>NC_090934.1:885699857-886002888 GCF_040938575.1 Ambystoma mexicanum | reverse complement strand
AGAAGTGCCATCTCCCTTCCTTGTGGAGGACTCGTCCCAGCTCTTCACCCGTGGCCTAAAGGCAGGGCATTCTACCGTCATGGGCTCCATTTCGCGGACTGGGTTTTCCAGTCAGTCTAAAGTCCCAACAGGTTTGTTCTCCTTCCAGTTAGTCAACAAGGTTCTCAACTCCAATAATAAGAAGCAGCCGCCAGCCATATTAGAGAAGGTAGGATCAAAGGTTGTTAGAAAATCACGGACACACCTCTATACCACTCAAGCCAGGTTTGAGAGACAACCACTGTCCCATGTGCAAACCATACAGTCTCCAACATGGCCCCCACATTATACCTTCGTTGACTATTCTCTAATGCAAGTGTGGGGTTCATACTTTGGGCTTACTTCCTCTGACCAGGGGCTTCCTGTTACACCAGCTATATAAAGAGGGTTTTGGCTTCACTTCCTTGCATCTGAATTCCGTTTCTAGCGTTGTTGACATGTTTCTGTTAGTTTTTCTGCAGAGAAGGTTTTTCTGTGCGTCTTTCCGGATACCTGGTGCTCCGTGTCTCCCCCTGCCAAACCCAGCCATTCTGGCTGGAGCTTGGAGAAGTGAGCCTAGTTCTGTATTCAACCTAGAACCCTAGCGACCAGATACTGCCTTTCCCTGCAAGACACCCAAGGAGGAAGTAGCGTGATAAAACCAGTCATTGAAACATGACGCCGCCCACCCTCCAGATCGCACTTCAGGAATAGGCTATAGTGGCCGAAGAAATTTGCATGAAACGTTAAGGTGACTAAGCCCATGCCATTAATTAGTATTGTAAGGCCTCGACACTACCTTCTACCGTGGATGCCCACAACACCTTCCAGTTCAACTTCAAATCTCAGAACGGAAGTCAGCATGTAATCTCGGAAGACTGACCAACAGCATAATTGTCAGTGTGCTAGTATCAGTAGGTAGGTTGCCTATAAGAAAACAATCCAAACTGTGCCAACGATTTTTCAAATGTTGCTTACCATTAGAGGAGGACTAACATGGGTCAATAAGGGGAGGAAGAGGATGGGGGGGAATAGTTCAAAAGATCAGATTCCACATGTGTATTTCTGGGGGAAAGAATCGGACTAGTTCCAATTGCAGAAGGAAACCTTCTTGTGGCAAGTGAGGCATTTATTACATTGAGGGTAGGTACAAGTCATTCAAGGCAGAAGGATTTGATAAGAGGCCAGAATAATATCCTTGTCAAGAATCCCCTTGCTCCCGTATAACCAAATGTTTTCCCGCCCACTTTCTGCACTGCTTTTTTTGGAACTCAGAAAAACCTGGTCATTCCCCACGTATTCGCTGCCTTTGCAAAACTCCCTGCAACATGGTAGAACATTAAATATAGCCAGCTATTTCCGTGTCCACAGAAGACAAAAGGAGTATAAATAAGACCTGTGCATCATTGTATAAAACGTAACCTGAAGCAATAGGATGTTATTTCAACGTATATAGATAGTAAACAGTAGCAAGAGGAGCAAGCAGACCCTGGGCTCCGTGCCTTTACAATGGCTGGGTTTGGCAGGGGGAGACGGGAAGCACCAGGTATCCATAAACACACAGAGAAAAACCTTCTCTGCAGAAAAACTAACTTCTCCAAGCTCCAGCCAGAATATACTTTGTTGGATTGAGTGAATTAGGATAGGGAATGGAGAGGTAGCGTAGCAACAAATACCAGGGGCATGGACAGGAGTACAAAAGACATCTCAGAGAGGCATCAGGGGCTCATATATAATGGTGACAATCTGCATTAGTAAAGTCCTGGACGACGGGGAGTTCAAGAAAGGGGGCGGGGGGTGCTTGGGGGGAAAATCGGTCCTGGTGAGAAGATATATAGTGGGGCTTGATTCGGACGCTAGGTGGTAGAATTTGAGTTTTGTTTTGAAGAGGCGTGTTGATGGAATGGCTTTGACACTGGTGGGGTGAACTGGGATAGAAGGAAGGTGCATTCCTGTAGAGGGGCTAGTAAAGCAAATAAGTGAAGGCAGGAGGAGGTGCAGAGGGGATAGGAACAAATAGGCTTCAGATGAACGAGCAGCAGAGATTGCAGGTGGGGATGGGGACCGGGGGAGTAGTGAGAGAAGAAACTGTAAGGTCATGGGGGTGAGGCCAAGGATGGACATAAAGGCGAGGAGTAATTAGATTTTGCATGAAGAGCAAGTCAGTACTGTGTCCGTATGTAGAGGTGGGAGAGTATTTGGAAAGGTGTGTTTACTTCAAACATTTAGAACTTTTTTGGGGAGGCAAAAGAGTAAAGGAGCAGGCTTGCACAGCAATAGAGTTTGGGAAGCAATAAAATAGAAAAGTGGTGGGTTATGTGCTAGATATTTTCCTAATGTTGAGGTGGTTGATCCAGTTGCTATCAAAGAAAATTCCAAGGTTGTGAGCCATGTGTGAAGGGCTGAGGTGGTTGAGGAGGGGAGAGGCAAAGGGGATCAGAGTGGGCAGAGCAGGGTTGTGCTCAGAGGCAGGGAGATAGACAATAGTCTTATAGGAGTTGAGCATGAGGTAGTGTTGAACCATCCAGTGGCAGATGGTGGTAAGGCAGTTAATTAAATGTTGAGAGATGGCAGAGGTGAAAGAAGGAAACAGAAAATCTGAGTATTAGCAGCAATAGGTGACAGTTGAAGCCAAAGTAATAAATGTATTTACCCACGGAGGAAATTTAGAGGATGAAGGGCAGCGAGCCTATGGCTGATCCTTGGGGAATGCCCACACGAAGGGTGTCAGGCAGAGAGGTTAGTGTTTCATGAGGAGGAGTGGCTGGAGAGATAGGACGACACCGTAATGGCAAACATTATCTCTCTGGAGGAGGAGGAGGAGGAGGAGACACTATTTTGGAGTCATGGTTAGGAGAGAGACAAGTCTGTACAATTAAATATTGTTGGGATCTGCAGTGTTTATTTTATGCAGTAGAGGCACGACTGTGGTCGTTTTGTAGCAGGCAAGGACGATGCCAAGGAAGGGAGGGAGAGGGGGTGGACAGAGGGATAGCTTGAATAGGGCCACAATGTTGGTGGAGGTGGCAGGAACAAGTTCCTAGATAGTTTGAAGTGAAAAGGGATCAACTGGTGCACAAGATCAGTTGTCAGAGAGAAGGATGGGTAGATGTTCTGTAAGAAAGGTGGGCGAGAAAGAAGCAGGATAGTCATGAGAGCATGGGGAGGGGCGGTGGTAAGTAGGACAGAGGGACTGGGAGAAATAAGGGAGGTCAAGGTGTTGCATGTTTTGGTAATTTTAGTGGAAAAGTAGGAGACAAAGTCATTAGAAGAGGGACAGAGTGGTTCTTGGTGGAGGGGGGGAAGCATGGTCTGGAGGGTTGAATGAGGGTTTGCACAGGTGTCCATGGGGATAGTGTAGAACAACAAATTCCCTAGCCCTGGTACTGTTCTTTCGACTGGATATTTCTGACGTATTCCTTATTTTAACTTTAACGCCTTCCAGCGTCAGCTGCTTTGGATTTTTTTTCCAGTAGTGTGGGACATTGACTCAATGTCCCTCGACGTGTGTGTGTGTGTATATATATCTCTGCACACCCGGCGGGACAACAAACATCTCTAAAGCAGTCCTAGAGAAATGTGCAACTCACATCACGATTGACACAAGTTTATTAAAGTCATTAAAAAAAAACAAAAAAAAAATAAAGACAACAGCGGCAGGACGCCATGGGATAAGTCCTACGACACAACGTGTTTCACACTGCACTGAACGCCTCATCACGTATGGGAAACCATACCAACACACAGTGTAAATGATAATGCACAGTCCTACTTTTGCGCCTACTCTCCTAAAAGGTTGTTCTCTATGTGATACGTGTGGCAGCCATCTTGGGACGGACTGAAATAGGCAGGCTGAATCACAGAAACTCACACAAGTAACCGAAACAAGGGGGAAAAAGTATGTGTGCGAAATACATATATATGGTCAAGTAAATTACACCCACAGTGGGCTTAGTAAACAATGATAGCCCGTATCCAGAATAGAATTCAAGAGTGCTGGTAATGTGGACCACAGCGATAACATGACAAAAAAAATTGATATACAGGCAGATCAAGATCATAGATCAGAGCAAAATGTGACTTCAGCTCTAACAGTAAACTTCGGAGTATGGGCAAAGTGGTGCAAGCTCAATGCAGTGTTATAGCAGGTACCATACATAAATGCAGTTATTAGAAAAATATGCATATAGCGATATTATGGCAGCATATAAAAGTCAATTAGCTAAGAAAAAACTATCAAGTGAGGTTCAAATACATGTATAAAAAGCACAATAAGGAAATGCGATCAACGTTATTAGAACTCCATTTATAAAGTGCAAACACAATGAGGAGCAGTAGATCAGCAGATATTGTAGTCATGACACATAAAATAAAGTGCAAGTGCAATCAGACTTATTAGAACTTCAAGTATAAAGTGCAAACACAGTAGCATGAATAGCAGCACATGAGCAAATCTTAGGCACATCATTCAATAAAAGGTTACAATACAATTGCAATTTCTTTGCTTCAAGTATAAAATACATCTATAATGACATAAATGGTGGCATATCCATAGGTTCATGTACTATACATTTGGGCCAAAAGAAATTACTTATTAGAATGAAAATTCTGGTAGCAAGACGTTAAAGTGCTAATGCAATCATAAAGTCAAAAAGCGGACATACCCAAGAATTCTGAGCAATTAGATTGATAATAAAGTGCAAGTCACCATAATTTGACTATAAATTTAAAATGCATACGTAAAGGCATGCATAACATGTCCATAAATGCACAGACACTACAAGGACAGTGTGAAGCAAAGTAGACGCTGATAGATATAAATATCATACTGGAGT
Source organism: Ambystoma mexicanum (assembly GCF_040938575.1). Taxonomy (NCBI): domain Eukaryota; kingdom Metazoa; phylum Chordata; class Amphibia; order Caudata; family Ambystomatidae; genus Ambystoma; species Ambystoma mexicanum. The sequence goes on along the minus strand of NC_090934.1, from coordinate 885,998,035 downwards.
AATGATACAATGAAAGCATCTCTATAAAGGAGAATCAACTAATGGAGAAAGAAATGCTGATAAAAGTTAGCATACTAAAGTGCTAATAAAATAATAAACCTACAGCATGCAAAATAAAGTGACCATAGCTCTACCACCACAATGCACCAAAGAAGATGTGCCCAAATCAACCATTAATCTACAGTAATGTGAGGTGATGTAATGAACAGAGAGTAGAGAGTAGAAGGACCAGACAAACAAGGTCAGAAAAACTAAGACCAGAAATCAATGGAAATGTGTGTTCCCCATATAGTCTAGTCCAAAACAGCCACAAAATAAAAATAGACATTAAAAACATAAGGCTAGACCAAGGACATTCCTCCTAAATCCAACAAGTAATATACACAATTATCGGAGGAGTATCATGACTGCAGCATCTTTAAAGAATAAAACAGTAAGGAGTATTTATGTTCCCAAAAACGTATGCAACTCCTCATCCACATTATGGCCTTGAGGATACTTTGTATCGAAATCAAGGATAAATCTTGTTTCCAATTGACGTAGCTTCAGGGTACGATCTCCACCTCTTTGATGTATGGGGACAATAAAAATATAAAAAAAGATAGACTGAAGCACAGTCTCAGATGTAGCAGCACTCGGCATATAAATTTGTTATATTTGTAAAGAAAGTTCAATCCATATCCAAGGCATAAGTGCTGTGCGAAAAATAGTCCTTTATTAGTACATCAATTTGGACAAAGGAGGTTAGCAACAAACCATAAACGACGCATTTCACCCGACACGGGCTTCGTCTGGTGTGAAAGAAAAAGGACTGTATTTATGGAGAACAATTTACATTTTAGTCCATTTCTGTTCTTGAAGCATGGCCACTGGAATGCTTTGTGTGATACCCTATATGCACATATGCTGACATGTTGGAAAGTACTGAAATATATTGTTAATATCAGGGCATTGTCAATATATCACAAAGTTTGATAACAGAATATTTCAACTATTGTGGATTGCTATTGCACAATACTTGTTAGACATAGGAGGAATACTAAAAGTTTAAAAGCACTTCATGACAAATTGATTGTTCACTTGCTATTTAAATATATCGAATACAAAGAATAAATATGCTCTCTAATGTATTTGAGATGTTTTTGTGACATTTGGCGCTTTATGCGTTTGAAATAGCATTTTCCATTAGCTCGCAAACATGTTCCCTCGTGGGTGGATTACAGATGAAGTGCAATTTGCAGATATTATTTAGAATATATAGATTGCTTAAAACATACACATTGCAAGTATCTATAGACATATGGAAAAACAATGCGCTTAATACATTTGATTTCACATTTCCCGTTAACTCCCAAGCATATACCCAAGTGGGTGGTCTATAAATAAAAGTGAAATGTGCAGATATTGTTCTAAACATGTGTGTTCCCTAAGACATATATACATTAACGGAGTCATGCAGAAAAAATGTGGGCAGTGATATACCCTCACGGGCGCCTGTATCTTTTTATCTGCAAAAAGGCACCGACAGTTAACCCTATAATAATACACATGCACTGAAGCTGACAAGGGACACATCCCTAGTGGATGGTATTTGTGTCATGTGCTCAAAAAAGAAAACGATTGCATGGTTTTATATGTATATAAAAAACAATGACAAATGACCAACGATGGGTGTATATATAATGTCCCACTTCGAGACACTGGCAAAGAGTCCTGGCAGACGCCAGTGTATTTTGTCAGTCAATTTGAAGTGCATCATGTTGTGCTAATAGATTCACATGTGAATTTAGTTATAATTTAATTAGAATTGACCCAAGTGGGCTTAACATATACATCCAAAATCTTAGTTTGACAGACCCAAGATTATGGGGCCTTGCACATTCAGAATGTCTTAATCTGCAAATACTACTATATAAGCGCCGGTATCTGTTGTAATTCTAAAGTGCAACATGCTTTGTAAACTGCATTTAGCTAAATCAGGAGTGCAAATGCTCTTTTTAAAGTGTGATGTGCTTTTTTTACCCTCCTAGCTAACTAGTGTTGACGTATCTCAATTTAATATGTATAGCATATTTGGCCGACCATACATTAAATCTGCTTATATTTTAAAGGTTTGTGCATGCAATTGAAACGAACATATTCAATAAAGAAAGTGCCGTCAGGGTACAGAGGCAATAATGCATTAAAATGATTCGAGCTAAAACAAACTTTAGACGGAGAACGCTTGGAACAATATTATAAAAATATTGGAAAAATAGGTTGTTAAAACAATTTGTCACAGCTGGACATTTGTCCCGAGATTTCTCCACATGTATTCATTTGTCTTATAACATTTTGTTAAGGCATATTAGTCTCCCACGAAACCAGAGTTCTTTATCTTGGTTGTGACCTCTGGGAAAAATGGCATTACAGTCCACTATGTATGTTTGTTCATTAATTTGTTATGTGCACCAAACCCGTAGGCAAAAGGGCGCAGCAGTATGCAGATGCAAAGCTTACATAGTTACAAATATGCAGTGAATATACATAATATACACAAGTATACACAGAAATTGCAAAAGTGCAGAATATACAAAATGTGCGACTATATATAGAGGTAAGAAGGCCTTTGTAGTTACCAGAGTAAACTTGAGCAGTGTGCAGCAATACGCAGTGCTTAGTCAAGTCCTCTGTGTATCACTTCGGCACGCAGGTGAGGTATCTAAAGGTCAGAGGCTAAGGGTCTGTAATGAAAATGTGTTTTATAGCATTTTTTCTAAAGTGTAAGTAAGGTTGGTCAACTCAGGTCTTGAGGCAAGGAGTTCCAACATTTAGCAGCTTTTACAGTGAAGCTATGGCCACCAATGGTCGTGAGCTTATATTTAGGTATGGTCAGGCAATTAGCATTGCCCGAACTCGTTAGTCTGTGAGCAATTTTTCTCTTAAACTTAGCTGTAAGGGACCTGGGGGCAGCGTTATTAAAAGCTTTGTGGGTTAATGAAAGTGTCTTCAACTGTATTTTATTGGCCGTGGATAGCCATTTATGATGGAGTCTAAGGGGGAAATGTGTGTTCTTTTGTTTATGCCTAAGGCTGCTCTTAAGGCGTTTTTTTGCAGGGTTTGGAGTTTATGGATGGTCGTTTTATTAGCACCACTGTAAAGAGCATTACAGTAATCAATTCTGGAGAGTATGAGAGCTCTAGCCAGGATCAAACAGCTGTCGTCAGAGAAGAAAGGCTTGCCAGCTCTGAGTAGCTTGCACGTGTAAGCAGTGGAGGATGTCATGGATTTGATCTGTTTATCAAAGGTCAAAGTGGAGTCCAAGTAGAAGCCAAGGGTTTTTACCTCCTTGGATACTTTGATAGAGTTCCCGTCAATATTGAATGAGGAAAATTCCTGACCTAATTTTTTGATGTTAGCCTGTGAACCCAGAATTATCAACTCGGTCTTATCATCGTTCAAGCATAGGCCATGAATGGCCATCCATGCTTGGATGATAAGATATACTTTGTTCACCAATCCCATGTCCTTGTTGTGATCCCCAGAAAGCGGGAAGAGAATCTGGGTATCATCTGCATAATTAGTGTAGGTAATACCCAGAAGGTCCAGATCATCAAACAAGGGTTTGGTGAAGATATTGTAGAGAGTTGGTGAGACGCAGGAGCCTTGAGGGACACCACACAGGATGGTGGTAGGGTCTGCGGCTGCCGAGGTAGAGAAGACTCATAGTTCTCTCGCTCAAGAAGGATTTAATCCAATTGATGGCTTCTGGGGAGAAGTGGGCAGCAGAATCAAGGTGACGGCAGAGGACTTTGTGGTTGACCCAATCGAATGCGGCTGAGAGATCAAGTAGGAGCAGAAGTACTGACTTCCCTTTGTCTCTCAGCTCGTCTATTTGGGTCTTTAAGTCAATTAAGGCCGTTTCTGTTCCATGTAATGGGCAGAAGCCAGATTGTCTGTTACCAAGGAGTTTATGGTGTTCAAGGTGTTTTTGAATTTGGTTCTAGGCCGCTTTATCCAATATTTTAAGTAGAAATTGGACCGTGGTAATGGGCCGGTAATTGGTAGGGATGAGTGGGTCTAGGGTCCGTTTCTTCAAGAGAGGGAGCACCCAGGACTGTTTAAGGTTGGCAGGGATAGTATCTGTGGCAAATGAAGCATTAATCAGTTTGGTGATGAATGGGCATAGATCTCTGGCGGCATCTTTAATTGTGCTGGGCAGATGTCACCTTTGCAATTAGAGGGCTTCAGTGACAGGATTTTTTTCAACCTCCAGGGTAGACATTTTGGAAAAATTGAAGATGTTATGAATCGGTGGTGAATCATTAGGTGCGGGAATGTTGGGCGAGAACTGTAGGTTCAGCACATCTTTTTTCTGCTGAATTTTATTTTGAAGCGTAACAATTTTATTGGCTAGTGCCTGTTGGATGTCTGTACACCAAGATTTGTCTTTGGTACAGATGTCGGTGGTAGCTATTGGGGACTCGTTCTTTCAGTATGGAAAAAAGTTTTTTCATACTAGAATTGGATTTGACAATAGGTTCATCATAGGAGTTGCGTTTAGCCAAGCAGACTTCCTTCTTATAATGAGAGGAGAGTGAGGTCAGTTTAGTTTTGTTCTCATTAGTGGGGCAGGGTCTCCAGTTGGTTTCACTTTTTCTTTTTAGGGTGCGAAGGTCTTTAAGTTGTGGCGTAAACCATTTATTTAAATGGCCTTTAGGTTTACTAGATCTAAGTTTAAGAGGGGCAATTCTATCCAGAGTGGTGAGCATAATGGTGTTGAATTCTTGAACTAGGATCAAGATTTTCAGACAATGAGTTAAGGGTGGGGAGGATAGCAGGGATAATTTTCTCTACCGTAATTCTTTTTTTATTTCTAGTTAAGCATGGTGGCGCAACCTGGTGAGCCATTGGGGTGAATCTTTTAGTAGATAAGTGTAAGGACAACAGTGAGTGGTCTGTCCAGGAATGTGGCATGATGGATAAGATAGTTACTGTACAGTTGTAGTCCACTATCCAGTCCATTATTCTCCCTTTTTGGTGGGTAGGTTTATTAACTTTTTGGGATAGACCTAGTGCCTTAATTGTATTGGCTACATCTGTGGCGTTTTTATCCGTTTGGTCCATAAAGCCTAGGTTGATATCGCCTAGTAGGAGTATTTGCGAGGAAGGTTTGAGGTTGTTGGTAAGTATATTGTGCAATTCCTCCTCAAAGGTACCAAGTGGACAAGGCGGTCTATATATTAAATGAAAGGTGAGTGCTTGTGAGTTGTTTATCTGGAATTTGGCAGAGAGAGCTTCACAATATTGAGACAGATGGGCCGGAGCAAGTCGTAGTCCTAGAGATGTTTTAGAGATATTGGCAATGCCACCTCCTCGGGCGCCATCACAGTCTTGTCTAGCTATGGTGTAGCCATCAGGGATAGCTAACATGAGTGAGGGTCCTGCTGCACTCTGGAGCCATGTTTCCGTAATTGCAAGGAAATCCAGATTACTTTCTGTGATTAGGTCGGCAATATAAGTGGCGTGGGCGACGAGCGATTTTACGTTGAGGAGCGCACCTTTGAGGCGGGGGGGATGTCTCAGTGGCTGCATTGACTAAGGTAGATTTGTCAGAATTATTAGTGCCTGACTTGTTCTTATGATTGTTGTTCTGAGGGTCATTTGTAACCAAGGTGGGTAGTGGTGGCATGACAAGGTATCGGTGTAAGCTTGAGGTTAGTTTTAAGGTTGGTGGTCGGAAGGGATCTTCTCAGAGGTTTGTATATTTTGGGTAATCTTGCACAGAGTATCATTTCTATAGGTCGTGGAACAGGGTAGAGAGGTATAGGTTGCTGTCACACAAGCACTGTTATGTAGCGGTTGGCTCATGGTATCAGCGTTTGTTACGGTAGGCGGCCTATGGTTCAAGAGAGGTACTAGCAGGAACTGATCAGTATATGCTTGACTTCTAGGTTTAGTATGGCTGGTAACCATCAGAGTACATATCAGTAGTGCTATGATTAACATCATTCCAATTCCAATATCAGCATGTATAGTCTAGTACATGGAGGCTCTTGGGCAAAGAAGCCACTTTAGCTAAACATTCAAGCAAGTAGACAGTGGGGGTTCACCTAGATTCAAAGTTCACAAAAGCGGCTAAGAATACATTGTGCAAAGAACAGGTAGGCAGCAAGGGTTCACCTAGATTCAAAATGCACGATAGTGGCTAAAAATGCAGTGTGCAAGGAACAGGAAGTATATATTCCATATCCTATCGGGGCTGCATACCGAGATATGTGAGAATCACTTTCACTCTGTATTGCGCCTAGGTTTACGTGCTTTGGTGTGGGTTGTAGCAGTTATTAGCGCAGTGCAGCGGAGAATTAATGGGCAGTCGCCCCAATAGGAAGGTTATCAATGTAACTATGTATCTGGACTCATTTTTCTAAGTTTCCAAAGTCTGTCCCCTCCTCTTGGATGTACTTTCACAGTGTCGATAAAATATTTGAACGAACTAGTGACGCCCTGATGAATATCTTCAAAGTGTTTAGCAAGGGGATAGGACATGTCCCGGTTTGGTTTTTGATTGCTCGTAGGTGCTGCAAGATATGTAGCCTAGCTTCTAATTTTGTGCTACCAACGTACCACAGGTTACAAGCACATGCGATGACAAAGATTGCAAACTGTGTTAAGTATTTGAGTTCCTTTTTAATTAGAACTTCAGTCTTGGTCCGAGGATAGATGTACTTACGAGTGTTAGTTCCAAAATGACATGCCTTACAATTAGCACATGTAGAAAAACCAGGTATACATTTGGTTAACCAATTGGTGGTTGTTCGTGTGTTTATTGGTTGAAACATAGTAGGTGACAATCTCGTCTGTATGGAAGGAGAATTTCTCGAAGTAACTGTAGCATTTGATGGCAAATGATGACTGATACCTTTGTCTTGTTTGAGCAAGTGCCAGTATTTATTCAAGATATGCTTTGTTTCTTTTTCTCCTGAATTGTAAGTAGTGATAAATCTGATGGAGTTTTCTTCTTTCTCTTGTATGTTTCTTTTGAGAATTTTCTTTGACAAGTATCATTTCCCTGGTTTTGTTAGTGCTGCAATTATATGCTTTATATATGGTGCCCCTTCGATATCCTCTTGCTAGGAATCTTGCTGCTGCTCTCTTAGCATTGATTTCCCAAACTGATTTTTCACTGCAATTTCTCTCAATTTGCAGGAACTCGCCATATGGAATACTATGTGCACTGGTTGCATGTAAAAGGGTGTTAGTGCTGGTATTTTTTCGATGCAACTCTGTAGTTATAGTACCATTAATTATTTTCACTTTGAGGTCCAAATAGTCTACTTCTGACCAATGATGATGTTCGAGGTTCAGGTGTTCCCAATTTAGACCCTCAAAGAAAAGCATCCAGTCAGTCTCTGTCCCGTTCCATATGACGAAAAGGTTGTCTATGTACCTTTGTCACAGAACAACCTTATCAGCGTGTCTTTTATAATCTTCATTGGAGAATAGGGCTTCTTCCCACGCGCCCATGTACAGGTTGGCGAACGTAGGGGCTACTGCAGTGCCCATGGCAGTTCCACAAATTTGGTCAAACAAACGTGTTGTGGGTCAAGATAAAAGAGAGCATATCCAGCAACATGTGCGAGTGTTCCCGATAGCTGAGGGATCTAGTGGACAAAAACCCTTTATACTGCTGCAAGGCCCTGAGAGCATGAAATACAAGTATATAAAAGGAGACTACATCCAATGTTACTAAAAGAAAATCATGATGCCAAGGAATGTGGGCAATCTGGTTAAGAAAGGGTGTAGTCTTTTTTATATGATGGCAATGTTTCCACAAAGGGGAACAGAAAAGTGTCCACATATTTAGATGCATTTTCCAAAAGGGGGTCAATTGACGCCACTATCGGCCGTCCTGGTGGTCGGGACATTGATTATACATTTCATCCCAAAAATCCACAAATCTGAGTCTTTGGGTGGTCTTTAGTCAGATATTTCTTTTCCTTGATGTTAATGAGGCCTTTTTTGTGCCATGTTCTTAATTTATCGTCATATTCCACTTTATATTGAGGATATGGATCAAACACTAATTTTACATAACTGCATGCATCTCTTAATTGTCTTTCTGCTTCCCTCTTTGGTGTTTAACACTACATTACCACCTTTATCAGATGATCTCACTATAATTGACCCGTCAGCCTGTAGATCTTCCATTGCTGTTTGGTCAAACTGAATTTTAATATCGTTTTGGATTTGGTCGCCAAAGTTTTGAAATTATCAATGATGAAGGTCTTCAAATAAGTCTATTGTTGGCCAGTTGGCATTTGAGGGATTCAATATGGACTTATTTCTCATGTTGCTGGGATTTGCTAATTTAGTATTGATATCAGTAGGCAGCTCTGTTGACCATTCATCATGAAATTGGCTGTTATGTGAAATGTATTCTGTTATTTTGTGACTCAGTATTTCATATTGTAATTTGTACAAACTTATAACTGTGTAAGCCTTGCATTATCTTATTTCTGTGCCCTGTTACCTCTGGGTTTGGTGCGCATTAGAAGTGAATAAACAAACGAACAAATTCAGGACCTATATTGGCTGTTCTCTCATCTTGCTGAAGCATATTCAAGTCTCTGAGTGCCGGTATATATCAAATACAGAGTTCAGATGGAACGGATTCTAAATCGGGAGTATTAGTGAAATCACTGTTGGCATAAAATCTGGTTAATCTTAGTTTCCGAATGAAACAAGAGAGATCAATTCTTAGTTGAGGATAGTCAAATTTAGCAGATGGGCAGAACAAAAGTCCTTTTTCCAGAACTTCATGTTCTGCTTTTGTCAAAATTCTGTCTGATAAGTTTATCACTTGCATGGCATTAGAAGTTATTGGCTCCTCTTGTTTTTTCCCCGCCGAGCGTGTCAGACGGCCTGCTGACTGGTCCCGTTTTTTCTTCCTTTGTCCCCTCAGTCCCCTTGTTGTGCTCCTCTTGCTTGCGTTTGATTTAAGTGACCTTTGTCGTTCTTTTGATTTCACCCTTGTGTTGTTTTGCCCACCTAATGCAAAAGTCTCATTTCTTCTAAAAAATTAAATCTAATAGGGGTGTCCTTCGTTACTGGAAATTGAGATATCCGTAGAAGTGCTTGCTGTTTCATCTGTATCTGATTCAGTTGGTAAAGTACTTTGTTCTTTAGATTCCACAGTTTTTTGCATGCCTTTACGGACACTGTCGTACGTATAAATACAGCCTGTGGCATAATCTTTGTCCTTAGGAATTTTGTTTCCGCTCTTTAATTTCTTCTTTGTATTTGCTTACGTTTTTCTGCATCTGAATATTTATATTGTTAGCTACTTCTGCATCGGAACCATTGTATACTCCTTTCTCTAGCTCATCGATTTCTTCAAGCGCTTTTGCTCTATCGCTCTTGGCATATTTTACCAATATCGTTAACATTTTAAAGGAATATTCCCTGGTTGCTTCCCCCCCGTTCATTTAGCATTGCTGGATCTGGATCTTCACAAGTTAGTATGGTGAAGATTCTGAGACCTCTTGGTATTCTTTGATTGTCAAGATAGTTTTGCAAGGATTTTATTTCCCACAACTTATTTGTTCCTTTTCTATGGAGTTTCTTTAGTTTAAACTTTGTTGGATTTGCTGTAGTTGAGCATTCTCAGAAAGTTGTGAGTTTAAATTTAGAGTTTCACTAAATAAAAGAGATGCTTCTAGTAAAGATTGGTAGGTGGTGTCTGTACTTACGCTCTCTATATGGTAGAGGAGAGGCACAGAGGACCGCAGCCAAGATTCTCTATTATTGGTAACGTAGTCAAGCAATCAAGGCCTAGCTTCTCAGGAGGTAATGCAGGCTGGTTCTTAAGTACAGTGTAGTCCCTGAACCCCCACAAAGGAATGTCCACACACTATTACTGAAAACAGTCTTTATATAATTAATTTTCAAAGGTATGTACACGATCAAAATAACGCACTTTGTACTCGGAAGTCAACAATGATAAATATATACAATTCTAAAGTGGTACCACCAATGTTATCAAATCTCTTTAAAGTGCATCAACTGTACGGTTAAAATGTCACACAGATCAATAACGAGGAAGCCAGCAATAGAGATAGGAAGGAACGCAAGATGGTTGAAATAGGCAGAATGCTGACCCCTACCGCTAGGCACAGTTCTGTGTGGAGATTCCCCCCCGCCCCACCTGGGCAACCTGTAAATAAAGATATATAGCACAAGCCCAGTACATATATTGTTCAATAGTCTTATTTCCTCCTATTAAGGTTTTACCCCACCAATGTACCTGGTGGAGTAGAGTTCTCCGAAGAGGCGTCGACCGATCCTTCTTGAGTGACTCCCTTTAAAGCAGGAGCCACGGATCGTCGAGAGGCGTCGAGGAACTCAGCGTTCGGTGTCGGGGAATCGACGGCCCTTCTTGAGTGCCCTCCCTTTAAAGCAGGAGTCACGGGTCGAACGCCCGACGGCGAACACGTTGAACTATGGCAGTGAAGTGGCAGCTTCGTTCCTAGCAGTGCTCGTCGACGACAGAGCGTTGGCGTCCTGCAAGGAAGAGGCGTGCGGGCACCTCGGTGACGAGAGTTCTGGACCGCAAAGAGATGAAGAACTGTGGCACTGCAAGGGCATCGAGTCGTCGGCGTCTCTGTGGTCTTTAGGTGGCGGGAAACCTACCGGCGGATGCTCCTCTGCGCATCGACGGTCGGGCCTTCTCCAGCAGGATAAAGCAGGCGACGATGCAGACGAGAGCGTCCGATGATCAAATTAAGTTCTTAGGCAAACGGGAACACGGCGGCTCCGGTCGGCGACGGCAGTCGTCGACAGTGGCAGACAACAGTCAGAGTGCTTCTCTTTGAGATTCCGCGGCAGTCCCCGTCTCGGGTCGGCAGCTTGTCCAAGGTCTGTCTACCAGGGAGCTTTGGCAAAGATCAGCTGTGCACGATGGTTACTCGTAGCTCGGGAAGAGGGCGCCTTACCAGGTCCTCTCTGGGTCAGTCCATGGAGGCACAGCAGCTTTCAGATTGTGAAGGAGAGCAACAGCAATTCTTCTTGTCCAGCTTCAAGGTCAAGCTTCAGTTACTCCAGTTACTCGTCGTAGTGGACTTCAGCTTCTGAACACGATTCCTAGCAGTGAGAGGTCCCCAGATATACTGTTGATCTCCAATTCATTCCGCTGAGTCACACTCAAGCATCCAATCACGACTAAGGGCATTCATGCAGGCAGGCAGCCAATCAGGCACACGAGTTATTCAGCCCATTCACTTCTCTCCAGACACTCACAACAATTTATGTGTATTGGGACAAGTACCGAGCCATTCAACACTCCAAATTGCATTCATACCGGTTTCGGGCAGGGCTGTCTCAGTCATTGTGCCAACCACCAGATACTAGACATACACAACACAGAATGCATATTTGTCACACACTCTATTCACCCGGGTCCCACCCGCAGGAGGTACCCACAACATACATCACTGGGAAGGCTCCAGCTAGTCTGGCCGGGCCTTCACAACAACACCATATATTGCACTGCCACCCAAACAGCCAGTCAGGGGTAAGGGGCAGAGTCAGGGCTTCCCAGGACTTTGGGAAAACAAGGTAATAGGTAATAGAAAGCAAGAGGCCATCTTGTTTTCCCTCAGGAATCAACTGATCCCAATGGCAGGGCCGGGGTATCCCAAAATGGAGGATACTCCGCGCACCTGTCAAATTCAGCATGGAGCTACCACCAGCCCATACCCTGCTCTGTGGGCCACCCATAGGTGCCCAAAAATATACACTAGGGACACAGGGTTGTACCCCCACCCATGGGTGCCATAAGGATATCCCACGGGTCCGTTCACCAAACCAAAAGAGAGCTGCACGGCCAGGAGTCCCACATGAACTCCTGCGCAGAAAACACGACAGAACATGCGATAAAAAGCAGTAAAGGACAAGGATACAGAGGCCCTGTCCCTCCGATGCATTTCCAGCATCACACATCTGCATCCCTGCTGCCCTCCTTGTCAGTCACTCTTAATATAGTTTCTAAATGGCTGGTAGCTGCATTAATTAACATGTGCATTAATGTTCCAAACAAATATGCACTTGTATTCTTGGCGTCTTGTCGGAACGTCAATGAGATTACCACGTGTCTAGGAAGCCTTGTATAAGAGTAGCCGGGCTGTCTTAATGGTAAACAAAAACTTGTTTGCATTAAGTATTTACCATTCGCCCATTTCAGAAAGTCGTTTGTCTTACCTGGAGCATTCAGGTCCTCCGACTTGTGCAGAGTGGTTGACAGCTGACTTGGAAGGGCGGTTTATATTTGCAGCACAGCAAATTCCAAGCCCCTCGTTGTTTCAGTATGCAGGGCTGCGTGCGCTAGAAGTTTACCTTCTAAATGATTTCTGCCAGCTGAGTGCTCCTGCTGCAACAATGACATTTCTTGAGTGAAATCAACACAGGTGCTCGCTACTGACTGCGGCCGGACCATGCCCATTTCCCCTCCACCTCACCCCTCCCCCCCCCCCCCCAGGTATCAGACACAGAAATTTGCTAGGTCAAAGACCAGGCACTCAGGAAAGAAAGGTCTAATGCACAGAAATTCTACTGAGGAGATGGGAGGGTGATGAGTAATACATGGGAGGAACATCCAGTCAAAAGAACATTACCATAATTTGTTCTTCGGATGGATTGTGGCCTCCCACATATTACTCGGTATGCAGTGATGTTACCGAATCTTCTTTACCGAAAACATAATACCTTAACAATTTTACCAACATTTATTTTTGGATTTTTTTTTTTTTTTTTTTTTTTTTTTTAAACAGATGTGGAGTGGAGCAAAACAGGTAGAGAGGAGAATGGGGAGGGGATAGAAACAGGGTACAACAGGCAGTTGGGGGGGACCCCCAAAAACAAAATACCAATTAAAACACCCAGTAACATTTGTTTGGTATTACTGTTTTCGGTAAAAAGTGATTCGGCAACACCACATGGAACTGTATTTCTTATCTTATGATACACTCCCAAAGCATTATTGTGTTAGAAGTGGGAGTAGGAATTCATAATTAGGCATTAGTGCTGTGAAGCACAACCTTCCCAAATCCCGTCTCCTGTCCTGACGCAGAGGCCAGACAGTAATGTCTCATAAAAGTATGTAAAGAGGACCAAGTGGCTGTCGCACAGATATCCTGTACCAGCACCCCTCTTTGCAAGGCTAATTAAGTAGCCATACCTCATCGAAAGAGCCTGCAAGCCCACAGGGACATCCTTCCAAGCCAGGTTACAGCACTCAACGCATAGACTTATCTAAAAGAGATAAAGTTTGCTTTTTCACAGCAAGACCAAGTTTGTGTCCGGTGTAACCAACAAAGAACTGGTTATCATGCCTCACATATGCCATGCAAGAGATGTACCAGCTTAAAGCCCTTTTGGGGTCAAGTCAATGAAGCCTCTCCTTCCATACCAGGATGAGGAGTAGGGTAAAAGGATGGTAGGACAATTTTTTTGGCGAGAGGTGAAATTCTGAAACCACTTTCGGGAGAGAAGTGTAGGACTCAGTACAACCATTTTCCCTGAAAGAGGTTGTGAACGGCGGTTTACACAACAAAACCTGCAACTCGCTGACTCTGCGTGTTGATGATATGGGCGTCAAAGACACTCTTTTCAATGTTAGTAACCTTAAGGGACACGAATGAAGAGGCTCAAAAGGAGCACACGTAAGAAATGGCAAAACAAGATTTAAATCCCAAACAGGAACCACAAAAGGGACTGGAGGGAACACATTTGTGAGCCCTTTCAACAATTGAATCACAATAGGCATTTTAAAATAAGATGCCTGCTGAGGCGTGCACTTAAAGATGGATGGCGCCGCCAAGTGGCCCTAAACAGTGCCAACCTGGAGCCCCAGATTGGCTATATACAGAAAGAAAGATAACACCATAGGTTTGTCACATAGAAAAGGGTCCACATTCTTATCTCTGGACCAGCTGCAGAACGTATTCCAACAGCAGAGATTTAGTTTCTGGCCGAATGCAAAACTTCCATCACATCTTTTGGGTAAAACCGATCCTTATATTTTAGCCTCTCAGAAACTAGACATGCAGGTTGAGTTTTGACCTCTGGATGGAGAACCTGCACCCCCAATCCCCCCTGTCCTCCCTACCCCTCATATCCTCCCCATCCCTGCCCCCTCCTCTCTGCCAAAAGTCAGTTCTTTGTGGAAGACAAATTGGAGGGCAGATGGACCACATCCTTCTGGCTCATTCCAGAGCAATCAGGATCATGGATTTGCCAAACTTCCTCAACCTCTTGACGACACAAGGAATGACGGGACTGAAGTTAATACATACAGGAGTGTAAACTCCCAGTCCACCACAAAGGTGTCGCCTAGAGCTCCTCTCGGAGGAAATCAGTTCACACCTCCTGTTGACACTGGACACAAACGGATCTACATGAGGGGTTTCCCAAAGGGCAGAGAATTGTGCTCTGCCTGCTCAGAACGTCCACTGCCATGTTCTCCTCTTTGGCTACGTAAACTGCTGATAGGGAGATTCCTTCCTGAAGTGCCCAGAGCTGCATTTCCTCTCTTCACAGTGGTAGGGGCCCTGCGCCTCTTTTTTGAGGTAGTACATGGCCACTGTGTTGTCTGTTATTATCAGGACATTCCTTCCCCGACCAGAGGGCAGGAAGGCCTTCAGTGCAAGTCTGATTGCCCTCAGCTCCAAACGGTTGATGTGTAGTTTGGACTACGGCTCCCCAACCCATGAAGGAGGCAACCATAACTACCGTTATCTCTGGCCTTATTTACCAAAAAGGTTCCGCTTTCAGAATGTTATCCTCGCAGGCCCACCACAGGAGATCCTGTGCACACCTGCTTCTAAATTAGAAGCGACATCTTGCCCCGAGAACGGAGACCACTGGGACCCGAGGAGGGATCTCATTCTCAGACGAGCCTCTGGCACCAGAAAAACACAGGATGCCATGAGGCCAAGCAACCTCAGAAAATCGAAGGCCGGAAGACGTTGGGTATTCTGGAATTTGATCATCTGCTGAATGTGGTGTGTCCTCATGTCAGGTGGCAAGGCTTTCCCTGAGGAAGCACTCAGGACCTCTCTTGGTAATTGGAGCTTGTGAGAAGGTATCATGTGGGACTTCTTGAAATTGAGGGAGACTCACAACCTGTGGAGAGAGTGGCAGGTGATACCGAGATGTTCCAGGACCTGTTTGGGAAAACGGGCCATAATCAGCCAATCGTCCCAGTAGGGGTAGATGTGAATCCCACCACCCACACCCCCACCCCCAACCCCCCACCCCGACACACGCAGCCACCACCTTAACTTGCTGAAAACCCTTGGGGCGGAGGGGAGCCCGAATGGCAGAACTCGAAACTGATAATGAGAACCACCAACAGCGAAACTCAGGTACTTCCTGTGCTTGTGATGACTAGACACATGGAAGTAAGCATTCTGAAGGTCCAACAATGCCATCCAATCCTGAAGCTGGAGTGCCTGAAGGGTCTGAGAAAAGTAACTATTTTGAATGTGTCCTTCCTGAGGAACTTGTTCAAGTAGCTTAAGTCCAAAATATGTCTCAATCCTCTGTCCATTTTGAAGATCAAAAAGCATGGAGAGTACCATCCCCTGTTCCTTTCTGTCAAACACACCGGCTCCATTACACCTCTCTCTTATATGATGGACCTCTCCTGTAAGAGGAACAGATCCAGACTTTTACGGGAGTGGCTCCCCAGTGGACGATGTGGGGACTTGCCATGGGCCAGTGTTTGCCAAGCCCAAGCATCAGAAGTAATGCCTCGCCATTCTTCCAAATGCTGACTGAGCCTGACACCATCCCCCCCCCCACCACCACCAACACCGTCCTGTGAACCAAGGCCTCAGAGTGGTTTTGGGGCAGCTAAAGGTAAGGCAGCTACTGCCTGGGTGGGTGGACTCCGCAACTCCCCCTTGTCCCTTTGTCCTCCGACTGGCCTGAATGGTTGCTCTTAAAAATGAGGAATAGTTGCAAAAGGGCCGACCCCTCCATCCTTGTGCAGTTGGATGGGAAGGTTGAGGTTGCCTAATAGCACTGAGAGACTTGGCCGCCGCCTTGGAGGTCTAATTTTTCAAGACTTTCATCAGCCTTGTTGCCAAAAAGGTATGTGCCATCAAAGGGCATGTTATGCCTGGACTGCACATCTGGTGCGTACCCAGACTTCTGTAACCACTGTGCTAGCCACCATGGCTCTGCTAACGCGATCAGCAGACTCCAACCCCGATTGAAGGGACTCGCACATTGCATCCTTTGTGATATTAAGGAAGCCCTCTCGTCGTCCTTCAGTAATATGATCAGCTGCCATTGAAATCACGTCCCACAAAGTGTGGGTGAATTTGGCCAGAGCGCAAGTGGTGTTGATTGATTTAAGGGGCATACCACCAGCCGGAAAAATGCTTTTTCTAGGGTGTCCAAGCGTTTGTCGTCCCCATCGGAAGGGATGGTAGGGTAGGGTAGGGTAGGCTGCTGCGCTTGATGTGGAAGTGGCAACCTGCACAACAAGGCTCTCAGGAGTAGGATGCCTTGAGAGGAAGTCAGGGTAAATGCTTGATGGCCTGCATGTCCTTGTCAGTTTTATTGACAGCTGGATTGGCGTCAGGGGATTCCCAGTTCGCCATCACTTTTTGCAATGCTGAGTGAAATTGTATTCATTGGATATCTGTAAGGCGCATATACAACAAATGGTATTCCAAGGCACCACGAGACAAAGGGGTGGGGGGAGGGGGGGGAACCAAGAAAGTTAACAATTGGCACCCACACTAACCCGCTCACCAACCCTTGAGCGTCCTAGGTCTCTCAAGCTGATCACATGGAACGTGAACGGGCTGTGCTCTGGAATCAAGCGACGTCTTGTCACGCAATTCTTGAATAGGCACTCCCCTGACATTGCCCTGATAACTGAGACACACTTAGCTGGAACCAATTGCACCTTCTTTCGCACAACCAACTACCGATCTGCACTACATGCGGGATACACAAAGGGACTCTCGTCCTGATATACAAACGCGTCCCATTGGTGCCGCTGACAATAGAACAAGATCCCAGGGGTCGTTATGTGGTGGTCCTTGGAACACTGGGGGAAGAAACACTGGCCATTGTGTCAGTGTACTCTCCGCCGGGACTTGGGGAGGAACTGCTAGAAAACCTGGTTATCCTTATGGCAAAGCACCAACCGGACATGTGAATTTTGGGGGGCGATTTTAACGACGTTATGTGTAACAGTATGGACCGCACTCACATCAGGGACCGCAACCCGTATAGCCCCACTAAACTAGCTAAATCTGCATTAGCCCTGGGTCTCCGAGATGTGTGGAAGCATCTCCACCCTGGTGTCGAGGCTTCCTCGTTCCACTCAGGTGCACATGGTTCCTTGTCCAGACTGGACTATCTATTCCTTCCGAGCACTGATATACACAGGGCGATGACTGCGGATCTACTCCCCCGTGGCATCTCAGACCATTCACCTTTGATGATGGTCTTGTGTGTACAAGGTACAACTCCCCCCAAGGTATGGAGATTGAATAGTTATTATGTGGGCTTCCCTGATTTTGTCGATCGTCTCACTGATGCAGCTAATGAATATTTCGACATTAATACCACTACGGTCGATAGTCCTGTCACGATGTGGGAAGCCTACAAAACGGTGCTGAGGGAGAGGGGGTGGGGGGTGTGAGATCATCTCCTGGACCGCGAATAAAAAGAAGGTACGGCTCCGGAAATTATTAGAAACGGAAGTAGAAATGGGCAACTGGGAAGCTAAGTACATCTTTGATCCAAGCCCGGAGATCCTCAGATCCCTTTACGGGGCTAGAGAGCAGCTCTGGAACACTGAGCTAGATAACGCTAGACACGCCCACCGAGAGTCCAGCGCAAGGGTCTATGAACATGGGGACAAAGCCCGGAAAATGCTGGCCTGGCTTGAGAGGAGAGACGAGGGTCAGCACCATGTTAGGGAGATCATAACCCAGCAGGATGGGAAATGCCACTCAGATCGTGATATAGCAAAGGCTTTTGCTGACTTTTATGCTAATCTGTATTGCACCCGGTATCCGCATTAAATCCCTCCCTCCTAGATGACATCACTCTGCCATGCCTATCAGAACAGCAGAAAACACAATTTAACTCTGCTCTTACTGAAGTGGAGATTGCCAAGGCTATAGCCCAATTACAGTCTGGGAAAACACTGGGCCCCAAAGGATTTCCGGTTGAAACCTCGAAGAAACTGGGTGGGGAAAAACTGGCACCACACCTCCACAAAATGTTCCACATGGCCCAGGACCAGGGCGCTCTTCCACATGGCCCAGGACCAGGGCGCTCTTCCGCCATATTTATGTAAAGCCACAATTGTCATTATTCCCAAACCGTGTAGACCACCTGAGCAGTGTGCCTACTATAGGCTTATTTCAATAATTAACAGCGAAACCAAGCTCCTTGCCAAACTCCTAACCAACCAGCTGCCATCAGTCATTACCCGTTTGGTCCACCCGGACCAATGTGGTTTTATGCCACATGAATCAACACGTATGAACATACGACGCCTCCACCTATTATTGGAAAGGGCCCCCGTTATAGACACGCCGCTTGCACCATTGACCATCGACTTCGAGAAGGCGTTTGATCCGGTTCAATGGGACAGCCTCTGGGAAACTATGCAACAAATGGGTTTTGGAGACAATTTTCTGGGTTGGGTACAACTCCTCTATACAAATCCACAGGCAAAGGTGAATGGGTGGCCCTCTGTGCCCTTCCCCCTTGGCAAAGGTACACGGCAGTGATACCCCCTGTCGCCCCTCCTCTTTGCTATTGCGATAGAGACTCGATTTGTGGCTTGGTCAGAGCAAGGCTTGGACGGGATTTAGGTGGCCGGAGGGACATGAAGATAGGGCGTCCTTGTACGCTGACAATCTCTTGGTGTACTTGGGCGATCAGATACAAACCTGCCCCATAGTGACGCAGATGATTGTCCGCTTTGGTGAATTCCGTGGGCTGAGAATCAACTGGAGCAAATCTATCCTTTGCCCGGTGAAGGGCGGTACACAGGCCATCCCCCAACAATGCCCATATAAAGTGGAACGAAATGGCTTTCGATATCTGGGGATTTGGATATCTGGGGACTTAACACGCTATACAACCCACAATCTCCAACCGATCATGGACCGTTTCACAGACTATGTCCGTCACTGGAGACTTCTTCCCCTGACGCTTATGGGTAGAGTGCCACCCTATTTAACATGATCACTCTACCTAGGTTCCTATACGTATTACAAAATGCCTTGCTCAAGATTCGGGATTCCGAGTTTGACCGACTTGACAGTCTCCTTAGAGAACTCATATGGGGAGGGGGACAGCCCTGCATTGCACTAGCCACTCTCCAGGGTTCGATCTGGGAGGGGGGTATCAGCGTTCCTCACCTCCGGACCTACTATTGGGCTTCCCAACTGGCAGTGGTCAATGACATATTACATGGGGATCAGGAACTTCCACATAGAAGGGCAGAAATTGCTGCCATTCATGACATAGACCCATTACATCTGCTCCATCAGCCCCTTCATAGACCCCCATTCCAAACAATGGCAGCACACATTACCATGGTCTGGAGGCGAACACATTCTTTTGTTGGATGGAAAGATAAGATCACCACTGTACAACCCCTGTGGCATAATAGTAACCTGGTTGAAATGGGGAAACTCGGACCGTGGTCTAAATGGGAGGGGGCTGGAATTAAGAAGATCGGTGATGTCCTGGTGGATGGGAAAAATAAATAAAACGCCTCTTGAGGCCCTGCGGCTGAAATTTCAGCTCCCGACAACAAAACAATACCATTATATTCAACTGGCTCGCACCTTGCGCAAACACATCCAAATGGACTCTGCTATACCGAAAGTACACCCATAGAACGCAATATATTTCCAGCATACATCCTTGCCAAATGAACTTCTATATTATATAATGCCAGGTCTTCCATTGCCACTCCGGAACTGCCTCATCTTAAATCCAAATGGGAAAAGGATGTGGGCACCAAAGACCTAGAGGACTGGATCGAGATACTAATGCACCCCCGAGAGATCACCATCTCCTCCAGACTCCATCTGGTACAGTTAAAAATCCTGCAACGAATACACTATTCCAGAACTGTGATACACAACTGGAAACGGGCCCGAAAGCCGAACTGCCTCCGATGTGGTGGAGAGGCTGGAACATTGATACATATCCTGTGGGATTGTCCCCAGATCCAGGGCTTCTGGGGTGAATGCTGCACTGAACTAACCAACCAGAGTGCTGGGCCGCAAGATCCGAAAGTGTTGTTACTGGGTAAACACGACGAGAACATTGCTAATAAATAGGAGGGGCTGCTCCAGTCCACTGCTGCAGGACTGATGAAGCAGAATATCGCACAAATATGGGGGCCCCCCCAGGATCCCCGACACTGAATCAATGGGCAAACGATATGAACATATGTGCAATGTTGGAACACAGTCTACAAAGCAAGAGGCTGCCCTATAAAGCCTACAAAGTGTGGGGGAAATGGGAAGAATGTGAGTCTCAGTAACTTTTGATCCATAAAGGAACACAACCAAACAATATATGAAGGTGTCTGCATGTGGGAACCAACTGACTAACCATGCTTAAATTATTGATCCATTCTTTGAATGCATATGTCTTGACTTTGTTTTTGTTAATTGTGACTGTTTGAATCAATAAAATGTATTTTAAAAAAAACGACAGCAATAACGGTCCTACTAGGCCTTGTGACATTTGGATAATGCAAGTGCAGTAACAAGAAGGGGGAGGGGGGGGCAGGGCAACATGCAAAGTGCTAGGGTGGGAAGGGAGGTGCAGGGCAAAGAGGAGAGAGTGCAAGTGAAAGGGAAGAAGGGGTGGGGGTGGCGAGTGAGAAGGGGAGGCCAGGAGGGCAAGTGCCAGGGATTGCATGGGGTGCCGGGAGAGGAAAGAGAAACAGAAACAGAAAGAGACCTTTGTCTAGTATACCCGTTAAGACATCCGGCTCATAGGCAGTAGAAGGTCTCCCTAATCCGTGACCCTGCCCATTAATAGTTTTCATTTTTTTTTTTTTTTTTAATAGAGCGCCACATGCCCATAGGCCTCAGAGCGCACAAAGGATATAAAAGCAGATGTGAGACATGCATGGGTCAGAGTCAGAGAGGGGGGGTGGGCAATATGAGGGCTGACTGTTCAGCTGGATTTGAGATTAAAGAGGTGATGCGT
Organism: Ambystoma mexicanum; assembly: GCF_040938575.1. Lineage (NCBI taxonomy): Eukaryota > Metazoa > Chordata > Amphibia > Caudata > Ambystomatidae > Ambystoma > Ambystoma mexicanum. The sequence goes on along the minus strand of NC_090934.1, from coordinate 885,976,780 downwards.
CACCAGTTATTTTAAGAGACGGAGTGTACCTGTTGATCTTATGAGTCCTGCTAGAGCATTTCACGCCAGGGGAGCCTGGACATCGAAGGCTGTGTTGCCAAACAGGTTGGGACATTTTAAGAATGTCATGGATCGCAATTGGGGGTCCCGGTTTGTTTACCTTAATCCGATCCTTAACGTGTTTTGGGCTTGCACCATGCCAGCATTTATAGGACAGTGTCCGAATAGTAGGAGTGATCTGCTGCCTATAGGCAGCCAGTGTACTTCCCGTCGGGTGTCAAGAGACATGATTCTGCCTTGACAGACCATGGACAGCGCAATTTTGCGAGACCTTAAGGGAGTGTAGATTTGCTTGTGAGGTGCCAGCCAGCTAACTGGTGCAGTAGTCCAGCCTTGAGTTAACTAGCGCAGTGGCTAGAAGAGAACAGTTGTAAGCTTAGATGAAAGGTCGGATATATGACTCAACATCTTTGAAGTATAGCCGCATGAAGAGCAGATGAGAGACGTGTTTTCATGGTGTCTAAAAACACGCTGATTGTCTTCCCACTCTTAGAGACATTGATTCAGTTGCCAGCATTACTGAAGCTACTATAGCTGGATCAAGATTCTTCAATTGCGGACCAGAGGCTACAATCAGGTCAGTTTTGTCTCCATTTAAGGCTAGTGAGTTGTCAGCCATCCACATCTGTACGCCATCGTACACCTTGTGATAGCATGAGTCTTGAGTGTGGGTTCCTATAAGCTTGAGGACAACACAAGTGTTCTCTGCATAGTTGGGATACTGCACACCTAGGTGGTTAAAGAGACTGAGTGTCGGCCTGATGTAGATGTTGAAGAGCACAGGGGCAATTGTCTGTTTGGCACTTCAGCATGCTCAGTAGGATCAGCTGTAGCAAAGCCAATGCATGGGAAGGTGTCGAGGCCACTTGCACGCTTTAGATTCTCAATCCTGGACTCCTCAGACACTAATGCCTCTGGACCATTAGGTGTTCTGTATTCCAGACCAAAAGGTGGAGTGTGCCGGTCCGAGTGTTTTACCTCCTCAAAAATAGAAGAACAAGACTTGAGTCTTTCTTGGGCAAGGGCTTAAAGATGTTTGTCACCACCTCTCTCGTCGCCTAATGTATTGCCCTCGATGGGTTAGACCCACAATTCGAAAGGAGTCTTTGAGAGTAGAGGAACGGGTGGGCATCTCAAGTGGTTGACTGATTTTTGGCCGGTGCCTGAGGGCGCGCAAGCTTTCACCTGTTTGAACTCTGCATTAGCCTTGGTAGGCACGACGGGTCGTGACCTTTCACCAGTTCAATCGAAGGGGACGCAGCCACCTTTTCGAAAATCTTCATTTGTTGATGGAACATCTCCCATTCAGTTTTTGAGGACGTAGTACCTGAGCAGGCGACCCTGCAGTCGGGAGAGGAAGAATATGGTGATCTGCGACACCTTTTTTTAAATATTTTCCTTGATGAGGAGAGAAGAACCGCTGAGACCGAGAACGCTTTTTAGAATGTTTTCTCTGTGGCGACTCGCCCCTCGAACTTCGTTCGATCATATTATCCAGGGCGTTGAAAGGGGTTTTGGGGGGGGTAGGGACTACCCATAGAGTGTTTCCCTTTTCTTCCCTCAAGTGTCTTTTCTGTCATAGAATGACAGGACTGGCAGTCTGCCGTTTTATGCTTGATCCAAAGGCACCATAGGCAAACGCAGTGGGGGTCTGTGATCAACATCTTCGGCCCGCACTCGACGCACTCCTTAAACCCGGTCTTAGGGGTCAACATATTCGCAATAACCATTTAAACTCGACAGAAGAACCGCACCATATCCAAAGCGAAGCCAGCGGAAAAACAGAACTAAAGTAACAGGCGTGGTGCATGCTGTATATACCATGGGTGACGTCAGCCTCGAGACCAGATGGAGACCTTCGAAGGGACATCGAATAGATAATGCACAGCGCCCTTGAACCAAAAAAAAATTCCAAAGCAGCCGACGCTGGAAGGATTAATCATAAAATGAGGAATATGTGGGAGGACACAACCCATTTGAAGAAGGACTTTGCAGTACTGAGAGCAGAGTTAAAAGTAAAGAAGGGGTCTTTTTAGGCTGACCGAACGAAGACCTATCTTTCCGCCATCAGCGAAGGCATCAAGGCATGATAGTCCTAAACTGTTGTGTGTGCGCGCAAGGCCCTAAATATAGAAAACTCGAGGAGCACTTTGTGTACGGTTCTTTGGCCCCGCTACACAGCCTGCACAAACCACCTTACCCTTATGTAGGCAATGTAGCAGAATACAGATGCTCACATTGTGAATACCAAACGCTGAAATGAAAAGTACTACACATTCTGCACAAGTAGTAATGTAATACTCCAATATTAGGAGCTTTCACCACGAAAACATTTTTTTGCAGAAAAATAGCTAGTCTTACCAAGAGTCAAAATGGAAGCATTAAAAGAAAACGTTTAGCAATGGAGAAAGACATTACTGAATGTGTGGAGTTGTTTAAGACTGCAAACCAAAGGTTTTGAATACATCTGAACCACCGGCACTGCTCTGGGCAACCTTCCACGCCACCGTTTTTAGCCTGTCTAAGCCATTACAAAAGGGGTCCAGCCATGTGCAAATCCGTGAAGTACTATCACCAATGGTAGCAGCCCAGCCCAAACCACTATAGACCCAAGCTATACCTCACTGATGATGCCCAACGAGGCTGCAACATGTCTGTGGATGCCTGTGGTCTCATGCAGAAGGGATGTGGCCCAACAGTTCTGGGCTGGACTGCCCCTTTCTGGGTGGGACCAAGCCGATTTGCATATGGTCTTTCCCCTTCTGTAATGGTGTGGCAAGTTGAACGATGGTCTGCAGGGTTGCCCAGAGCAATGCCAGAGGTTAGGATTAATTACAAAACTTCCAGCTATCCCCACCTTGTTTTGTTTAAGAATTGACAATGATGTTTACATACAAATTTAACTATTTTGCTTGGTCAAACCCATTCAAAGAAAACAGTATAACAGTTAATAGTGCAGATCCAGAGTTATCATAGACGTTATATGCACATGTTGCAAAGCAAGCACTGCTACAAAAGCAGTGAAACACAAAAATGGACCTCGGCAATGGGTTTGGAAAGATTCTTCTGACACACGGTTTATGTACAAATCGATTTTATTTCAAAAAACAAATACAGATGCTCTTCACTTATAAAAAAAAATAAAAAATCAAAACATTTTTTTTAAAAACACGTGGTCCCACACATTTGACATCCAATTCATTCCACTATACATCCACATGCTCACTATCACACATCCAATGTAATAAGGCAGGCACGTGTGCAAGCTGTGAGAAGAGAAATTAGCTGTCGCAGATCTCAAAGCTCGTACAGGCACCTGCTCGTTTAGCTTGAACATGGGGGAATCTGGTGTGCAAACTGTGACCAGATGTGTTCAGACATGCATTGTACAAACAAAGAGCAACACACACTGCAAACTGTGAAAGCACGCAAAACTTACAAACTAATGACGCGCGCACACACAGGTCACAGGTGCAAGTGACATGACAGCAATTACGAGTTGCATTTTATTTTTATGAGCAGACACATAGTATCAAGCTGCGGGAAAAGGCACACCGTTCTCCAAGAGAACCTAGTGTTACATTTGAACAGACTATGCCAACACGCCTTCAGTGATAGTCTGGCAAATGAACAGTGGGCATGCTGCAGCCCGTGTGAAGCGCTGGCTGGCAGCCAGAAAGAAAAGGTGGCTGAATTACAGCTGGCATGAACAATGTTTTAGCACCACACCCACGTCGACAGAGATAATGTTACTGCCAAACCTGCCCACCCAAACCATGCTCGCTAGGGATACATTAACAATTCGAACACAGAGAATCATGACAGGTGAGGTGCTGCCTACGAGACTTGATCCTTGACATGGTACCTCGAACTGCAAGTGGAAAAAGACTGGCAACGACCGCAAAGGGGTGTGACTGCTTTAAATAACCATTAATATAAAAATATCTGTGGTGTGAAACCAAGAACCGCTCCCTCACCATCACCCGCCCGGTATTCAAGGCCAATTTAATCAATGGTCCTTCGGCAAAGAATGCCAATGGAAGTGCACTTCTTTTCAGGGTTTTCTGGGTGAAGGGCTTGGAGAAGAAACCCAGGGCCACAGTTAGGAGAAGTGGAGAAGCAACAATTGAAGAAGGAAAAAGATGAAACGATTGAGGGACGGCAGTGGAACAAGAGAGAGGGTGAATAACGTTATGTTACCCAGTTAACAAAATAAATTAGGTAATTCCATCATTGCCTAAAGCAGGGTTGTCCAACTCCAGACCTCCAGGGCCTGATCCATGTCAGGTTTTCAGGATACCCCTCATTAATATTCATGATAAATTTGCATACAATGATTCCAAACGTATGCTCATTTTTCCTCATGAATGTTAATGAGGGATATCCTGAAAACCCATCAGGGTTTCGGCCCTTGAGACCTGGAGTTGGACAACCCTGGCCTAAAGCATACCGAAATTGCGAAAGCAGCAGTAATGCATGCTGAAGATAACTGACAACTCGGCTATCTGTACCATGTGTAGAAAAATTCAATAGAACTTCAGCATCACCTGCAGCAGATGTACTCCCACAGTTTCCTTCACATCTGTTGTAACATTCAACCTTCCAGAGAACTGGTAATTGTTGCATACAAAAAAAAGAAAGATCCAATTATTAGTTCCACTGCTTCTGTTGGCACGAGTTTATATCGCTTTCAAATATTTCAGCTGATACATCTCAGCAACACTTATGAGGCAATAAACTAAAAAAAGTGCGAGTGTGGCTACATGCTTATCATGACCCTATCTTTTTGCAGGCACTGTAGGGGAGCAATGGCCACGAGGCCCTCCTCACCTACAGCTTCCTCCCCAGGTGAGGACCATGACTCGGTGGGCGCCCCCTCATGCCACCCGGGCCCAGGTGGAGGAGGATTCACCCGCCGACGACATTGCCCACACGTACCCTTTCCTTGCATTTACCAAAAATTAGTTAGGTCTAGACGCCATCTTGCCTAGCAAACATGGTGTGAGCTCAGCACACTGTAACGAGGCCCCCACCTTTGGAGGGCCTTTCATGCATCTCTGCCGCCTCAGCAGCCCTGGCAGATCCGCTGCGAGCGCGTTCCCATGAGAAAGTCGGAGATGAGCTAAACCCGAGATGCCAACACGGCAACATTATATTAGTAACAATGTGATATTGCACCCCGTATGACCCGGACCGCAAGGCCGGGGTAGCGAGGAAAAAAACTGAAGCATCACTATCTGAAGAAGGTAGAAAATAATTCAAGTATTGGTATTAATGAACTACCTCTGTTTAAAATGTGAATAAACCATAAAAATGTAACGTTATATGATATCCCTCCAGGTCTGGACTAATGCTGCTATAACCACGGAGAAAGATGTTGACCAAACGTGTAACCTCTATCTGTAAAAGTGTTTTTCAATAGTATGTAGAAACTTGAACTCATATATGTTTTTGAATCACCCAAAGCGGCGAGCATCAATCTCTGTAGGCCATAACCTAGATATCCCTCGTATAACGTCTAATGTACATACAATACGCACACAATGTAGTGAATATAATGTTAGGTAATGAAAAGGTACTGGAACCGACTGTAGTAAAGAAATGTGTAACGAAATTGAAATATATATGTGTGTCTAAATAACGTCAAAATAAGGCAGAACAGTATAAAACTTCTGCATTCACTGATCAGCAACGCACGAGGAAAATACCTTTGTGGATATATGCAAGGCCATTCCCTCTCCCACCCCACCAAGCCTGCCAGATAAAAAAGCTAAGACTTGTGCCGCGCTCCCTCACCTCCCCCAACCAAGCTGGCGTTACTTCAGAGAGTCAGAGGCCCCGGCGCCGCAACCAAGGCCACAGCCCGTCACCTGTGTTATTTACAGCACGGTAATAAACCCACGGTTGAACCCACTGATCTACCAGCACCCTCTCATAAATCCCACGAACCCCCCAAGAATCCTGACCCCGTGCAAGGACGACCCCCATCATTGGGACAAGACACAGAGACCCATCTATATAATAACTTCTAACGCAGCAGACAGACATGTATCATTCGGCCCAGGCCCCAGAGCCCCGTCCCGCGACCTAAAATACCGGTCAGTAGGACACAGGTAAATCTCACCCCAACCGACAACCACCAGACCTCTCACGAGGTGCATTCCTCATGTGTTGTGTTTATTTTATAAGATAAGCTGCTGAAGCGATTTATTAATGAACTTAAATGCCGTTTTCTGAATAACTGCAGTGTGCATGGCCTAGGGCAAATGAGACAGGAAAGGTATTCGTCATTGTCACAGGCTGCCCCAGCACATCAACACCGCGCAGATGACCTCAAGCCGGCCTGCCAGGCCCAACCCAACCCACGAGGCTGACCAGTGACGTCGTCACGCCAAGACCAACCCCGCTGCAGCAACACCTATAGTTAGTCGACGCCACCCAATCCCAATTAACTTGTGCCCCCTATAGTGTTTAGGTGTTGATGACGTTTTTTGTATTAGAAATACGCCTGTCTTTGCTATTGTCAGACAGAGCGCTCTCGTAGGTTGCAGAGTTCTTTGCATGCCTTATTTTTGGATAAACTCCCACTTACGCTCACCCGCACTCTGTCTTGGCCTTATTCCCACTACGGGAGAGTCCCTTATTGTCTCTCATTGCGGGGAGGATCGTGCTGAATTGGGGGCGCTTCCCTTCAGTGGTGACCCCGATAGCGTGATATCTCCAAACTATTTTTCCTAACTCCTTCTTAACGACCCCCTTGTGGCACGAGAATCTCCGGTCGAGAAGGGATACGCACGGTGAGCCGTCTCCGGGAGGCCGCCCGCCAACGGCGACCGGCACAATAAGAAGTGCGCACTCAATGAGAAAGGGTACGGGATCCCGATTGGAAAAAAATCCCCTTTGAGTGCCGCTCGCCGGAGCCAGGGGCTGACCGTTGAGTTACCGGTGACGCCGCCTGGACGGACCCAGTTTCGGAGAGTATCGGTTCAAGACGGGCACGTGAGTACCGAGTGCGAGTGATCGTCAAGGGGAGAAGAAGGGGAATTGGGAATAAAAGAACGGGGAAAGGTAGAGGGGGAGAATTGCGGAGGTCTACTAAAGACGGGTCTTGAAACTTTCTTTATTCTTTCTTTGCATATGGCCATTAGGAGTAAGAAATAAGTGACGTGGTAGAAGTGACGGAAACCTAGCTCCGAAAGGGGGTGGAAGGCGGCGCCGCATAGTGCTATCTAGACTAGTACTGGGAATATATGAAGAAGTGAGAAATAAGTTATTGGTGTCTAGCAAAAGGAGACACCGGGAATATTTTTAGTGATTGTGCTCTCTCTCTCTATTTCTTTTTTTTTCCATTTCCACGGGGTAGGGGGTGAAAATGAGAAGGGTATAAAGTAGTTAGAACACCTTAAAAAGTGGGGACTCAGTAGTGGCACGTACAGACGTGAACACAGTAACCTTAGCAGGAAAACAGGGACAGCTGGCTAGGGAGGAAAGGGAGGAAAAAGACAAAAGTGTGAGTGGAAAGTATTGTGAAGGGTGCGCGCACCGTACGAGTGTTGGAGACGAACGGGTGGCCGCGAGGTGGTGCCAGAGAGTGTGGCCATAACCAGTACTTGATCAATTGCAAGTGAGATCACATAAGAGTGCCTGGGGATGGGAAGGAGATGAGATATGGTGAGTGATAAGAGATTTGCACAGTGAATAACAGTGGGTGATAATATTGAGAGGTCCGCTCTTGTCTGTGCCATAAAGGTATACATACGCATATCTACACCTAATAAAAAGTAACGAAGGCGAACGCGGTAGCGCTAGCGATTTAGAGGATGGGGGCTGAAACTCCCTTGTCACACATTTGTAAGAGCTTGCCGGGATATGCTGAACGCATAAATAAATATCATGATCAATGGTTAACAGAATTGAAAGGGGAGGGGTTGCCCCAGATTTGGCCAGAAGGAGGGTCTTTTGACAAAAGCGTTCTTGATATGGTATGTACATGTATTCGCCTCAAGTATAAGGGGAAACAATGGCAGAATAGGAAGGAGATATTAGATCTTTGGAGATTGTTTGAGGAAGTACCCCCACCCAAAGCTCCAGCCCCAAATATTGATTTACCTTCCACCACAGATAATCCACTAATGATCCCGCGAGAGGAAAAGGAACAGTTAAGTACAGAACAACCTGCGGAAGTGGTTATGTTGTACCCAATATTACCTAAACCAGCCCCTGCAGCAGGATATAGCGACCCGATTTATGTGCCTCCCCCTTCGACCAGCACGCCACAAAGACCAACTGCACCCCCACCATACGAAAACACCAGAGAGCGCGCCCAGGGAGGCACACAGAGGGTGGATATAGAGAAGTTAACGAGTGACTTAGAGTCGAGGCTTACAGTGGCAAGAGATGAACTCTCAAGAATAAAAGACATATGTGAACGTACAGCATGCGCCCCCACACAATCTGGACGCACATCTAGAGCGTCGAGCGAAAATAGACAAATTGAGGAGGGATGGAAAAAGGGGGAAATACTGTTCAGAATTGAGGAAGAACCGACCAGAATAATAGAAGTGGGGACAGCAGAAGGAAGCATTGGTGACGTCTCACGAGAGAGAGGGATCAGAGAGGATTTGTTATGTGATGTCAGAGGAGGGGGGGATGAGAGTGATAGATTGAGCATGGCAGTAGGAGGAGAAGGCGAGGAGCTAGATGGTGCATGTTCACTGGGGACTATAGAAGATGAATGGATGGGACGACTAAGAAATAGGGTGGGGAAGATGGCGTCATTGGAGTCCGCAGTGACTAAGGAAAAGGAAGCTGCAACGGCAAAAGGGAAATTACAACTCCCATTACTCCACAGGGGGGGCGGGAGGCCAAACTATATACCGTGGGCTCAGATGGACAAGGCTAATTTAATGAAATTACTACCACAGCTGTCAGGAGGGGCAAGCAAGTGGATATATGCATTTGAGAAACATACCGCTGGTATACCGCTGGCAGTAGGCGATGTGAAGAGCCTACTAGTGTCCGCAGTAGGGGATCAGGCAGACAGAGTATGGGCTAAAGCGGGTTTTCCAGCTGTAACTTTAGAGTGTGATCGCCATGATGGGGCTTCTTTTAACACCGTGCGAGCGAGGGTGTGGGACGCACTGCGGGAAACCTTCCCAGATACCCCTGATTTGCAGTCAGTAATGCAATGTACCATGAATGACGGGGAGGACGCTATGGATTACATTCTCCGGGTGCAGGAGATGTGGAGAGCGGAAACGGGTACGCCCTGGCACCAATCCACATCTCTATTTTATTTCATCATTAAGAGAGGGCTCCCAAAGGAAGTGCAAAAGGCACTAGATAAAATAGTAGGCGTTGAGGCAAAAGGCTGGCCGGAGATCCAAAGCATAATAGTACACCATTGTAAACGGATCAAAGAAAGAGAGAGGGAAGTAGCACAGAAAAGGTTGGCGGATGAGGCGAAGTTGGTGCAATCAAAATTGGTGAAGGTCGCAGCCGCGGTAGCGGGACTCCCACTCATACGGGAGGGAGAGGAAGGAGAGGAGGGGCAAATAGCAATACAAGGAAGAATAGCAGCGAATTGAGCAGGACAAGGGCAACGACAGTGGACAGAGCAGGAGCAGAACGGAGGTCCAACGTGGCAAGAGTGGGCCCCAAGAGGAGGAAGAGGTGGGTACAGGGGTCGAAGAGGAGGACAAGGGTATGGAGGAATGGGAGGAAATGGGTGGCAGGGTCCCAGAGGTCCACAGGGGAGCTGTTGGAATTGTGGGAGATGGGGGCATTACTCAAGAGAATGCAGGAGCAGACAAAACAACGGTTTCCAAGAGATAGAACAGTACGGACACCCCCATCCAGGAAGCCCCTACGGCCTCCCCATGGGACAATACCAGCAACCAGACAATGTAGTACAAAGGAGTAACGCACAACTACACGGACATCAGTACCGAACACAAACCAACCCACAGAATAATGACAATGTGCACTACACGCCTGGTAACACTTTCGCCACAGTAGCTAATGGGGCACCCGCCCCCGCACCTTACAGTGGAGTGTCAGTTGTTTCGGGGAACATTTTCGATCAGGGGGGGGCAATGAGACACCCCGCATAGGACAGCCCACAGAGAGCACTTGCGTGTCCAGTACTGTCTACGACCCACAATGCATCAGAGGAACCATTGATAGGAGCGCAGATAGGAGACAGGCAATTCATATTCATGGTGGATTCGGGAGCGGAGAAATCATGCATTAGAGAGGGCCGGTTCCCGTTATCTAATAGAACGTTAGAGACGCAGGGGTTCTCTGGGGCTGTAATTGAAGTTCCTTACACAGAGGTATTGGATGTGACAGTAGGGGGTAAAACAGTGAAAGCACCCTTACTGTACTATGAAAACTCTCCCATCAACTTACTGGGGAGAGATCTCTTGAGCAAACTAAATATGACAATATCATTCACAGGGAGCGGCATCGTATGTTCAACGCCAGGCATATGCCCCCTCCGTATATTAGCAGTAATACACGGCCACACAATCATGAAAGAGATCAGAGGGGTACCAAGAAATGAGGAGATGTTTGTTGAAGGTATGAGAACATTGGCTCTCATAGTACCAGAACTAAAAAGGGTGGAGTGGAGGATCCCAGCAGAATTCCTTTTTCGTCCCATAGCAAGCCCTGACACTGCTCTTGGGGCAGTACTATCGTTGGATTTGCATGCAATACATGTATCAACAAACAGAATATGTGTGATTGGTATTGACATGGAAGGATGTGAGTGGCGGACAGTATTGTGTACAAATGCAAATATCCCGCTGAGAGAGCTCTCGGACGAGGAGCTATTTTCTGACACTGAGGGAGATGGTGAAATAGTGATGGAACTGGCAATGCCCTGCGACATTGTAGTTACAGCCAGACAAACTAAGGTTGAACTAATGGCGGTAGTAGGAGCACCGCACACATTTTTTGATGAAGACATGAGTTCAGTACCCACTAATTTATGGACTAATGGCCCCCACGATGTAGGGTTGCTGCATGAAGTTCAGCCTGTGGTGATAAAATTAAAACAGGGAGCAATACTACCCCGGGTGAAACAATATCCACTGTCACGAGAAGCAGAAGAAGGGATCAGAGAAACAATAGATGCACTGCTAGCACAGGGCATAATAGTGCCCTCAAACTCCCCATGCAGCACATGCATTTACCCAATCAAAAAAGCGAAGGGGGGTTCATGGAGGATGATACAAGATTTACGCCCACTGAACGATGTGGTAATGAAGGAGTTCCCTTTAGTCCCGAACCCGGCGACAATACTGTGCAACATTCCAAAAGTAGCATCACACTTCACAGTAATTGACTTAAAAAATGCATTTTTCTCGATTCCCTTAGCAGAAGAGAGCAGGTACTTGACAGCATTTACATTGGGAGGAAGGAGGTTCGAACACTGCAGACTACCACAAGGATATTGCGAGAGCCCAAGCATATTTAACAGGGTACTACATGAAGATCTGGGGAATTTGTCTGTAGAAAGCACAGTGATTCAGTACGTTGATGATTTATTGGTTTGTGCACAGGCTGAGGAAGAGTGCAGACAGGACTCGATAACACTCTTGACATTATTGGCCAATAAAGGGTACAAGGTGGACAAGGGGAAGTTACAATACTGTCTGACAGAGGTCCTATACTTGGGTCAGCTGATATCAAAGGATGGCAAGCGAATTATACCAGACAGGGCACAGGCGATTAGAACAATTGGAGAGCCCAAAACAGTAAAAGAGATGCAGAAATTTCTGGGTATGTGTAACTATTGCCGAGCATGGATATTGGACTATGCGGCGTACACAAGGCCCTTGTTACAGGCACTGAAAGAAGCACAACAAGAACACAAACACATAGAATGGACAGAGGAGATGAACACAGCATTTAACTCACTAAAAGAGCTGATATCAAGCGCTCCAGTACTAGCAAATCCAGATTATGGGCGCGAATTCTTTTTATTTTCACACTGCAAAGGAACACTGATGACAGCAGTACTGACACAGAAAACATCTTTAGGGCACAAACCACTTGCTTACTATAGCGGCACCCTAGACGCAGTAATGCAAGGTCATTTCGCGTGCGAGCAATCCCTAGCTGCAGCCGCGTTCGCAATTGAAAAAAGTGCCACGATAGTGATGGGCTGCCCGGTGACACTGTTTGTGGAACACTCACTTTTTGCAATATTAGAGCGAACAAAGAGCACATTGACAACACAACGCGCCACAGCATATGAGATAATACTGTCCAGCGCTAACATCCATATAGTAAGATGTAAAACAGTGAACCCAGCCACATTCATCACAGAGGCATGCACCGTAGAGGACATGCAAAACCACAACTGCGCCACGTACACAGGTGACGAAAGTAAGGATCAAGTGATTTTTGAAAATGCCCTGACCGAGGGTGAGGTGTATTTTGTGGACGGGTCAGCATCAATAGACATGGAGACAGGAGAAAAGCATGTGGGTATGGCAGTGGTACGATTAGAGGAAGATGAATATGAGATACTAGTACAACACCGCCTCCCATCACACTATTCAGCGCAAGCAGCAGAACTAATAGCGCTAATAGAAGCATTGCATGCCGCCAAGGGGTGCGCAGTGACCATATATACAGACTCAGCATACATGACAACAACAGTTCACGGTGGGTTGGCCCGGTGGGGGCGGAGAGGGTTTCGGCGAGCAGACGGAACGCCAGTCCAGCATGCAGAATTATTGAAAGAACTGATTGAGGCCCTGCAAGACCCCACGGCAGTGGCCATCGTAAAATGTCAAGCTCATACCACAAATACAGATTTTATATCTTTGGGGAACGCGGCAGCAGACGCCGCTGCCAGAGCAGCTTCATATTTACAAAAAGGTGAAATAGGGGAGTACATGTTGCACCACACAGCAAGCCAAGAGGTCCCCACAGGATATAACATGATGTCCACACAGGAGATAATAGAGCTGCAAGAGGGAGCTAGTGCAGAGGAAAAATTGCTGTGGACTAAGAGAGGATGCAGCAAATCACCGACTGATTTATTGTGGCGACAAGAGAGTTCAGGAAAAGTGGTAATGCCAATTACGCTGCTAGAAACAGCATTTCAACAACTACACTTTCCCGCACACAACACAAAGAAACACATAATGGCAGAGATAAAAGAAGATTGGTTTGCACCTTGCCTCCAGGAACACGTCACAAGGTTAGCTCTAGAATGCACGACATGTCAAATTTACAACTCAGGTATGACATTGCGTACACTAAGGGGTACGATACCAAAACCAAGTGGCCCATTCAGAGAGCTCCACATTGATTATGTAGACATGGGAGAAAGGTGTAACGGGGCTCGATACATGATTGTGGTTGTATGTCCATTTTCGAGGTGGGTGGAGGCAGGCCCATGTGCCCGCCCTGACGCGAAGGGCGCCGCGAAGTTCCTAGTGCGGGAAGTGTTTCCGCGCTGGGGAATTTGCGACGTTATTCGCTCAGATAACGGGACGCATTTTGTTAATGAATTATTTAAAGAAGTGACTACATTATTGGGAATAAAGCACAAATTATGTTCGATTTATCATCCCCAAAGTAATGGCGTCGTGGAAAAGATAAATGGCCTGTTAAAAAGCAGATTATCAAAACTTTGTTTTTCCCTTAAAAAGACTTGGATGTACTGCCTGCCTTTGGCCTTGTTTGAACTACGAAACCAGCCAAGTAAGGACCACCATTTGTCCCCGCACGAGATCGTCACGGGGAGAAGAATGCACACAGCGCATTCGCCTCTCCGTGAGCGTTCTGATGCACACAGAAGCGCAGCTATATTGGGGGAGGAGTTCACAGAATACCTGCGAAAACTGACACGGGCAGCGCGCGTAATTGCAAAGCAACTAGCCCCCCCCTCGACAAGAGAGGAGGGGAACGCGACTGAACCAAACAGGCTGCCTGAAAAACCACTACAGCTAATGCCTGGTGACCTTATATATGTCAGAAGTTTTGTGCGGAGGTGGAATGCACCACGTTTCCATGGCCCCTATGAGGTAGTGTTTTGCACGCCCACAGCAGTAAAGGTGAAGGGCCTGCGATATTGGGTGCATTTGACAGACGTACGTAAAGCTTACAGCGCTGCGGAGAGTGAGGTACAGGACGAGGCACAGGCAACAGCGGACGATGAAGTTGTGCGGAATGAATGATTGGAATTTTGTGTGCATTATGAGATGAACAATGAACACAATTAGCGCGCAACAAATGTCCTGGACTAAAACATGTACATATGTATATGCAAATTTTCTTTTTATTACAATTTTTGAAAGTTTTGCGTGGGGTTCTTTTTTCCTCTCCTGTGCTCTTTAAGATGTTTTTTTTTATTATTGTTGTTTTTAAACTGTCATGTTTTTTATTATTTATATATATATATAAAGTAAGGTACGAATAATGATGATTGAAAGGCTACCTTGTCTGTCAACACACCCCCTCCCTCACCCAACCCTATATTTTTATCACCGAAACGTTACAACGTGGAAATGTTTACATGTTTGTATTTAATGAACTCTTGTGTCTCAAACAGGATTTATCATGGCATCGAATGGGCAGCCTGCAACTAATAGATATGTTAGATTTAGAGAAATGTTAGTGGCTAGATTAACATATTCATTTGAATGTGGTTTATCAATGTGTGCTATCGTGTTCTTCATCTCAATGTTTTGTCTGGTATTACACTGGGTTATAGCGTTCATCTCTACCGAGATGAACGAGGGGGGAGGGGGGAACAACACCACCCTTGCCCCTGGAACGAAAACAATTCCGACTGTAGGTATCAAAGAAGGTGATTTCTTGATCTGGGATGGATCACACTTTGTGTGGGGATACTATACTACACCACCCACTGCTGTCCTGTCACAATCAAGAACCAAAAATGTAAATAATGACACAATGTCCCAACCTGGAACATACAACAACCGCACGATCCCTCCCGCCCCAATTTCAAACAACGATCTCTTGTTTATTAAGGAGGATGGAAAAGTGATTATGATGACAGAACACAAGTCCCTATATGAAGAATTAGAAAAGGGGGGTGGGAAGGAGGAAGGGGGGCCTGGTTCTTCACCTACTATAACGAAAAGGTACAGAAGAAGGGAGAAAAGTAGACGGAGAAGAGAGACTGGTGGACAGGGGTATGATGAGTATTATGGGCTAGGGTTAGACAAAATGGAAGACCCACGACACCCTCACCAAGCAAATAAATGGTATGCAGATATGAGCACAACAGCCAAACAGACAACCAATGAGAGCTGCTATGTCTGCTCGCTTATCCCCCATGCATCAGGCACACCTAAAGTATTGTTGCCACGAGAATTGCCCATTGTGGATGCCCAATGTCTCCTTCATCTCACGCTGTGTAGAATAAAGAACACTTTTCAAGCACACGATGTCTCTTTCAGAATGCTACAGAACAACAAAACGTGCTATTCGCAAGCGTCTGGAGTGATCTGTCTTAAAGAACCTTTCTTTGCAATACAAGGGACACTGTTTTCCGAAAACAAATGGAAAGACGAAGAAGTGCTGTGCAAGGCAGAAGCACTGAAAGGTGTCCAACCGGACAAGTTGCGGTGGATGGAAAGAACGTGCTTGCCAATATGGAAAGAACACATCCCTAAACTAACATGGGTAACAGCGATGGAGAAACCCTTCAAGCTACAAAGTGAAATACAAAACGAACTATGTTTCAAGGGAGAAGGAAAAATGGCAATGGGAACGAACAAGAACTGTAACAAAACTCTCACCATCCCAGATATGAAAAGAGGAACAGCAGCACTAATGGACACATACTGGGTATGCGGAAACAAGGCGTACTTGCACCTTCCCCAATCATGGAGTGGTAGCTGCTCAATGGCCACTTTGCATTCAACACTAATGGTGATTCCAGAAAGCCACATTGACAGAAGTAACATGATGAAAGGAGGCATGAACCAGGATGTAGCTTCTCCAACTACACAAGCGCACCTTTATGTCCTGTCCTCCGGAGGGAAAGGAGAAGAGCTCTCAAGGAACAAGCGAGCCTCGAACTACATATCGCAAGCATCATCTGATTTATTGGCACAGATCCCAGACAGGTATCGCCTGTTCAGCTCCGTGGAAACATTCTTTGCCTCGCTGGTATCAAGTGTCCAAGCACGAGCAAATGCAAAATGGCTCCAGATCACACGGTGGGAACTGATCCAGTTGGCCAATGACACTGAAGAAGGGTTCAACATAATAAAGGTGGAACTACGAGCTCTGCGACTAATGACCATGCAGAACAGGTATGTTCTAGACCTGTTAACAGCAATCGATGGAGGTGTTTGCCGAAAAATAGGAAGTGCGTGCTGCACGTTCGTACCTTCCGAAGACGCAGAAAATGGGTCCCTGTCCCACGTTATTGAAGCAGTACATAACCTGGGCGAGAAGATGAAAATGGAAGGTGGAGCTGAGGATAGCTCGTGGTTCGACAATATCTTCTCTTGGGTTCCCTCATGGCTTGGAGTGACAATGAAGTTCCTGATACCAATAGTGGTGATCATCCTTGTGATGTTCTGCCTGTGCCAGGTGGGCCTCCGATGTTGTGCTAACGCAGTTCCTAACGGTGCAATGATGATGGTGACAATGGGCAACTCCGGTGGTACAATTAAAACAACACAAGAAGTACATGTGCAGACAGGAGCAGATAACACTCCCAGGTACCAGTTAGTGCCTATGTGCCGTGATAAGTACATAGTAGATAAACTATGGCACACCACTATCAAAGAACCACGAGACGTAGAACTGGAATGGTATGAGGAGGTCTGGGTAGATCTGGAAGAAACTGGCGACTGTATATATTTAACATGTACACCAGACGAGTATGCTAGGAGAGGTGAGAGTTTAAGGGGGGTGTGCAGAGCATGGATGCCTATAAAAGGAACCCCTGCATGGGATGACGCAGTGATAGAGGAACAAGAATGTAGAAGATTGGAAGAGCTAAAGAATTCGTTACTTTAAGTAACGAAAGGGGGGAAATGTAGGGGAGCAATGGCCACGAGGCCCTCCTCACCTACAGGTTCCTCCCCAGGTGAGGACCATGACTCGGTGGGCGCCCCCTCATGCCACCCGGGCCCAGGTGGAGGAGGATTCACCCGCCGACGACATTGCCCACACGTACCCTTTCCTTGCATTTACCAAAAATTAGTTAGGTCTAGACGCCATCTTGCCTAGCAAACATGGTGTGAGCTCAGCACACTGTAACGAGGCCCCCACCTTTGGAGGGCCTTTCATGCATCTCTGCCGCCTCAGCAGCCCTGGCAGATCCGCTGCGAGCGCGTTCCCATGAGAAAGTCGGAGATGAGCTAAACCCGAGATGCCAACACGGCAACATTATATTAGTAACAATGTGATATTGCACCCCGTATGACCCGGACCACAAGGCCGGGGTAGCGAGGAAAAAAACTGAAGCATCACTATCTGAAGAAGGTAGAAAATAATTCAAGTATTGGTATTAATGAACTACCTCTGTTTAAAATGTGAATAAACCATAAAAATGTAACGTTATATGATATCCCTCCAGGTCTGGACTAATGCTGCTATAACCACGGAGAAAGATGTTGACCAAACGTGTAACCTCTATCTGTAAAAGTGTTTTTCAATAGTATGTAGAAACTTGAACTCATGTATGTTTTTGAATCACCCAAAGCGGCGAGCATCAATCTCTGTAGGCCATAACCTAGATATCCCTCGTATAACGTCTAATGTACATACAATACGCACACAATGTAGTGAATATAATGTTAGGTAATGAAAAGGTACTGGAACCGACTGTAGTAAAGAAATGTGTAACGAAATTGAAATATATATGTGTGTCTAAATAACGTCAAAATAAGGCAGAACAGTATAAAACTTCTGCATTCACTGATCAGCAACGCACGAGGAAAATACCTTTGTGGATATATGCAAGGCCATTCCCTCTCCCACCCCACCAAGCCTGCCAGATAAAAAAGCTAAGACTTGTGCCGCGCTCCCTCACCTCCCCCAACCAAGCTGGCGTTACTTCAGAGAGTCAGAGGCCCCGGCGCCGCAACCAAGGCCACAGCCCGTCACCTGTGTTATTTACAGCACGGTAATAAACCCACGGTTGAACCCACTGATCTACCAGCACCCTCTCATAAATCCCACGAACCCCCCAAGAATCCTGACCCCGTGCAAGGACGACCCCCATCATTGGGACAAGACACAGAGACCCATCTATATAATAACTTCTAACGCAGCAGACAGACATGTATCATTCGGCCCAGGCCCCAGAGCCCCGTCCCGCGACCTAAAATACCGGTCAGTAGGACACAGGTAAATCTCACCCCAACCGACAACCACCAGACCTCTCACGAGGTGCATTCCTCATGTGTTGTGTTTATTTTATAAGATAAGCTGCTGAAGCGATTTATTAATGAACTTAAATGCCGTTTTCTGAATAACTGCAGTGTGCATGGCCTAGGGCAAATGAGACAGGAAAGGTATTCGTCATTGTCACAGGCTGCCCCAGCACATCAACACCGCGCAGATGACCTCAAGCCGGCCTGCCAGGCCCAACCCAACCCACGAGGCTGACCAGTGACGTCGTCACGCCAAGACCAACCCCGCTGCAGCAACACCTATAGTTAGTCGACGCCACCCAATCCCAATTAACTTGTGCCCCCTATAGTGTTTAGGTGTTGATGACGTTTTTTGTATTAGAAATACGCCTGTCTTTGCTATTGTCAGACAGAGCGCTCTCGTAGGTTGCAGAGTTCTTTGCATGCCTTATTTTTGGATAAACTCCCACTTACGCTCACCCGCACTCTGTCTTGGCCTTATTCCCACTACGGGAGAGTCCCTTATTGTCTCTCATTGCGGGGAGGATCGTGCTGAATTGGGGGCGCTTCCCTTCAGCACATTAGTCCGAGCCATTGTACATACCCAAAAAAGGCAGAGGATGAGAAAGTCACACGTGTTTACTAAAATGGGTGCATTATCTGTACTGATTGAGAGAGATGGAAAACATCTAAAAAATTGGAAACATGAAGAGGTTTCGGCATTAATAACCATTAATTTGACAAATAAAATATACATATAACCGGTTCAAGGTAAAATGCAGGGGGTTCACAAAAAATAATCTACAGTAATCAAGGTTTTAAAGATGATATATTTACCATCACATATTTTGCATAATCTTTCAAGATCGCTCATGCAGGCTCGCTTTAAAAATCTGTCTTTTGGGTGTAGGCATGTTCTCTAGAGTGGCCCTTAGACAATTCACCCCTTTCAGTGGTTGGTATGCTCTTTACCCAGTATTCCCCTCGTGGCAGCTAAGGGATTTAATGACTTATATGACAAGGGACACACTAGGATATTTTTTTGGTTGGAGATTTAAAGAGGTGAAAGGCCAGTTGAGTGAGCGATATACGTTAGTGTGCGTTTTTGACCCATTGGCTACTGTATTGTTCATTTAGGCTTAGTTTATAGTCAGAATGTTGAATGGGATGTGTTCAGAATACTAATGGAACATGCTGACTAAATTAGTTTGTTACAAATGTTGTTTATTTCAGCCCGGTTGTTAGATTTTGTGTATTGGTTGTTTACAAATGCATAAAGGTGGCAAAAACCCAGGCTGCATTTTGCAGCCCCTAAGAAGTATCCATACTGTTGTGTGGGTCAGCGGTGAATGTTTGTTGCAGGAGAGGACCAGTGACAATGAGGACCAATGACAATGTAGAGACTACCTACGAAATGTATACACACAAACAAAGTTCTGTCATCAGTTTCTTCTCTTCTTTGTCAAAGTAAAATATAGGGTAATCTGACAGTGTTCTGGAAATGTACAAAACGGAGGCACATCGAGATGAAGTAATTCTCTGAAGATTACACAGTTTTGTTTATGTGGGGATGCCAAAATCAGAACTCCTAAAGTGGGAACCTTAGCACACTGCCTCGCCCATTCATTTTTGAAAAACAAGGAGCACAAACTATGACCCTGACTAACCACATAGACTTAAAATCACTATGTTCGCTGTGTTTTTCCAAATAATTTGTATACATCTTTTAAATATGTCAACAGAAGCCACCATATTGGTTCACCTGAAGAATGAGGAACAAAAACACAATGCAACGTAGTGACCTCTGCCAAATTGTCTACTATTCAAAAATAGGCTCTGTCCCTTTTTGGTCTCGGGCATATTTATCAGCAGAATAACATATCAAGTCTATGTTATCCAGAAACACTATTTTGATGCAATTTGAACATTCTCATTTTTTTTGACATTATGCAGGAGACATCATATTTTAAAATAAAGAGGCAACGTTCTGCTATAACCAGGATTCTTAAGACCGCTTTTTCAACTCAACTGCTTTCATGTCAATGATTTGCAAATCCAAAACACCATGGAAATCCTCGTTTATGAAGAAAAACAATATGCTGCCCATGTGGTCAAAGTCCCTTCTGTGAAGTTTAGTAATCTATGGGGTCACTAAATTAATGCAAAGTCCTTTGTTTAGGAGTACTAGTAATGTTAAAAGGGTATGTTAGCACCTGGTCTGCATCATTCTTTGCCTCCCTTACCTCATTTCCCTCCTTTGTGCTTTCCTTTCTTCCACAGCAGGTTACCATTATTTCCATGTCTTTTTACTCTCCTCTTTTCGACCTTAGTTTCTTGTCTTGTCGCACTTCATTCTCTCCATTCACCAGCCCAACATCAAAGCTACATCTAACAGGGAAGTGACGTTTTAAGAGGTGGTGAATATCTAGTGCAAACGTACTTCCAGGTTTGGTGCATCACAGCCTTTTTCCAGATCAGTAATCTTCCTACCATCTGAAATGTGGATAGTTGTAATTTAACAATCGCTACACATCAATGTGTGTTTGATTTGTGATATGATAGCTTGAAAAGTACTCATGCGCCTGATCTTGCCCAATAAGTTATAATTGATCTTATTTTTTTCTTAGTGTCAATTCTATAAAAAAAAGCAACTTAGTTGTACAAAACCTCATTTAATACAGAAAAACAGTCCTGTTAAACAATCCATTTTTTTATATACATCTTTTGTACAGCCACATTCCTCTTTTATACAGTCAACACATTCTTCAACCTTTTCTATTTCAGTTCTTCCTGAGGGATGTTGTACACATGATATAACAAACAAAACCATAATTCATTTAGATAAAAATATTGCCATTAAATGCGCGTTTTATAGGAATCAAAATGCCAAATCACCACGAATAACAGAGCAATGGGAAGAAAAAATAAAACATAATATTGAAAAAATAGAATGACATTACAGTTTCTCAAAAATCACCCTCATGGTTACTATGCTTGATTAGCTGTTTCGTCATTTTATACACTCCATACATAACAATTATCTTTTAGTACACTTGTACTTGTAAATTCTTTCATGCTCCTAAAAATCGTATTACATATTAGTGTTCCCTGTAACCAGCCCCTAGATTAGCTTAAACAAATGATTTAAAATCACCAGTGCAGCACCTAGTTCCACCACCTGATGACAATAGGGTGTTGCATGTGAGAATGCTAACCAACACCTGTTCGTTACTATGCACCATTAGCGATGAACAAAACCAATAAACTATACCTTAATCAAATCCTTGCCTTAATAAATCTTGAATTGGTCATATTTAATAATAGAACAAATCATAGCAATTAGTGCCATAACCTCATATTCAACCAGATAAGGCTTTAAACTTATAACAACTCGACACTTAGTACAATATGCACGTTGGCGCTGAGCATTTAATTATCTCCTAATCTTCAGGGCCGTCACTGCCTGTAAACCACAATCAAAAATCTGTGATTTAACACTGAAGTACTAAAAGTCAAACTAAATTAGGAAGCGCTCTATCTAATACACATACTCAAGTATAGCACAATCTGTAGAGTGTGATTATGCCTGGTCTTTTTCTGTTGGCTTCCAATTTTCAAGAAAGCTACATGGTGCAAGGCCGGCATTTTGGATTGCAGCACTTTAAGTAGTCCCTGTGACGTCAGAAGCAACTTCCTTCATCATAAACATCACACCCGTTGGTTTACTTCGGACCAGGCCCGCGTCATTGTCCATATACTCTTTAAATATACTTTAAGTTCCCATAAGTTAATACTGCTGCATCCTTATTATAAAAACTAACCAATATGCCAATTGTTAGCAAATATTAAATTTAATCACAGTTACCATTAATCTCATGATACTAACGCTAAGGAGCGCAACTATCAATAATCCAACATAGTGTCATCCTAGTTTATAACTTCTTAAATCGTACTCACTCAAATCAAAAACACTCATTGTCTATCATGACGAACTACAGACTGTAATAATATCTTAGACCCACAATCTATTCGAAACCAAAATTGCATAAGCATCATTATCTTGATCAAGCCAATACAATTGATCACAAATGTATATTAAAATCCCAAATGTGCATATAAATCATGCTCAACAGCAGCCCAGTACGGCCAGTTAGGTTACGGTTGGACTCCGCTTAGCCTAAGACACGTTCCCAGAACAACCCACAACGTCCTGGGAGGATAGCTCCGGGGCAGCGCGCTCGCCTTGGAAGCAAGACGACGCGGAGCACCACAGGTTCAATCCCCGGGTCCACGCTTAGAAACCTCTGGGTATTAAGCGCGTTATAAATAACCTATCATATAACCATTGCAGCAATTCAGAGAGGCAGATAAAAAAAACTGCACTATTAGCACACCTTCTGTGGACCAGGTCAAACTGTATATTTAACTATGCCGGAGTTACTGTGCATGAACAAATTAAGTGACGGCAATAAAAAGGCCTAGCAAATAGCAAAACAGTATACTAAACTAGTTACCATATACAAGTAAGGGAGGTTTGAAACAGAAAAAAAAGATACAAAACAATGTACAAAATATGTTCACATGTCCCCAAAAAGGAGAGAGTATGGACATGTTTTGAAGGTAAGCTAGACAGCGGGGAGTTGTTTGACTGGAACACCACTGCCAGTGTGCAGCAGAGTGAGGCCTTCACGGATATTTTGCACTTAGAAGCAGAGGTGGAGCACACCTATATAAAAAAAAGAGCATGAAGGCTCATGCTGCCAAAGTGATACACTAAAGAATGAAAATCACGAGATTTGAAACTGATAAAACCAGGAGCTGAACATAACCTCAGTGGTACTCAAGACAAAAAAGAAATAAAAAATAAAACACAGGAGGTAAAATATGGATCAGTACAAACAAAAATAGTATTAAAAATGATTAGTTCAGCTGCTGAGGTTTCTTCCAAGAGCACATGTGGCGTGTGTGACAGTGTGACTGTCAAATACTCCTTTCATTGTACATTAGGTGGTCCTCCGGCTCAGGGACCCAGGGTGCGGTACCCTCAGCAGGCCTTAGGAATTCCTGCAGCAGATTAGAGGGAAGACGACTAGGCTAATGGGAGAAAGAACACGGTTGATTACAGCTGCAAGACCGAATGGGAAGGGAGGGAGTTCTGTTCATTCCACCTTCAGCGGGATCTGTGGGTTGGCAACCAAGCAACACCGTGTTTCTCCACCCGTTCAAACGTGATCACCCTGGACCATGCTTAAATAGAGGTGATCCCAAGGTGTGTGGTTTGTGTTCCTGGTGGAAGTGCCCAATTCAGAGGTAGCCGCAGCCATATTTCTTCACCTCTGCAATGCCCACACTAATCCAGTTGTTCCAGAGATTAGATTATACAGATCAGCCCATGTCCATTTTCTGTGCCAGCACTATACAGCTTTTGTGCGAATCAAATAAGACAGGGATGTTAGTGGTGTGTCTGTGTGCGTTTGTCTAGAAGATTTTGGCTAAGCCACCCAGTGGCATCCCTCCCTAGCAGGCGAATGAGTAACACGCACCTTGACCGGGAGCAGGGGGGGAAAGAGTTGCTTTTGGAACACAAAGTGTGGACCTTAGCTAGGAGGGTGGGTTGCTCACGAAGTACACGCAGGCACTTTCAGCATATCCCATAAAATCATTGGACCCTTTTACTAAACTGGGCTAGCAGCTTGATCCACGACAGGACCACTGCCTTTGATGAATCATTCGTCTTTGACCAGCACAACAGTGTGGACACTTCCGTAGCAGAACAAAATACGGCATGGGTTTTTAAACCCTAAGCCGCCTCTAGGAAAATGATTAAAGATAGTTTACAGCTCGGAAGGAGGGGAATCAGCTAAGGGCCAGTCTAGGGAACCGGGCTATACTTTAAGAAGTAGTTAATGAAATGGGACAGACTAAAAAACTTGAGTGAAGGCAAGGCAGTGGAGGAAGCCATTCCGTGATATTGAATAATCTGAAAGCTGAACCTCTCTAGCAAAATACAGAAGGGCAAGGATCGTTACATAAGGTTCCCAGTAAAGAGGTAGAAGAAGCACAGAGCTTGCTGGTGACTTTCTAACGGAAACTAGCAGAAACCAGCATATGACGAGGAGGATTTCAAAAGCAAGTTGGGCGCTTCATAAACAATGGAAGAACACAGCGCAAGAAGAGTAGAAGTAACACACAAGTCTGCTGGAAAGCTATATTCAAGACGCTGGTGGAGACCGGCTCAAAAGAGGAATGGAAAGCCCAGGCTTTGTTAAAGGCTATGTTCAGGATGCTAGCAGAGACTAGCCTATGAAGAAAGATTGGACACTTTCTGGGGGCTTTATCCCAGACCTCGGTGGAGAACAGCATGGAAAGAAGAACAAGAACCACAAGGCTGAGACAGGATTCAAAGGGATTGCTGGGGGTTGTGGTTCAACCAAGAAAGAAGGAGAGACAAGGAGCCTGCTGGGGGGAAGAATAGTAGCCAATGGTTGGCTAACGCCTTGCCAAATTTCAAGTGATGCATTGTGTAGACCATGACTTGGATTCCAAAAAATAGATTAAAATTCAATCTGCTGAACATAGAAGTCAGTGTCTACAACACATATTCATATCGCTCTAGCAGGTGTGGAATTAGGAGCCATTCGATTATGCAGTCTCCTTACTATCAAACATAAGTGACATGGCCAAATCCTGCTTCAACTAGGGATAAACATTTTAAGTTACAGGCTACCAGCTAGCCATAAAAAAGTCACTTGTCCCCCTACCCCCATTTCTGCGAATGCAGACAGCACACCATTTCTTAGTCAACAAGAGTCAATGATCACTAACCAACGTCTAGTGATGAGTGCACCTTTTGAGGGCTGCATCCACCCTCTTAAAAACACTCCCATTTGCTGAAACTGTTTTCCATTAAGAGCACTGAATAATTGATGGAGACCCAGGGAATCAACAGCAGGATTAGGAATGTCAGTTCATATGAAACGGGAGCACAGCTGCAGGAACCACCAACAAATTCAGTCTTTCCCACTAATCTGTATTCCCTGCATCCCCTCTCTCCATGCCCTTCCCAAGTATACCCATACTGCCCTATCCCTTAACTGAATCAATATTATTGCATCATATTACTATAGCCCCCGTGTTGTACAGTGCTCAGTTGATTCCCAGCTAAGTTTGTGATATTTATAACCCTGTACACACATACCATATCTTTGCACATTGTGCGGCAAGCAGTATTGCATTTTAGAAAATGTTTCCAGAAACCTAAAGCCAACTAGGATTGCACTTCTTGGAATTTAAGGAGCATTTCATGTTTAGAAAACGTACTGTTTATTTCTACCCTGCTTGGTTGCAATCTTTTAGCCAAACTTGTTTAGCGTGGAACATTGACTAGACAATAAATCCAAAAATAGATGTTAAAAATTTGATTGGCAATACCCGAGAGAAGGAGAACTTTACTACTGCAGCAAGAACTCAATTGACTTTCTCTCGGCTTTATGGTATCTATAATCTGCTAGGGTTGCTGGTGTATGAACAGTTTCACAAGCTACACAAATATTGCAGTAAACGCATACCAATCACTGTCCAAGTGACAGGCGCGTTCAAGGTGGAATATATTTCTCCTCATGAACTATATTAGGACTAAATTAGTAACAAGGTGTATGCTAGATAACGAAAGGGGGCCAGGCATGCTTGCACATTGTACTACCTCAAATAATAACTAAATTATTGAGGATCGAAAAAAGGTTACAGTTAATATAGAATAGAAAAGAGCTGTGGTGGAAGAATTATGTTATTGATTCAAAAGGAGAAAACTGAAGGATACTTCTTGGCTTCTCTCCACTTTACAATCCTCTTAAAAGAGAAGTTCCTGATGTGCAGTATTCAGAAATTGGTATGATAACACATCTTTACCCTCTAACTATAGTCCTGTGTCTCTCTTAACCTACCTGTTTAAAATCCTGGAACAGGTCTACACTCGGGACCTTTATCTCAACCTCAACTCTCTCCATCCACGTTCCCAATCTATATTGACCCTTCCATTTTACGGAAACATTGCTTCTTTCGGTCTCTAATTCTTTGCTTTCCACTAGGCATGCTAAACTCTCTTCTATTCCTAACGATCTTTTAAAGTACTGTGATCGACAGTATTACTTTCAACTCTACACTCTTTTCTTTTGGCTCTGCTCGATCTTGGTTTAAGTCCATCTCCCTGATCGCTGCGTTTCCATTTCTTAGGATGTTTTGAATAATTTTAAGCTAGATCAGATGACATTTTCTCATCAATTTAACTGTTTCCTTATGTGATGTAATAACTCAGTTTGTGAAAGGTTCTTTGAACCACAGCACAATATATAGATCAAGTCACCTAGCAAAAGAACATAAGAGGAAACAACAAACATCCATCAGTAAGCTAGAAGCGCTACCACACAACCTTGCAGGCTGGTGGGAACTTTCTTTACCTAATGGACTATAAAAATTATTAGCCACCTTTCCTTATACTTCAGCATTAACCAGGAAATGCACATTTTAAGTATCTCTAAGTAAACAACATGTTAAAAATAATGTGGTTTACTTAAAGATACTTGAAATGTGCATGTCCTGGTTAATGCTGAAGTAAAAGGAAAAGCGGCTAATAATTTTTATAGTCCATTAGGTAAAGAAATTTCCCACCAGCATGCAAGATTGTGTGGTAGCGCTTCTAACTTACTGATGGATGTTTGTTATTTCCCCTTATATTCTTTTGCTAGGCGATTTGATTGGGCTATGTTGAGAGAATATGTATTGCAGGACTAGAAAGTCGGTATTCAATTACATTTTCTAGATGCGATAATATGCGAGAGGACGAGCAATGATCAAGGTATTGCATGGACTAAATTATTGGGGAACTTGGATAATATGAGGCGCAAGTCTTTTCTGACCCAGCTACCTCTAACACTGCCCTAATTTTCTCGGACACATTACTGGAAACTGGATGCATAGCTATTAACGGCATGTAAGATACAGAGTCTGCTGGTAATTTAAATTTTAATAATGGTCTGTTCCATAGTACTTATATTTTGGTCCCAATGAAATGCTGAGATTGCATAAATGACTGACGTTTTTGATTCTGGAGCTAGTTACCATTGCCCGCTAGCTTGGATCTGGGGCCGCCAGAAGGACAGCAGTCAAGGTCCCATTTATCCCTTACCTCTGGGAATAAGAACAAACAGGAGGGCTTTGTCCTGGAGGGCAGACAAGGAAACTCACTCGCTGGAGAAAGTGGTGAAGCTGAATAAAGATGAGCTTTTGACCTGCCCAAGCCTGAACACCTCACTGTCACAGATGGTACGTGTTTTTACCTCCTTTATTATAAAGTGTGGAGAAAGGTTTATTATAAAGAAACATGCTCCATCAAAGGGAAAGGCCAAAATCAGGTCCGGGCTCCCAGCTAGCTACAAAGAAAAAAATAAGTTCTCCTGGGCTTGGAAGGCCAAAGACCCAGATATTGCCATTATCAGACAGCACCGTACAGACTACAATGGAGAACACGAAAACGGGATATTGCTTGAGGTAACCACTGTATGCAGCTGCCACTTCCCATCATATTAAGAACTTTTGGAGCATAATTTCCATGAACTGTTCTGGGCTAAATTTCGGCTGTACCCAAGTCCCTGTTATGGAGTAAGATTGAGTTGAATACTTTAGTAATCTTGACAGTATGGATGCGAAGGCGGTTAAAGTAAACTATTGCTTCAGCGCCTTCCCTAACTGCATGAAAGTAGAACAGTTTACAGTGATGGAGCTCAAACTAATGATTGGACGGCAGAAATGTAACCAAAAACCTTAGGTTCAACAAGGTCCCAAACTATATTTCGCTCATGTATCGAGCTGTGGGCACACTTACCCACGCAGGTATTCAATGCCCTTCTGTATCAACACCACCCCTGCAAGCTGGAAAACTGCTACTATTGTACCCATCTATAAGAAGAGACTCAAATCGTTACCACCCTACCACTCGATCACTCTTTTGAAGGTCAAAGATGTTTTCAGGCATTATAATGGAAAGGCTGTCTTGGTAAATGTTCTCTCGGATACCCAGTTAACCTTTAAGCCTGGGATGGGAACCATCAACCAATGTTTAAAACGGTATCCGTTACGCTCCAAGTATGTTTTTCTCACTGGAGCCCCAGTCTACGTGGCATTTATGGACCTTAGTTCTGCTTTTGACTACGTTAAGAGGGATCTCCTGTGGAGAACTTTGGATGACATGGGAGGACTTGGAGTACTAGAAGCCTTGCATTCTGATCCCACGGTCTGTGTGAGAACTGAACAGTACTATTAATGTGGAGTAAGGGGCTCAGCAGGGGGGTGTACTTCAACCTCTCCTTTTTAATCTTTAAATTAATAATGTATCCTTTTTATAAAGCCTCAATGTCGATCTACCACAGTGTGATGGCAGTAAGCTGCCTTTTCCAAGTTACGCCAAAGAAACAACATTGCTAGCCAGAAACCCCAAGACCCTTCAAAGCCTCGTAGAGGGGTATGCTAAGTTTATGATTTATAGGGGACGGAATGTAATTGCAAAAAAATGATATGTAATGGCCTTTTAATCAAACAATTGTGTGATCTGTTGATGTTACTGGATGGCCGAAAATGTAATGTCTTTGAGTAACTTGGCATAACATGTGGAAGCCAGATAAACTGCAAGGACGCCATGATAATTAGAAAGTAAAAAAAAATGAAACCTGCTTCAGGTAGCATTTTTAGAGTTGCAAAATCAAGGCAACAATTCTCTGTACCATGCTAGTCGTATATGGGGTAAGAGCGTGGCAACAGGAGCTTATTGCAGTGAATTATGGGTGTTGGCAAGCTAAACTTTCTACAAGCTGAAGAGAATTATTTTCTCTCCCATCTTTTGGGAGTGCCGTCATCTGCGGCATCATTTATTACACCTCTCAACCAGGAGATACCCACATTTTGGATAAGCTGAAGCTCAAGCCCATTCTATTTTGGTTTTCACTGCAGACGAGCCAAGAGGAAAACCCCAAAAAAGCTCTGATAAAAACCATAACAAAACTGAATGGCTATTTTATATAATAAAAAATAAAAAGCTCTTGCGACAGTAGGCTTGGAATGTGGTTTTGCAAATCCACCCTGTATTACTTCTTGGTCTGTGAAAGAATAATAAGTAGTCTTCTGACCCTCTGGAATACCAGAAGGAGGACACGACTCATGCAAATTGTTCTGTAAGACAGTAGCTCCCTCTCTCGTCACCTACTGGGAGGGATATATATCTTGATTGTGTGACCAATTACTACCACAGTTCACTTCTGTCTCATGCCACACTAAACACCTTGCAGCTGAAGACTCAGCTGCCATTGGTCCAGCACAAAGTATGCAAATGATAGTCATGTTCTTGTGAAAATGGTTTAAACCCTGGCACATGTTGCTCTTTTCTGACCACTGTATAGTGATTTGCAAAGACATTACCTCCTAACCTTACTCAGGGGATTTGGTCTAAATCATTGGAAACCCGCCCTCATGTTGCTACTAGGCCCTTTTTATGCCACAAGTCTTTTAAACTAGCATTTTACCTTCAGTGATTATAGAAAAGAAGAACTCGACTGTCCACTCTGATGATATTTACCAATTGAAAATCTAGGATATGCATTTTATGTCTTAAGCTGTATATGACCCGGGTTTTATGTACACATTCAATGTTTTATAGATTGCTGTTGCAAATACGAAATAAAATTTAAGTTCACGACAACTTGGATAAGATCATGTTTAATTACAAACCCGTGGGGAATGGGAATTGGGTGAAAAACATACTTTTGCATTACTTTTAATCCCGCTGAATGATTTGCTATCTCTTGGAACTTAACTAGAATATATGCTAAAGCATGCGATCATGCTTTTGTTACTGTTCATTTTTCTCAGAAACTAAAGAAGCAACCTAAAAATTATCAAAAAGGACAATTGAGATGACGGTTTTAGACACATTTTCTGGTATATAAGAAACATTCAAGATATCTTTACATGTTCTACGGGACGCCTTCTTCCTATTAAGGAGCATATGCTCAAAGTCCCCCTTGTTCCAGCAATTCAGAACAGAAGAAAATATGTCTGTGGGCTATTAGATGTTTAACCATGCACAAATGTTTACCATGGTTGGAGTATCTTCTAGATAAATGGGAATAACATGTTTAATTAAAATTGCTAATTAAACATTTATGAAAAGCACAAATGATTGGTCTATCATGTTGAGAATATAAGCAACAAAAGACTGATTTAGAAGTTTTGAAAGAGGAAGACGACTTGCAAAGTCAAACCTGTGTAAATCCAATTCAGGATTCTAAATGAGCCATGGATTTTAAGAAGATGTTTTTATCAGGGGGCTATATAGGGGTGATTTGTTCCTGGATCTTAAACATGGAAATGCTTGGGATTGAAAGAAACTAGAAATATTAGTAGCAATTCATAACCTTAAAATGATCCCAAGCCCCTGTTCCACATGGACAATCTAATGTAGTCCTTAAAGCCCAACTTAAATTAGAGGCAGATATCTTGCATATTCTTTTTGGTAAAGTGTTTGAGACTGGGATACTTTCTTCATCCTGGAAGAAAAAAACGCTACTCCGATTTCTTTATTTTTTTAAATGTCCTCGAATTGACCCGAGAAACTTTAGATTTACAGCCCTTCCGCATAGATCTAGAAAAGGTTTCTTTTCTCTTGGAGCATCTTTTTGACCAACTACCAATTGGATTTTTAATAGGGCATGGATAATGGGGAATGCAGGTTTATTCAGAACGCTTTTAATGACCAGGCTCTTAATGTCTCAATTAGCCATTTATGTGGTCTATTTAGATTTCACAGTAGCGTACAACAAAGGAAAAGGTTATGGTGCAAATTGAAACAATGGGGAATCCGGCAGGGTTTATTGAAATTGTTGATATTACATTCTAATATCAAAATAAGGGTTAAGGCTACACAAGGGGGATTGTTCTTCACTGATAAAACTAGTGCACTAGTGCACTGAAGCAGGATTGTGTTTGAGTTTCCTACCCGTTTAATCTCTGCATAACAGGCTAAGTGAAGACATTATCAAATGCGAATAGATTTGCCCCCAAATATGGCATTTCAAAAATGAACTGATTGGCTTATGATGATTATCTAGCCATTTTATATCACACCCCTGCGGATTTACAAAGGAGAATGAATGAAATTTGGAACCATGCAAGTAAAAAACAATTACAAGTAAACGCAGGAAAATCTGTGGGGGTGAGATTTACAGGGGCATGGACGGCATAGATTTTAATTCTATACTAAACAGTGCCCCATTAGTAGAATAATAGTTTCAATTCTAGCTCAGAATTGAAGATTCAAAATAAAATGACACTGAGCATCTGGTCTCGGATTATTAAAATGAAAAAAAATGACAAGAGTGATTATGGGGACTTCTCAAAATGTCCTTCAATACGGTTGTACAAACCATTAAAGTTCCAATTATGCTATGTTCCCAGTCACCTGCAAAATGGCTAAATCACGAGGCATGTAATGTTTGGCTATGGTTTTTAGATGAGAAACTGCTTTCCCGTTCAGTTGGTTACAGTGAAGTTTTGCCTTACCGCCATGTACAATGGAGCTATGCTGAAAAGAAGGTCTTTATATGTCGAAAATGAAATACGACAAAGTAACGGTCCATTCATCATGATGAAAGATGCTGTAGGGTAAGGGGAACTAAAGATGACCAATAGTTTTAAATTGACTGAAGACTGCATGCAAGAGATCGTGTGAAATAACTAGGAGGGTGACAAAATTCAGGTTGCAGCTACGAGCCGGCCATAAAATGTACTTGCCACCTCTATTCTTTATATACATACACAACACACCATTTCTTACTCGCCATTATGCAATGGCTAGTAGCGAGTGAACATTTTGCACCCTGTAATTAGTATAATTATAATCAATCAGATATGGCAATGTTTACAACAGAACTATGGGAAAAGGTGCTAATCTGTGAATAGACCACTATTATGATCATCTGAAGAAAAGCATTTAGAAGAACACAAAAGACTTCTAAAATTACAATTAATACAACCATATATTTGAAAGATTACTTAATAAACGCTGGGCAAAACTGCATATGCTAGTTTGACTTCAACAATGAGCTAGAGAGTATACAGGGTATAGATCAAGCTCAGCAAATATAGTGTTTCTTTCAGGATATAGAAGGTATTGAAACGTGTATATTCATACATACCAAAATGATCCTTTCCATTTCGGAGCCACTAGGGGAGTCCTGGTTTTAACTTTGCATTGTGGAACTTGTAGTCCTGGGTTTAATGGGGCTATCTAGGACTACAAGCTCCAGAATGCAAAGTTAAAACCAGGTTGCAATGGTGGCAGAGGTAACAGACGATAAATACGTTAAAAATAAAGCAAATTAAATTGCAGTTAGGCAATATGCATTAACTAAAATTTGACAATGCCACTACTACGTCCTTGATCATTTCCATTAAGGCTTCCTCTTTCCAGCAGAATTTTTAGCTATAGCACCGATTCCATTTAACTTTTCTGCTGGTTGTTTGCCTGTGGATGCGTTTGAGCATTCACTTTGAGGACTGAACTGGAAAACGCTGACCAACTGAGGTTAGCGTTCAAGGACAAAGGCACCAGTATGGTGGATACAACCAGCTTAAACTGGAATGGACAGTGGGACAGCTCATAAGATACCAGAAGTAGTCATGGGGACGGAGGTCACATGCCCCTCTGCGGGAATCGGCAGCTGAGAATTCGCCATGATCAGAAATTAACACTAGAGAAGGACTATGCGGGGGATGAACGAGTTCATCGTTTTGGTAGGAGACTTGATAAGTAGGCCAGGAGGCCTAGTGATCTATTCCCAAACATCCTCAAGTTTTGATTCGGTCAGGTGACCAGTGATCTATCAAGGGGAAGGAGTCTGTATGATGGGTTGGGTTTCAGCAGGCAGTTCCTGTTGGTTGTAGTTTGTTTTCCTTGGCTTGCAGGACAATGGATAAATATGCCTGTTTGTCATCACCCTAAATTGATGAGCAAGCCTGATTTATCGGATACTGGCGTCTCCCAAGTGGAACAGATAATGTTGGCATGTATACATATTGAATGCTTTTATTTGATTCATTTAAGGAGATTATCATTTTAAGAATGGTTGTGCATAAGGACACTATGTTGGATTATATATTTTGGTCTAGACTGATTTTAGGGAACCAAATCCCAATGTATCTTTTGTATTTATTGAAGATAACTTGAACTTTCTACCTAGGTATTTTATATGCAGTTTCATTTATTTTTATTAAATGGTCAATAAGGAGGAGATGTGTACGATTTGAAATAAACCAGATCAGAGAGTAGGGGAAGACACACCAGTGCCCAGGACAAACCCCAGCTGATCTATGTCCTATGTTCATCCGGTGGCAGTCAACTGCTTGGATACTTGCCATCAACTGCCAAGAAACGTTCCCAATTACTAGGGATTGTGTTAAAGTAGGCAGTAGTCAAAAAAGCACCAGGGCCACATGTACAAAAGTCAGTCTTTATTGTACTAGTTACACAATGCAGGAGAAGGAAAGGTCCCAGGAGTTTAGTAGTAAGGGAAACATCCAACATCACACCCTCTCGCCA
This sequence comes from Ambystoma mexicanum, assembly GCF_040938575.1. Classification (NCBI taxonomy): domain Eukaryota; kingdom Metazoa; phylum Chordata; class Amphibia; order Caudata; family Ambystomatidae; genus Ambystoma; species Ambystoma mexicanum. The sequence goes on along the minus strand of NC_090934.1, from coordinate 885,942,712 downwards.
AGCCAGCCACTCACAATTGTCACATATAGAACATTCAGCGGCTCACTCCTTCAGGATTCCACACATATAACAGTCTTTGCATCATGCTATTGCAAAGGGAGAGGAGAGCACTAGGAAGCATATCAGAACAAATTTTCTCGCCCCCTTACGGAAACATCAGAAAAATAGTAACACTGAAAGGAGACTCAATAGGGAGGTACAAACAGATAAGTAGAACACAAACCTTCAAGCGAACACACCGATCCCTCAAGAAGAAACCAAAAGGCCCTGCTTCAACATAAAAGAGTGCACAGTAAACCCATCATACATTCACTTGGGAGAAGTGACGACACCACTACCAACAAAAGTGCAACACATCCCAAGACTGAAACCAAAAGACCTTCTCATGAATTAAACCTTAGTGTAGTGTGCACCTCACAAGACTGCAGCATTAAAAAATCCAAATACCTTGGTATGGGTGTAGGAGATTGACACACGGGTGGCATGCTTTTGGCTATAGACTTATTTGATCAAATTTAAAAACAGGAAAAACCCTACCTGTCCCTATTTCTAAGAGGGGTTTCCATGCCTCAAAAAAACTAAGGATTCCGCCAGAAGGTCTGTCAAAACCAAATAGTCCACTCTTGTGTCAAAGCCCATTTCATTCCCTTACATTCTAAATTAACCAACGAAATAGGGGCGATTTATCTGGTCCAGGAGAATGACTCCCTTCTTCTGGATGACAGCCCAAAGTTCACTTCTGGGTGGGGTAAATGAAATATTAATCTCAGAAAGGTACAAATAAAAGTTTTTAAAACGTGCCTTGGATTGGGGCTTCATCAAGACATAAAAATAAAGTCTTGTGTCTTCACTGTGTTAGAGGGGCATGACTGCCTCCCCCTAACTTTCTTCAGTTGCTCAATGGTTTTCCCAGTAACCATTTAAGTGGCTTCCCTTCCCTGGCCACACTGCCAAGAGAATGTTCACCAATACCAGACAGAGTGTCTCCCTTTCCATGGTTTCCCATAAACTCTTCACACGGCCAAGAGAATGTCTCCCTTCTCTTGGCTTCTCTCACGAGATTCATAACTCCCTTCCACGGTCTCTTACAGCTTCTCACATTGTCAAGAGAATTACTACCTCCTCTTGGCCTTTCACAGTGTGCGCAAACACAGGGCGAAGGAGTACCTTCCCCTGGTTCTTTTTAGCTTTGTGTCACAACCAACCAGGCTTACCACTTGGCCAGGTACTGCAACTATGAAGATGAACACCATGACAGGGTTAATGCTTTCCTTCCCCTTGCTTTCTCTTGGATTCACAGCCAACCTGGTCGCTTCTTTGGCAGGTACTGTGACAATGAAGATTGATCAACAATCTTTTCTTCTTAGGGGTACGAGTCCCAGTCTCACCTTTCTCAGATAGCTCTCCTTCATGGTAGACTTGGTTCACTCTCCTGCCAAGTACTACCATCTATTTCAATGGGCGTGAACGTCTCTCCACCACTGCGTTTCGGGGCTCAGACGCTGTACTCTGGGCTGCTCCCGCCCCTTTCTGCTGGCTACCACCTCCTCTGGTCTCCAGGGGCTTTCTGCCCACTTGCATACCTTGTTTCATTGTACGCTCCGGCTCCATTCCAGGACCTGCAGTCAGCCGCAGGACTCAGGGTGCTCCAGTGATCTTCGGTTTGTCTGCGGTGGCTCCACAGCACCAATCTTCACCCTGCTAGCGGTCTCGCTTTCTGGGCTTCAAGACCGCCATCAGCATTCGTCCTGCAGCCCGCCGCCCCTTCTTGTCACAGGGGACCGGCTCCAGTTCTTTTGGCTTCTTCCCCAGCGTCCCTGTCCTCTCTCCTTCCCTCATGCACACAGAACCAATTCTCTGGAACAAAGTCATTCTTCCCTTTTTATTTCATAGGTAGAGTTAGCTGTCCCAGATTGTCTGGTCTGCTCACTTTGGTTCCACAAGGTTTTCCTCAGTACTCTGCACCTGTTCCTCGTCACAGTACTGAATTGACTAGTCTCAGGAGTCAACAGAACTCTTGGTCTTAGTATTTTGTAATGGGACGCTACCTGGGTAGTCCCTACTCTTCCTCGTCCCAGTACTTTCCATGTTGGTAGTATGGAAAAACATATAAGAACTTTAGGAATGGGATTGGTGAGGAAGGTGGACTAGGGTAAGGTGGGCTATGGATATAGCATATTCTCCTCAGGTCTTCACTAATCCCATCGGGGGCTTCCCTCCCCATTAGATCCACCCGCTGAGTACCACCCCAGGGCACTATCAGGTAGCGGACCCACCTCCCTGGCCTTGTGGGAAGGGGCTCCTCCTAGGGGAGAAGTGACTGCATCTGGGGATTTGTCACACCTACCATACCCCACAAGCAAAATTAAGTAAAGAGCACTGTTGGTGGCACACTCAGGCAGACCAAAGGTCAAGGGCAATCTCACCCAATCAACCGAACAAGCAGACACCATCAGCAAACATTAGAGCACTCACTGCATAGTAACCTTAGCAGCAAACACAGCCAAAATGCACAACCAGTTACTTGGTACTAGTGCAAATCATCTGCAGCAGGGATATCTCAAAACATATCCAGGGATACAAATACAACACACAAGGCAAGATCATGCACAGATCCTGTGTGACCCAGAGGCAACTCCCTCAAGCCAGCAAACGAAATACAGTGCCCAGCGCCTGCACAATGAGCAAGGACAAGACAGAACATGGATATCATGATGTTCTAAGCATACACAACATGTTAGCAAGCAAACTTGTTCTTAAATGTAACACTGTAAGTAAGCTCCACAACATAGGCCATGGATCGGGCAAAGCAAAAGTTGCAGAAATAGGTCCCATAAACAAAACAACAACCCAAGAGACAGTAAGACGGTAACAAAGTTAAGTGTAGAGAACAAATCGGAGCAAGGTGCATAGTTTACTAACCCTCAGCAGACATCAGGTAGTGATCTGTGGTGAATGCATTACACAAGGTAAAACATTGCAATTTAAATAATCCTTACAAAGAGGCCTTGAGACAGATACCAACAGGTAAGCAAGCACCACGTCAGAACTAATACTGTGCCTGATCAACGTTAAAAGTGCTGCCAAGATAGGCTCTGATTGGAAATTGGGCAAATGGAGAAAAGCCGATGCAATTATCGTAGAAAGCCTGAAATGGGTGGATTCGTCTTAGTTGTAGCAAAAGGTTCTGAGCAGAATAGTACCTTTTAAAATCATGAGCAGGCTCCAAACCAGCATACTGAACTGGCAGTGGTAGGCACCCACTCTTGATTCTCTTAGCACTTTATGTAGTCTGTACTGTGCTATCAAAACAACTGTAGAATGCTTGTGCTTGGACACGGCTTGTAGTAGATGCACTCTGGAGTCATGCACTCAATACATTGAAGGTCCTGCTGCAGGTATTCACTGCTGTTCCAGGTGTCGTACAGTTTTGTTGTTATGTATTCCCATAGACTGGTGCAAAACAGGGGGTTCTGGGAGTCTATCGGCCTCAGTCGCGGGGGGGGTCTCAACCAGATTTTTAGCTCACTATCCCTTTCACAGGGAGAAATATCCACAACATATCCGTCTTTGTCCTGCCAAACGACAGTCAAGCACTGAAATGCTAGGCAATTCCCTTCTGAACAAGAGTACCATCAGCAACCCCAGACAAGTGTTTCAGCCTGGCGGGGCCTCATCAGTGAGGTGTAGCTTTGCCTCTCTAAGAACAGTGAGCAAGACAGGCGACTCCCTGGGACTCACAGAGTAACATTCTTTGGAGGTATAGGGGCTTGAGGGGTGAGCTCTAGCAGTTGTCAGTGACATTGACAACCAAGCGATGGATTTGGGTATCAAGCAGTAGTCAATGTGGTGCCTTCAGCCTCACAATAACATCTTCTGTGATTGCCTGGTTACAATGTAATTCTAAGGGGGGCGCTACCCCACTAATTTCACTTTTTTAGCCTAAATGCATTTACAGCGTGCCTTGCCTGGTCATCAGGAAGTTACCAACAAACGAGACAGAACACAGGAGGATACATTTATCAATCATGATTTAACAATCATAAGCAAGCACAAGGAGCGGTTATGCAGCTGCTCTCTCGGGAGGACTGCAAGCACAGGGTTGACTGAAGCAGTGGAAAGTTCAGTTAATCACCAAAGTTGAAGTAGGCCATTTTCAGGAAAACACCAAGAGCTGCACGTACAAAATGAAGTCTTTATTGTTGGCGTTACATGATGCAGGAGTAGGAGAGGACGCGAGCATGCAACAGTAGTAAAGGAAACAAGGGGACATCCTACAGCACACCTGCTCTCCAAGCCAGCCTCTCCCCATGTGTCACACATTGAACCCTCGTTGCATCATACATAGAAGAGCAAGCATACAGAAGAGCAAGCAAGGAAGATAGGAAAGGTTGTACACACATCACAACAGATTGCCATAAACAAACCAGATACTTCACCATTGCCAACTAGCCAGGTACTTCATATCACACTACAGCTCTCAAAGTTATGTGCACAGGAGATGAATAAAGCAGAAGGGGATCTGGACATGGGAGAATACAACGTCACTGCACTTTTCATGCCGTGCCTGCATGTCCTTCTGTTGCTGCCATGGAAGTATAAACTGGGAGACAGGTGGGAAAGTGCATTGATGTTACATTGCTACTTTCTATTGCTTCTCTTACTCTGCCTTTGTGTCTCCTCTGAAAGTGGAGAGAAAGCTGGACTGGGGAGGGACTGCAAGAGACAAATGATTCCATTGCTATTCCATTCTTGGCCCTGCTCTCAAGGCAGGCCAAGTTGGGCAGGAGCAATAGTGATGCCAAATATCTCTGCTAAGGTGGGGCCTTGCAGGCCATGAGGCCACAGTCTAGTGAGGTGTGGGGAAAGCCAGGGTCTCACTTTCCTGAAGGCATCAACTTTATATAGTCCACTGACCAAGTCCTTTTGTGAAGTGTGTGAAGGAGAGACAAGTTTATAAAGATTCCCAAGCTTGTCTGCTTGCCTGTCAGAGCACCACCTACTAGCAACGCATTATGAGCGGCAGTAGCAACTTCATGCAGAAAACTGGGTGGGAGAGTAGCTATGCGTCACCAGGATTTGTTATTTGTATTGCATCTTAAGATTGTGCCATTAGTAAAACCATGCTATATTTATCTTAATTTGTTTGGCCGCACCACCCCAAACTTGCCGACCATCCTAAAGTGCAGGGTGGTGCATTACTAAAAGGAAAATGTGTGTTACCTACTCACACTGGGGCGTGGCGCAAACAACTGAAAACTCTCCACTAAAGACTGGAAACCAACCGAGTCCCTAACACCTTTCTGTTCTATATTAATGTCAAATTAAAAAAACTAGTGTGCATGCAAATGTCTCTTCTATATTACTATTCCTACATCCCTTGACTGCCTTAGCAACACCCACTCTGGTGGCCCATAAGGTTTTGTAAACAAAACAAATAAAATCTGTTTGGGGGGGCCTCCAAGAATTGAGGTACATATCTTACTGCTTAAGTGAGCTCAAAGTGCTTCTACAAAACCTGTTAACTTCGAGGATAATTGCCTAAAGTAAACTGAGAACACGGAGCATTTCTTATGGAGTAAGATAGGCATTGTAGAGTGCGTTTGTTGGATTTCACATCTTGCTCATTGCCATGATAATTAGGGTGACTTTACAAAATGCCAATAACTGCATGCACACCAAAAGAACATTTTTCAACAGAGTAAAAGTGAATTCCAACAACTGCAACCATTTCTTAGGCCTTTAAAAATTATTCTAGAGAGTGCATTGTCAGTATTGAAGACATGCCGAGAATTACATCCGTTTAAACAGAAGCTTTCTACATGTAAACCTGCAAACGGCCTGATGTCACCTTCAAAGACATAAATGTAAATCATATAGGTTTTATTATTAGTTGATCAGTAGGAAACAATATGCAGAAAAATACACATTAAATTTGAAACTGTGTAACATGTCAAAAAAAATAAAAAGAAAGAAAAGAAAAGGTCCAGACTGTTGGGAGTATATTTGCATCCAGACTAATTCAGCAGGTCTCAGAATGTTTGAGTTACAAACAAAAAGTCTGGGATTTCATCAGCGGTGTGTTTCTGGATTCCAATCATAGAAGAAAAGTCATCTTGTGCATTATAAGAACCGTCATTAGCCTTTTAATGACAGTATTTTGCATTAGGTTCCCCTTTAACTAAAATAGTTAATGTAAAGTTTAATATAGGACTGAAGGGTGGTTCAAAGTTCCATTGTATTCTGTCATGCAGTTCCTCCCACTTTAAATAATGGTGTATTTTATTTAATTGTAAATTGGAAATGCCCAAGCATATATATATATATGGATGTAGATACCTCAGCCACATCACAAGATATGGGGCCACAGTCAGGCACCGATTAATCTTGTTTAAAATCGTTCAAACCCAGGCCTCAAAGCCCTGCCAGATGGCTGGCTAATGGACCTGGACCGCAAAGTCAACAGAGACCCCGTCACATCAAATTCAGGCCCCTCATAACATTTAGCTTACGTATGAGAACATTGTATGAGAAAAGCAACCAGCCTATACATGGACTCCCTCATGAAGGAGAAAGTATACCGATATATCAACAGTGACCTCTGTTGGCCAAAATGCATTTCTATACTCGCAAATGTAATACGAAAGTCACAAATGCTGGTAGCATTTTAACTCCAAAGTGTAATCATATAAAGGGCATAACTTTATACGTGAAGATTTTAGAAATGAGTCTAATTGCAAATCGGAGACTTAAAAAAAGCCTTTCACCCAACCTAAAATCCGCCTCAGGCACAATAAAAAAAATGAAGAAGATCAATAGGAAAACTAGTTCTGTGAAAACAAATTGCACAGAATTGTTCCTTATGATCTACAGAATATAACTATTCTTATTTTGTTGCACTCGCACATTCAGAGTTACACTTTCAAAAAGAAAAGCCTCATCATCAGTTTAGGAGTTAGTTTACCCTCCCCTTCTAGACCATGAGACTTTTGGAAGACGCACCTAGTCACAAGATGAGGGCAGGAGCCACAGATGTATTAAAAATAATTGCTGACACAGATAGATTAATTAGAATAATATTGAAGAATATTAGGTATACAAATGGAAGGAGATGGCTGTGGAGCTGAAACAATCTGGAAGTTGGAGAAAGTAACAGGAGTCCGTCCAGAGAGATCCGCCCATATTGGAAATTGGCTTCCAGGCAGCCATGTGAAAAGGTCATTGCAGAGGAAGTAGCTCCAGATTGAGGGTCTAAAATCCCCAAAATGAGAAGCCACATTTAATATACAAGTAGAGCCCTGAGATAATCCTAAATTATCTTTATAGAGTATAGATGGTAAAATTCAGGGACCTGGGAATCAAGGGGGATGCTAATGTGGCAAAGATACAGATGCAGTGTTAAATAGGACACCTGGTGTCTCCCCTTTAAATGGAGAACCAAATGAGATGTTATTTCCTTAAAGCATAAGCATTTCGTAATGAGAGGGGTAGTTCAAAACTGACATGATTTAGTGTGATGTACATGTTTACGCTCAGTAAAACAAAGCGCCATTAAGAATAGAACCCTTAGCTCATGCCCTCATAGAATTACACAGGCCATGGTAGCCTCATGAAACAATATAACCTAATGTGCTAGCATGCAAACTTTCTAGACGTTTGTGCAACAGAAATTACCACAAAGAGTTCGTCCAATTCACAGAAAATTGTGTAATGTTAAACCCCTGAAAGCTCTTATCCTGAAATGCACAGGCAGACTTGTGTGTAATATAAAAGGGCTAACATACTTTAAAAAGTTACCTTTTACTGGAGAAGATAACATCTCCAGCCCAAATGTGGTCATCTAAAGACAGATAACTGAGGATGTTGAAAGTTGAAAACACAGATTGACATTTACACATGTTAATTGAAAGCTGCGCACACATGTTCACTGAAAATTGCCTACAAATAGCTTATACAGTCACAACCTCACACTCATTCAGGGGAGCCAAGTAGAATGAATATGTACTGTTGAATGAATGAATATCACATGTTTATGGAAATTAATGCGTGTATAAATTGATATTATTAATATTCAAATAGGCTGGCAACAGTTTATTTTACTGACTAATTGTTTACGAGTATACAACATTGTAGTGATTCCCTTGGACTAAAGCTGGAAACAATCTTTGTTCAGATGGGCTTCATTCTTTAAATACATTTCAAGTTGAGAAATCACAGGATGTTTTTCTTACCCAGAAATGTGGTGTGTGACAGTATATTGGCGTGTCACCCTAATGTGAACTTATTATTTAAATGTAAAAAAAAAAAAAAACATACCTTCACAAAGTAAAGTGCCAGGCTACCCTAATCAATGTACTTGGGAGTAGAAGCTCGAAACAAGAAATGTGTTGCAGTTCAACTTCAAATTAGACATCTGTTTTGTTGCCAATCTCGCATATTCAACACTGCAAAGGCTTTTTGAAGTGGTTACCGAAAGGAAGAACTTGACATCTCGTAGCTGCCGCATATGCAACAGTAGTTTTGTTTCTTTAAAAACTGAGATGTCTTATGGCGGAGTTGTACCTTAGTTACTATCGTAGCCAATTAATACTGCAAATTTCAATAACATACACAGTCCGGTGAACACTCTGCAAGTCCCACGGATCACCAGATGCAAAGTCCCGTCATACATGTAGCATTACAGCAATGGCAACGTTAAATAATACCAAAAATATGCTAATTGCATACAGCACTAAACTGGGACATAAACAAGCATATGCTATAGTAGCTGCCAGCTCTTCACAAACATTGCTAGGCTGCCAACCAGAAACAAAACAAATCGTTGTAGGGAGCTGCTCCGCTTAAATAGAGAGGAGAGACATGCTTGCCAAACGATTGGACATCTCATACAATTTTTAGCAACCACCTTTACACAAACCTAGAAGGCAAGTGAGCATTACAAATATCCACAAAGACTTTTATTTGGCCAACAAGAAAAGCATAATAATATGTAGTAATGCCATAGAAAATTACAATTGGATTAGTAAATGTAAAAGCTGTGCATGTAGGAATCGCAATTTCTTTATTATAAAAGGCGTAGGTTTCATTGGCATACCCAAAACCATTTCAACTAAAAAATACATATATATATATATATATATATATATAATAACCACAGTTAATGAGATTGCAGTGGCAGACGTGCTCCTCACAGCAAGTGAGAGTGCTGGTCCCATTTTACCTTACAATCTCCACTTTTGCACGGTGAACATGAAGATGTGTTTTATTAGATTGCATGGAGGAAGAGGGGTAGTTCACTTACTATGAAGATGTCAATTGTTTAGTCAAGGGAAGTGATCTACTTGGTACCAGGCCTTTTCGTGCAAATACGACACCTTTTATCCTTCTATGCATACCGTTTAGGCACCAGTTGAGGGCAGAGCTCACTGAAAAGGGCAGTTGACTTGACAGAATCCAGGCTTTGATTGTTATCTTCATGGATGAAACTGCAGGCCATGAATGAGTGGTTCAGACATTTTTCTCTGAGCCTGTCAGAGCAAACAGCAGATGAGAAATGATTTTTTTCTGTTCAACTGCTGCTGCGTTTTGTGTCTGGAGTGGAGTATTTTGCATTCATATTTATAAAATATTAGGATTGTTGAAGTAATAAGAGGGAAAACGTAGATACAAATAGCAAACAAATTATGCTTTTCAGTTAATGCAAGCTTGCATTGCACAAAAGTATTTTTAAGCGTTCCTGTGTTGTGTGCATTTACCATAAAGATGCATCTAAGATTATGATTATACGACTGTAATTCTGGATGAAGATGACATGGTGGAAGATCTCCCTTTCCCACAGAGAAGCTGTTTTTTTCAGGGCAGCGAATTCCACCAAAAAAATCATCTTGCGGAAGTGGAAAAGTGAGTAAAGGTCAACGATTTCAGAATGGATGATCTAAACACAAGTGTCAAGATTTGAGAAGATAATCCTTTACAGAGACAAGAAAATGAATTTATTTGATCAAATCTGGAGCAGATTTTTAGATGTGTTATTATTGTCAAATTGTTGTTTCCTGACTGATTCTGGAATATTTCCTTTTTTATGGTTTTTGGTAACCTGATTGTGATTAACCTGGTTGTACATTTCAGTGTTTGTGATGTTTATCGAGTTATGTTGCATTGTTTATAAAATGTACATGTAAACAAACATTTTTAAAAAAGATGCATTTAAGTGGTGTGTTCAGCACATTCATGTGTGGGAGAACGAACATTTTCCAAAAATGTAATAATTTGTTTGAAGCCAAACATCTATGCTAGACAACGTTTGAAATTATGTTTTCTATTCATTTTTAAGTTAAACAATGCTCTGGTTGCATGCTATTTACACGCTTGCTGAGGGAAATGATTTTTACTCTTTCATTTTTTGTAAAATACTTCCACATTAAAACCCTACCTGGGGCACGGATTAGTATTCAATGTTCAGTTTAAATGTACTGTGACAAATCCAGAGTGGTCATCACTGCTTTAAATGGGGGAGCCCCTTTGCATTAGGTCAGGGGGGTGAGGCCGCTACCCGATAATCCCCCTGAGGCCGCTACCCGATAATCCCCCTGAGGGTAGTAATCAGCAAGAGGATGTCATTGGGAAGGAGGACCCCATTGAGAGTGGTGACGATCTTGGGAGAACATGGTATCCCTCCAACCCTCCCGCCTTCCCTCAAAATTCCCATTCCCTAATGCCCCATGTAATTCTGTAACACATCCCAAAAAGAAACCACTGGGAAGAGGAAGAGGCAACGAGCAGTGGGGATAACTGACCAGACCGAATTCACACGCTCTAGTCTTTCGAGCAATGTCATTGGTCAGCTCCCATTCAAAGTAGGAGAGGGAAGAGAAGGATGATGTTCGCAGAGTGGCATTTACTGCCGAAAGACACACAGAGGAAGCTCTGGTGTGCCAGAGGAGCCGCCAAACAGCACAGCAGATGCACCAAAGACCAGAGGAGGCTCTGGTGTGCTCGAGAAACTGCTGACTAACAGAAGAGATGCATAGAGAACCTGGGAAGGCCCTGGTTAACCAAAGAAGCATATGCAGCTCCTGGGAGACCTGCGAACAACCGAGTGTGATGGCCAAGACCCTGCAGGTAAAAGGGAGGCCAATCCAAGCATTGGGGAGACCCAGGGAGAGAGTGAAGTGAAAAGCAATATGCAGAAAGAATATGTGCTGGGGAAGAGACACCCAAGTAAAGAAAACACAAACAGAATTAAGAAGGGTTACAAAATGTATATACACAAGTGATATTGGCAGAGCTTGGCAGGGGAGTAAACCACGGCTGTGGTGTGAAGAGGAATTAAAGAAAGAACAAGTGAAAGGGGTCTTGAACCCATAATGGGTTAGCGCGCACCTAAATGTAACAAGGAGAAATACAAACTTTGCTTTTGCCAGAAACTCTTAGACCTAGGCAGGAGAGGAAACCAAGACTGTGGGACTAAGGAACGTTAGAAATAAAGAATAGTGTGAATGATCAAGTGAAGGGGATCTGGAAGCCAGGTTGGGGAACTGCTCCCCAAGTTGTAATCAAGAGCAATACAACCGATACCCAAAGACCTTGTCAGGAGAGTAAACCAAGGCTGTGAAAACAGACAGAACTGAGAATACAAATGAGTGCTCTAGTTGGCAGGACAGTGAACCAAGAGGAGGGATACTGAAGATCAAGGCAGAGCTTAAGTGAAGAGAACCAATTTATTTTGCCCGGGCGCAGTACTTAAGGAAAGGGCCCTCCCACTGAAGATTGACCTGGAGAAAGCCATAAGACTCTGGAGAAAGGTAATCAAACCCTTGAGTCTAATGGAACTTTTGTTTGCTTTGTTGCACCTTTTTGGTTGGAACCTTTGTTTTGTGAACTGCGAAGCCGGGCTGCAGGCCGACAGCCACAAGACATTTCCCCCCTTCACCTTTTGTTAGTTTAGAGTGTGAGGGACAGGGTAGGATTTGGACACAGGACAACAAACTTTACTTTGGACATTCTGACACCGACAGTTTCAATATTTAGTTATGTTTAAGCTGGGAATTCCCTCTTAGCGATAGGGTAGCTAATTTCCTCAAACTCATCCATTTTTGTTAATAATAAAAGTCTTTGCCAATCAACATGCCACCTTTGTGTCAGTCTCTTACTCCTGGACCCTCCAAGTATATTAAAACTTACTTTGGAATCAATGTGGTAAATGGTAATATAAATGGTCAGCAGCAGCAAGGCCCCTTCTCAAGAGTGAGTGATTGTTATTACACCAACAACAGGGGTCACAGCCTCTCAAATCTTCAAGACTGCACTTAAAACATGCTAAACCTGGGTCTCCATGCAGTGCAAGCGATATTACAAGACACTATTGAAATGGTTGCATTTAAAAATGAAATGGAAACTCTGCAAAATATGTCCCTGTAGTGGTAATCAAGACAGGTACTTAAATGTTTATGTAGCGCTTCATGCAGGATTTGTCCAACTTCTAAGCGCTATTATTAGCTCAGTCTATAGTTTACTGACTTCTGAAGGTTGTAAGGTTAACTCGCCCCAGCCAATATTTGGCCATCAGACAAGGTGTAGATTTTCGCATTTTGCACTTACCGCTCTGTACCATTGTATCACAACAATGGCAAACCACTGAGCACTGCTAGGTTCCAGTAAATGATGGCTTTAATTTGTCAACAGAAAATTCTGCTACCAAAACACATGATACATGTCATGATTGCTTTACTGTGCAGGTGGCTAGATTTGTGTCTTACGAATGTAAATACAAACCGAAGAGATCAAATGTGCAGACTTTTTGTAGAGGAAAAATGAAAGGCATATTGACTGCTGTATGCTCTTGTAATATTAACATCCCCTTCTGCAACATGGTTTAAGAAGTGGGCCAACTAAAGAGTGGTTGGGAAATGGTACACAAATCATTTATTGTTCTAAGGTTAAATTCCTTCTAATTACAGTATTCACTATCAATGCTATATTATTTCCATCTGTGAGGAGCTTACACTGCAAAGGCAAGTAACTTACTATTCTATGTGGATGGTGGTCCCACTGCGGTTATGCTATTCCTATTAAATGTGAGGAGAGCTCAGACCAATTACCCCCTTGCAGGGCAGGTTCTTTATGAGGGGAATTTGGACTGATAATGCATATGCTGTTCCCATACAATATGCGAGTGTAGCTTGCATTTCTGATGCTCCATATACCTGTTCAGTGTGGGGGTGCTTTCACTGCTTGCTCCATCCCATGTAGTTTCTTCTTCCCAATGCAAGTGGAACCTTTATTCCTGCAACCAACTTCTCTGTGGCAATGCTGCACTGTTCAGACCCATTACATTCCTTTTACATGCGAGGACAGAATGCTCTACTGAGTTGCATGGCATAGCTTTTCTATATTAGATGGAGGGAGTGCATCCATTTCTTATCTGTTAGTTGTATTTCTAAATGCTGTGGTATTTGTAGGAAGAAAACCGCAGCATTTACAAACACAACAAGGTTGCATTACTGACTGCGGCGGCTTTTGCTTGGAGTCTCCTGGAGTCCCCCAACCCGGGGGAGCTCAGGAGACTCGAAGCGAAAGCCGCCGCAGTCAGAAATACAACCTTGTTGTATTTGTGATTGCCATCGTTTTCCAACCACTGCAATCAGAAATACAACTATGTTGTATTTATAATTGCTGCGCCTTTGCTTTTTGCCTTTCATTTTACGTTTTCTGTGCTTCCCTGGGCTTTGGGAGCACTGAAAGCGTAAAAAGAAAGTGAAGGCAGCCCACCAAGCTCATGTACAGCTCTACTCTGGCTACTCTAAGCAAAAGTTCCCAGTAGAGGGCTTTTGCTGGTCATTTAGTGCCGCCAGGGCAGAGCTTAACATGAGCTGGAGGAGGCTGCCTGAAATGGCAAAATGGTTGCTCCCATGTAAATGCTTTGAGCCTTGTTTGCTCAAATGTTTACATAGGAACTGTCATTAAAATTATGTTTAATGCATGTTTTTCATTATGGCCCATCTGTTGGGACAATAATATTTTTGAGCGCACTATTCCTTTAACTTGGACAGATCTACTCCATTTGTTCTACGTGTTGGCAGCTTTTATTGCGGTTGTCCTGATTCACCTTTTGTTTGCGTGAGGGAACTCGGTTGGGCTCCTACTGAAGAGGACATGTTCTGGGCGAGCAAGTCTGAGGTTTTACCTATTCTTTGCATGCAGGGGAAGCTTGCAGTGTTAGTGCTCATCTGCTCCCTTTATGAGAGGGTCTACTGCACAGTGATTGCTCTTAATTCGAGAGAAACCTGCTTTTCGGTCAGGATATGGGCTGGTGCTGCATAATGATTTCCATACAGTTTTATTCAATGCGTGGTCTGGATTTTCACATACCTTTTACTCTTTTTGTGGAGGACAACACTAATTTTTACTCCTTTGAAATTGCATTTACTCTCAAAGTTCAGAAATAGGGAGAAAAATACTCCAAGCTCAAAATTTTGAGTGAAGAGCTGTTTGGTGCAGTTACAATATTTGGCAAAAAAAGTGAGTCGACTGTACTTTCTATAACTGGCCTGTTAAAGTAAATGATGTTCACTTTTCTTTAAAGGGTCAGTACATTAACTATACATTTAAAGGGGGAGTCCAATGAAATGCTACCTAGTAAAAGCATGTGGATCACGATCTATACTTTAAGGAGGGATTGGTGGTGCTCTAGGATAATAGCTCCTGTGAAATATAATGACGCTGGGGGACAGAGGCCCGCAACGTCAAGGAATTGGAACACCTGTAATTCTCAGAGCCCACAAAACAGAGCTATTCAAGTAAGATGGGGAAGCCTTCTGAAAAAAGTAGACCCAAGGAGACAAGTCCTAAGGCTTCCTCTACTTCCTCATCTGTGTCTTCCAGCATAGGAAAAAGAAAACGGAGAAAGCATGTTCTACACAGTACTAAGCCGTTTTGGAAAGTGCTGTGGGAGGAAGATAATGCAATACATGCTTTTTTTAAAGGGGTGTGTCTGCATCTCCTTTGTATTCCTCCTGGTTCGTCAGAATATGCCTCTAGGAGACAATGGGAGAACCCTTCAGGTAAATATCTAGACGAAGAAGCCATAGATGATGTTTGAACCATTTCTTCAATAGGATGCAGTTTTGCAGGCCTGATCCGGTCAGGGGCGGCAGTCATATGGTGGGATAGTTTTGAGTGATGGCCACAAAAGCTACTAAAAGGAATATGGGGATCCTTAGTGGATTGCCTTCCACATTTTAGGTCCGAGATTCACCTTCTGACTGGGGAAGAGGCAGCACTACCTACATCACTAGAAATAGATTGCTTGTTATTCCTGGCTGTTCGGCCATACATGGCTCTAGAGGAGAAGACCTGTGGGCAAGTGGGTTGACAGCACTTCGCAAGATTTACACTATTGCAAATCTGGCCTTGAAGAGCAAGGTTTATGGGTGATCACCCAGCTCCTCCTAGGTACTTCCAAGACTTGGCACACGCAATTATTTGAAGCAAGTACTATATGAAGTTATCAGCGAAAATGCTACTCAAAGCAGAATTTGTGTCAGATTTATTTTAAGATGGCGTGAAAGCAGGCACTAATTATGGGCACAGCATGAACTATAGACATTGCAAAATATCTGTAGATTATGTCAGGCAGCAAACATGGCATGTGTGTTCCATCAGACAATCCACCGTGTGTGTCAATGCCAGGCAGCAATGTATGCCTATGTCAAGCAGCAATCACAGCATTTGCATCAATTATCTCGGGTAGCAGATGCAGGATATTTATATCAGGTAGTAAGCATGCACAGCAAATACAGCAGTTACATGAAAGAACAAACAGTTTGCGCCAGCTAGAAGGCAAGGAGTCGCTCCGTTATATGGGGAAAAACATAATATGCCGAGAAGATAACCCAGGAGTGCAACCAAAAAAAGCAAACTGGTGGTGTTAAGAAAGCAAACAAAGTAGATTTCAAAGTTGTGTACGGCGATGTAGGGGAAAGCAGCTCTCTCAACCCATCTAATAACCCACAGAATACGCGTGTTGAACGGTACAGCCGCATTATTAACTTTCATTGACCTCATAATAATGCATTTTATGAAACCTCTCTTATGTTCACGAGCCCATTTGCCAGTTTTCCGGATCAGACAGTGCAGTTTTATATCGGAAAAACATTCATAAAAAGGTATTAAAAAAAAGCTACATTCAAATCCTACTCTCAAAGCTCCCTTCCGGTGTCCCATCTGTACAACTTTTTCGTTTTCTCCATGTATTCATATTGTTCTTTTGCCACTGCCTGGGTTCTTTACCGACTCCTTTGCTTATAATTTCTCCGACTCATCTCATACACACTCAGCCTCTACTTCCTATACCCCCTCAACCAATCCTCGCCCTATGCTCTGAGACTATTATTTCTCTTCGTTACTCCCTTTAGCAAATATGGGCTTTTCCGCCCAAATGTATTCCTTCATCGCCTCTACCTGCCATGTCCCAACCCATACTCTCATTCTTATGGGTACATCTACTTAAACTGCAATCTTCCTAACTTAGGAGTTTCAGGTCTTCCATTCACCACACCTTCTGCACTGTCACCTCCAAAGCGCTTCCGCTTCCTGAACCTCTTGGCTCTTCCACCTACATGCCATGGCTTTTGAAACACCCAATGACTGTAACCAAACTCAACCGATGCCAAGTCTCTACCCATCCTGTTCCTTACTTCTCTACTACACGTCCCCTCTTAGCCCACCTCTGTCACACCACCCCTTTCTGTCCATGTTCAATTTAGTCTCTCTGTTCTTTCTCGGCCTCCTACAACTTCATTTCCACCTGCTGTGATATATGCCACGTCCAGACCCCCCGCTTCAATCTAGGAGCTTCCCAATCTCCCGACTCACCCCATCAACCAGTCCATGGCGGCTCCTCTGCTCTAGTATCAGTCTCAGCTCCGGACCGGCCGGAAGTAAACACAGTACAGCTTCACCGAGCGCCCCGCCCCTCACCCACTGCTTCCGCCCTGTCTATGGAACGCCCACCTCGCGTGGACGTGGTTTGAAAAACACAGAGAAAGGACTCAACCAGCGGTCGCCGATTCCCAGAGACTCTACCTACGATGCCACTTTGAAATATATAGGTCGTAAAAAAAGTCATGCAATCAGTGCCTTCAATAACCTAGCTCTACGTAGTGAAACTATGTACAGTACCCACCACTTGCAATACGCAGACTAATTTAACCTTACGTTTTAAAGAAATGTGATTGTGACTATCTACAATGTTACGCTAAAGATGTTAAGCTCCAGTTCTTCAGTAACAAAAATGCATATTAAAGCGGTAATTTACAAAGTGGCAAAGTGACTACCGTGTCTGGACTCCTCTCTATTGCTAGTAGCATCTAAGGCCCGTACATTCCAAAATGGTGTATACTCTCTCTCTCACGTCAGATCCACAGCGATTGTCCTTCTTTCTTTTCCATCAACGGGCACGCCAGCCCAACTAATACTATACAACACACACAGTCAGGAATGCGCTATCAGCACGGCCGAAAGCTACGAATAACCTCTTCTTGCTCCCTAGCGTTCTCTACCCTTAGTCACGTTGACACATGAGTGCACCTGGCCGCATCGGCTTCCGCTTTTCTAGAGAACTGTAGGGCAAGCTGCCGAGGACGCTGGGGATTGTAGTCTTTGTGGGAGATGTGAGCTAGCAATTGGACAGCGCCCTCCTGAAGGTGAACCTGGGAGAGTTGGCTAGAAGCTGGACAGCGACATCCGTGAAGGTGAACAAAACACCGCACGTCTTCTTGGGACACTACCCATGCACGGCGTTCGCGAGAAACGCTATCGAGAGGGTATGCCCACCTCCACGAATGTTACCCTGCGACGGCTAAATCCCGCTGGGAGATGTAGGCCAATTTAGCACTGTACGATCCGTTAGTGATGTAGGTCATGTCAGGCACTGGCACTTGTGTCAGCATGCCCCTTATAAAAAATAGTCTACAGTAATATTACATGTCCCACGGTATATTGCGGGCTGTAAGATTCTTTAGTGTTTTTGGATGAATACTGTAGCGCGTGGCTTGTGTACTGCAGTATTTGTACGAATTAATGACACATTCCATAGTTTACAAAAACTGCAGTCATTTCTTGTAGACTGTAGGACATGAATTGCGTCTCTAGTGTACTGAAATATATTCCGCAGCATACAGTTGTGTAATGTACAGGTGTTTGCATTACATACCGTAGTAAATGGTTTCAGCACTAGATTGTTTTATGTAAACATTATGTAATATACATTATACAAACATATAGTGTGTATTACAGTGTTCTGCAGTCGTCACAACTACAATGCAATTAATTCTAATAGAAACTAGTGCATGAATGGTGCCTCTAGTACACTCCAATATACAGTGCAGTATGAGGTAATGCACTGCAGAATATTATAGAACTGTACAATTGTTTGTAAAACATACTGCAGTTAAAAGTGTGCACACTAGATGTATACATGTATACTGTAGTATCTTCAGTATTCACATCATACTGCAGTCAGATGGGTAGCTCACGTGCAAAAATTAACCCTTGGGAATGGTACTGTGCCATGCAACGTGAGTGCACAGCCTCAGTCAGACCAACAGCCCCCTTTATTCTTCTGAGGTTGTATACGTTTAGTACTAAAAGTGGGTAATGTTATTGCAGCCATTAAAAGGGGATCTGCATGGCGTGCAATATAAATCACAATATTATTATTATTCCTGACTGTGATATTTTTGTAATAATTCCTCATCTCCAACCATTCTTGTTCACACATATAACTGTATTCTATGGAAGAATCGGCACCAATGCTCTTTAAGCTGATAGGTTGAGAGGGTGCTATTTAGTGTATTATAAGGCTGGATTCAGGCGTGCATCAGTCCATAGCAAGGGCTATGAGCAAGTGTGTGCCAAAATTTGAAGCAAACTTTCTCGAAGATGTGATTTTCTTGTTATATGGAAAAGTCAATGCAAAAAACACTTTGTGCTGCCTTTGAAAGGGACTGCAACCTGGGGAAAGGAGTTATTCTTGAGGAAAAAGTCTGTCCAAACTACTGGCAAGGTGGTCTACTCTACAGAAGAAGGGAGACATTAGTCTGCATTAAGAAGACACACAAACCTTTTAGTTTAGTTAGAAGTGTAAGGGAACAAAATAGGTTTTGACACAGGACTGTGGACTTTTGGTTACAGATATTCTGACATATCTTTAGCATTAAGTTGAGGCAGGGAGCCCCCTCTTAGTAATAGGGCCAGGTAGGCTTTATCCTTTATTATTCACATGAATAAAAGTCGTCTTTAGCAACAATCATGTCCCCTGTGGGTCAGTCAGTCTCCTCCTTCCACACTCTTATAGTGACCTTTAATGTATGAGGTCAAATGTTTCTCATCTTCCTATGTAAAATATGATATACACTTCACTAGTGCCACTATCACTATAATTGAAAGGGAACATTTTAATGGGTTATCCACAGTGTATTTTCTACAATGTACAGCACTATTGTTTAGTCGAATCAACTTTTTTGATTGGTAGTGGCAAGTAAAAATGCATCAATACAACTTCTGCTTGTGCCTTTCATTTGTCAATAAATCAGTATATATAGGTGCAATAGTGTTTTGGATGGCGTCTAGATTTTCACGATGTCCAGTTTTATAGGTTATACATACTTTTCTGATTCACCCTAGGATTGAGCTGCCTGGCGTTTATTACTGTAAGATTTTACATTTCCCATAGTATGATATTATCATTACACTGTTAGGTCCTAGAAGGGCACAGCAACTGTGTGTTTGCGCAGTGGTGTAGTATTTGGCTGATAAGGTCATGCTTAACATGACAGCGCCATAAGATTATAATGCTTCTCCAAGCTTTTGTTTGGAATCACTGTGATGTGTTAGTATATAAAGTGGAATCTACAGTACATTTACTTCACTGTATATATTAGTATATCTAAATACCCTTCCATCCCGTCATGTTTTCTAGTTTGTTTCTTGCATTCGCTGTACTCTGTATTTTATTTTCTGTCTCACAATGTAACTATCTCCTAGCTACCCAAGGGTTCAGCACACTGCAACAAATCCAAAAATAAATAAGTAAATAAATAAATATCAGCTACAATACATAATATTTTGAACTGTAGCTTTTATCATTGCTGCATTATAGACCGTTCTAAAGTTTACTTCAATATACTTTGCCACAAGACTGCAGTACTTTTTAAACATTATTCTAGCAGTATTCATTTTACAGTTTACAGTGGATTGTTTTTATATGGTTGTGGCACCACATAGTCTTCTGGGTACAATGTTCTACGTCCAAAACAGCATCTTCTCTGATAGTGGACCTATGATAATACTCTGCTTCCAAAGAAATGTGATCCAGGCACAGAACATCGTGTTCATAGGTGCCATCCTTTAAGACAAGGCTCGAGGGTCAGGTTTGCAGTAACTTTGTGTCTCTGCTGTCAGAACCTGAACCCCTTACCAAGCAATTATGGTGTCACAAGAGGGCAACACGACTTTCCCACACAAGAGCACTTCAGAGGAGGGCAAGCAAAACTCCCCTGCAAAGGCCTCAAGTGAAAAATTGGGAGAAATAACACAAATCCCTCTCCCTGGCCCCAAAGGAAAGAGAAGAGTTTAGGAAGTGAAGGGACAGGGCCCTAAACACCTTTAATCGGAGCATAAACTGGGGAACAAAGGGACCAGTCCCAAGATTACTCAGAACGGCTACTCAGCCACCTACCTGAACGGACATTGCTTGAACACCCAAGGCTCAGACGCCCTTAATAAGGACCACTTGCCCTCTGCCTTAATAAAGACTTAGGTCGAAACACGTGTTGGCTTGTTTCTCGCATGCACCTAGCATACGTGCTAGGGTGACTGGATACTTACCAACAAATAAACCTGACATGCAAACAAGAACCAGGAGTCCACATGTTATTTCAACTACCATCTCCAGGTCATATTCATCTCGCACCCCTTTTCGGGATTCGTCCGTGGTAGGCTATAACACCATCAAACAATTAAAGATTTGTGTGCAAACATAATTAATTACTAGTAACAACTGGCCTGAGCCCTTTAACCTTAAACATGAGTGCACATGGTTTGCATAGATACTTCAAACAATATGAAGGAGGCTGAGTAAACAGGTTCTCTTTGAACTGACAATAACTATCTCATCCGCGCTGGCTGTCGTAAATCTCCCCCTGTCTCACCTGTGATCAGGATCTCCCTTGTTCGGCCGCAGGACTCTTCCTGTGGATGGTTCGGGTCTTGAATAGGCTCGGCCGAGCCTCGTCAGGTTGCAGGACGCGTTCAGAGTTCCGGGAAGTTCGTGGTTCCAGGGTATCCAGGATTAGCGATGAACAAGTAAGTAGGGGGGGAAATCCAGGAACAGGATAAAGGCAAGGAAGGAAGTAAGAGGATCAAAGGAAATTAATGTAGAGAGTAAGCACACGTCGGGTCACTACCGAAGATAGCGTTGAGACGCGCGGACCCGCAGGGGCGTGACCAATTTATAGTATGTGCCACGACGTGAAAGCTAGTGCGTAGCACGGAGCTTGGTACGGCCATGTTGGGAGGAAGAAGGAGTACAAGCCCTTCGTGACAATGACCATGAGGTCCAGAAGGGGCAATTTCGCCGGGTCATGACAGCATGCCCCCTCCGAAGACTGGTTCCTCCAGGCTTGCCTGGGTGAATAAGATGGAATCTTCTGAGCAAACGAGGGGTCTTTAAATTAGAAACTGGTTCCCATGTTCTCTCGCTAGGGGGGTAGCCTTTCCACTCGACCAGATATTGTAGTCGACCCCTCCTATACCTGGAATCACATATCCTGGACACCTCATATTCCAACTGGTCGTCCACAACAACAGGTGTGGGTTTGAAAGGTTTTCGAGTAGAACTAACGTAGGGTTTCAACAGGGAAGTATGGACGACTGGATGTATCTTTTTCCAGGAATCCAGGAGCTTAAGTCGGAAGGAGACAGGATTGATGATCTCCTTTATAGAAAATGGACCATAATAGCGAGGAGCTAATTTGTTTGGTCGTAGATGTCGAGGTAACATTTTCGAGGCTAACCAGACTTGATCGCCAACTGAATAGGAAGGTGATGGTCTTCTCTTAGAGTCCGCATATCTTTTGGTTCGAGTCTGGGCCTGTTCTAACTGATCCTTTGCCTCTCTTTGTAAGTCGATCAGCGTCTGTATCCAAGAGTCAAGGGTAGGTACCGGAGTAGATTCAGGAAGAACTGTTGGTAAAACAGACGGGTGATAACCTTGACTGCAATAGAAAGGGCTGATCTTGAGAGCTGAATGATCTGAGTTATTGTAGGAGAATTCGGCTAAAGGTATAAGGAGAGACCAATCGTCTTGAATCTTGGTGGCAAAACAACAAAGCTATTGTTCCAGGGTTTGATTTACTCGTTCCGTTGCCCCATTGGTTTGTGGATGATAGCCTGAAGAAAGGGCACGTTGGATTCCTAGAACACACCAGAGATGTTTCCAGAATTGTGAAATATACTGAGGTCCCCGATCCGAAATAATCTTGGAAGGAAGGCCATGAAGACGAAAAATATGTTCCAGGAAAATTCCAGCAAGTTCTGAGGAAGATGGTAGTTTATACAATGGTGTAAAATGAGCTAGATGAGTGAACAAGTCAATGGTTACCATGATGGTTGTATATCCTCGGGAAGGTGGTAATTCAACAATGAAGTCAGTGGCAATAACTTCCCAGGGTCTGGTTGGCAACGTAGGTTGTAGAAGCAGACCCGCCGGCCTCTGATTATCGTATTTGTTCTGACTACAAATAGCACAGGTCTTGATGTATTGAACTACACTGGACTTCATCCCTTGCCACCAGAACTGTCTTTGTATAAGACGGAAGGTGTTAGTTACTCCTCGATGGCCGGAGTGAAGAGTATCATGGCATAGATTAATTACCTTCTGTTGAAGTTCTTTTGTCGGAATGACCACTGAATTGTTCTTGAATAAATATCCTTCCTTGATTGTCAGACGCCAGGGATTTTTCTTCGATATGTCCTTCCAGAGTTCAGATAATTGAGTCTGTGCTCTGATTTCTTCCATGAGATTGATCGCTTGAGCTACAAAGATTGTGGGTGGAAACATTTTAGGATAGATCTTATCCTCCAAGGGAACGTAGTCGAGACGCCGAGAAAGGGCATCGGCAATCAAGTTTTGCGATCCAGGTACATGTGAAATTTGAAATTGATATTGAGCAAAGAAGTAGGCCCATCGAGCTTGTCTACTGTTCCTGCACTCCATGGATTGTAGGACCTGAATATTTCGGTGATCAGTACGGACTTGAACTGGATATTTAGCACCCAGGAGTAAATGTCTCCATTCAGTGAAGGCATGACGAATAGCCAATAACTCCTTCTCCAGAACTGAGTAGTGAGTCTCGCTGGTGGTCAGAGTCCGTGAGAGATAAGCAATGGGATGTTCCAACTTATCATCGGATTCTTGTTTTAAAACTGCTTCTATGGCGTAATTGGAGGCATCAGTTTCCACTAGAAAAGGACGATTTATGTCAGGTTGGGCCAGGATGGGGGCCTGAGTGAATTCTTCTTTCAAGCGTTGGAATGCCTTGTCTTGTAGGATAGACCAATTAAATGGAACGCCTTTCTTCAGGAGATTAACAATGGGTTGAACAATCTCGGAAAAGGTGGGAATACATTTTCAGTAGAAGTTGTCAAGCCCCAGGAAGGATTGTATTTGCTTAACAGATGTTGGGGCGGGCCAAGCCAGTATGGCCTTCACCTTTGAAGGGTCCATACTAATTCCTTCTGAACTGAGGACAAATCCCAGATAGTGAACTGATGTAACATGAAACAAACATTTTTCTGGTTTGGCTAAGAGTTGATTTTCACGGAGAGGTTGAATTACTGCTTTTACATGTTCTTCATGTTTCAAGGAGTCCTTGGAGAAGATCAATATGTCATCCAAGTAGACGATAACATTGAGAAATAACATGTCAGAGAACACCCCATCCATAAAACGCTGGAAGACTGCGGGAGCATTAGTCAGACCAAAGGGCATGACTGGGTATTCAAAGTGACCAAAGGGTGTTCTAAAGGCTGTTTTCCATTCGTCTCCTTCCCGGATACGGATCAAATGGTAAGCACCTCGGAGATCCAGTTTCGTGAATATCACTGCACCTCTCACAGCTTCAAGGATATCCAAGATCAGGGGTAGTGGGTATCTGTCTTTCAGGGTGTATTGATTTAGGCCCCGATAGTCCAGGCAAGGTCTGAGCTCTTTGGTATCCTTTTTTGGAACGAAGAACAATGAAGCACCAGCTGGTGATTTTGAAGGTCTTATGGTGCCGTTCTCAAGATTAGTGTCTAGGTATTCCCGGAGGGCTCTCTTTTCGGGTTCTGAAAGGATAAACATCCTGCCAAAGGGAATCACTGCTGAGGGTTCAGTATCTATGGCACAGTCTTCGGGTCTATGTGGAGGTAAGGCTTGAACAATGGTAGTAGAGAATACATCAGCATACCCTTGATAGATCTCTGGAACTTGTACAATATTGGAAACCATGAGTGGTGTCTCTGGACACCTTGGTAGACTTATAGGAGCTGTGACTGAGGTATCCAGGTTTAAACAATGGCTCATACAGAACTCCGAGCCCAGGACTAAGGATCCGGCCGTCCAGTTAATATATGGATTGTGCCTTTGTAACCAGGGCATGCCCAGAACCAAGGGGTAATGGGCTGATTTTATGATGTCAAACACAATCCTTTCTTGATGATGATTTATGGAAAGATGGATCTCCCTTGTTTGTAGACTTATGGGTCCTGAGGAAAGAGGTCTTCCGTCAATTGCTTCCACTGGCTGTGAAAAACTTCTTGCTTCATATGGAATGTTATGACTTCTGACCCAATCTTGATCAATGAAGACTCCCATTGCTCCGCAATCCACCAAGGCCAGTATGGGGTAGACCTTGTCCTTGGATGGTGATAAAAAGGCCTGCAATATCACCAATTTGTTTTGTGCAGGAGAGTTCAAGGATGGAATTGATGTGGAGCAAACATCGCTCTCCCGAAACCTTGCTCCATTTAGGATCGGGAGCTGGCGTTTCCCGAGCGTCGGGGAGGAGCCAGAGGACACTCTTTAACTAGATGTTTATCTGAGGCACAATACATGCATAAGCCTGTGTGTATCCTTCTTAACCTTTCCTGCGGGGAAATTGGTCCACGAAAGGCTCCAAGTTGCATGGGTTCAGAATCAGTGCTCGGATTCTTGACAGATTCGGTCCTTGTAGTATTCTCTGGGGAGTTTCATTGAATTGAGACTTTATTCTTTTTCTTTTCGGCCTTTCTTTCTTGGATTCTGAAGTCTATTTGCATAGACAAGTCCAGGAGGGCCTGGAATGAACTAGGACGTGCCACTCTGGCTAATTCGTCCTTAATCTCTTCATTTAGACCTCTGCGAAACAAGGTAAAACTTGCTTCCAGGGGCCAGTCTGTCATGATCACTGCTTCCAAGGAGCCAGGACCAGCCCAACGTCCTTGGAAGCAGGCCCCTAATCCTAAGCCTAGGCACCAGCCGGTCCCTACTGGGACCTTTTGGACCTTGTCCTGGCGCCAGTGGCACCAGGCTCATCAAAGCCATCGGTCCCGGCACTGGAAGCGCCGGGCTCATAATATGTGTGAAGATGCTTGGGTGGACTTACCTGCAGCAGACCATGCTGCTTACTTACCAGCTACATAGGAATCCTCTGTAAGCCGGAACTATTTTCTTACCTGGGTGGGGCAAGCTCCACGCCCTGGATACAACACTGGAACTCTTCTGGAACAGGAACTCTTTTCTTACCTAGGCGGGGCCGTGGAGGAAGAAGCCTCATCACTCCTAGGCTATTTAAACCACACCCGATTGATGAAGCGTGCTTCGCGTTATTCTGCATCTGCAGCAGAACGCTCACCGAGTCTGTTCCAGCTTTTCTTCTTCCGATCCTGTACCTGCAAGAACAATACTTACCATTCCAGTATCCAGTCTTCAGCAGCGCCTGTAAAAGACAAGAAACAACAGGTTAGCACGACGACTTCACATGCAACGCATTCCTTACCTGGTCCATCGGCAGCGACCATTTCTTCACGCTGCACCTCCGCCTGTGGAGACAAAAGCATAGTTATTACTTACCGGCAATCCGCGAATTCCGGATGTTTTCAACACTGCAACCCAGCATCTGAAAGACAAAAGAAGAGACATTAGACAGGTATTTACTTACGCCCATCGTGCTCTCCACAATAGAGCCCCTGCAACTACTCCGGCGTTTTCCATCACCTCTTCAGCACGAACTCACAGCTGTGAAGGAAAGAGACAGTTAAAGCGCTTGCATATACTCACGCATTTCCAAGCGCTTCTTTCCAAGGCTCTGGCTCCAGCTTTGGCTCTCTTCATACCATCTTCTAACGCTAGAGCCCTGCAAAACAAATAGAACAAAGCATTATTCCGAGCCCTGTTCAATACTTACGTGTCCACGCACCTAAAGACTATATGGACTAAAAGGTGTCCGGAAACTCACCGCTCGTGCTGTTAACGGCGGTTGCGATCCTCTGATGTTAAGAGGCCTACGTTTCACCCAGTGAAGGAACTGGCAACGGCACCCTGCACCAGACACAGATGGAGAGCCCAGCATTCACCTATCTAAGGTGAGCACGTTTACCTGGGGGCTCTACGGAGAAGCTTAGACGAGAGAGAGAGAGAGAGAGAGAGAGAGAGAGAAGGACACTCAATTGCCCAGATCTTAACCCCATATATTCTTTCATCTGCAGAAATCTCACCCTTCGAGTTCGACACACAGTGCGAAGAGGCTCAGCCCCAGAAGCCAATCGAGTCCTGCACATCACTTTTCGAGTCACAGACTCCTTCCTGCCTAGACCAGCGCCTCCGTGGGAATCAGGTGAGCGTTACAGAAAGCGAAGCCCACCACAAAACTCTTACCCAGGCGCAATGGAAACCTCGGACACAGACCAACTGGCCCGATTGCTTGGGGAACTAAGAGCAGAGGTACATGCAGCTCGTCAGGAAACAAACTCTTTGAGAAGAGAGCTGATAATATCCAAGGAGCGAACGGAGGACCTCGCTAGGCAATTACTACAAACACAGGCAGGACAGACTCCTTTGCCCGCTCCAGGAGTAAGTTACCCTTCAGCATCCTCAAATCCAGTGCAAATCAATCTACCCGGTAATGTGCCTTTGGCTCCACCCGAACGCTTTTCTGGTGACCCAAAGAAATTTGCAGTGTTTATCAACCAGTGCCGCCTACACTTCTTATGTCACCCAGCTGCCTTTCCAACAGACCAGACCAAGGTGGCTTTCGTGCTTTCTTATCTCAGTGGCAGTGTCGCAGATTGGTCGATCCCTTTGGTCACTCAGGATGATCCGGTCCTTCACGATTTTCAGGCCTTCCAGTCCAGCATGGAGAAACTGTTCGCAAGACATGCCCAGGGGCAGGCCTTGGACAATGAACTCCTTTCGTTACGACAGGGTAATCAAGACCTCTTGACTTATATTGTCTCATTCAATAGACTTATAGTGGAAACTCAATGGCCGGAGGATAAAAGAATAACGCTTTTCTACAGAGGCCTGCGTGGAGAGCTCAAGGATGTGTTAGCTCAAATTGTGAATCCTCCACAAGAATGCTCAGACTATATTGACTTAGTTGTCCAATTAGACCACCGATTACAGAACAGGAAGGCTGATCGTTCCAAATTTGATACCCGAGTATTTTCTAAACCACAGACCTCTACTAGGGGAGCCGACACCGTGGAACCCATGCAACTAGGGGGCATGAAAGGACCTTTAACTCAAAAGGAGCGGGAAAGAAGAAGACAGCTGCAATTATGCCTCTATTGCGGAAACTCGGGGCACTTTCTTCGAGACTGCCCAGTGAAACCAGCTAAGAAGGCTGTAGGAGCCGCAGATACCTTTACCCAAAATTCTGAGCAGGGAAACGACCTAGCCCGACAAGTGTAGAGGTCCTCTTGCCGAGCGTTAAAATCTGTCCCGTGACCTCGCATTTCGTGGTGCCTATGGTCCTCATTAGCCCAGAACGTCCGGATCGTTTGCATGCAATTGAAGCTTACATCGACAGCGGAGCAATCGGTAATTATGTGGACCGTGAAATGGTATCAAGGATGAATCTACCTCTTGTCCCTAAGGCAGTAAAAGACGTCATTACTACAGTGGATGGCACGGAGATAGCCTCCGGACCAATAACGCATGCCACCCAAGAAGTGACGTTAGTGAGCCAAGATGGACACCGGGAGAAAATCGTGTTCGATGTGATCAAGGCCCCTCAGTTCCAGATCATTCTGGGAATTCCTTGGTTAGAGAAGCACAATCCTCAGATCGATTGGCGAGCAAAGACGGTTCAGTTTCCAGAATGTTTTACCACTTGTTATCCTCGGCCTGATGTTTCACTGGCAGCGATCTCTTCCGAGGTTCCCAAATTACCTCCCGAATACCAGGAATTCCAAGACGTCTTTCGGAAGGACCAAGCTAACACCCTGCCTCCTCATAGGTCCTACGACTGTCAAATAGACCTGATACCCGGAACAACTCCTCCTTGTTGTAGGATTTATGCCCTCACCGAGCCAGAGAATCTTCACCTCAGACAATATCTGGACCAATACCTAGCTAACGGGTTTATCCGTCCTTCAAAATCTCCAGCTTCCTCGGCTTTGTTCTTCGTTCCGAAAAAGGAAGGAGACCTTAGGACTTGCATAGATTACCGCACCCTGAATCAAATCACCGTTAAAAACAGATACCAGTTACCTTTGATCCCTGAACTCCTGGACCAAGTCAAAGACGCATGTATTTATACAAAGTTGGATCTCAGAGGAGCCTACCACTTGGTACGAATAAAAGAGGGCGATGAATGGAAGACGGCATTCCGCACCAAGTATGGGCTGTTCGAATATCAAGTGATGCCCTTTGGACTTTGTAACGCTCCTGCCGCTTTTCAGTATTTTATGAATGATGTCCTTAGAGAACTCATAGATGTGTGTGTTGTTGTCTACATTGATGACATCCTCGTCTATTCATCATCTGAAGAGGAACACCAGAGACACGTCAAAGAGGTTCTCGAGAGATTGCGTCAACATAACCTTTTTGCTAAGCTTGAAAAATGCGTTTTCAACGTAACTGAAGTTGAGTTCCTGGGATTCATATTGTCACCTGACGGAGTCCATATGGATTCAAAGAAAGTCGATGCAATCATTAAGTGGCCATCACCAACCTCTGTAAAAGGAGTTCAAAGCATGTTAGGCTTCGCTAACTTTTACCGCAAATTCATTCCTGAATTCTCTTGGATAGTCCAGCCCATCACCGCTCTGTTAAAGAAGAACAAACGTTTTGAGTGGTCTACTGAAGCAGAACAAGCTTTTCAGGACTTAAAAGCTAAATTCATTTCTGCACCTGTTCTAAAACATCCTCGCCCAGAACTCCCCTACATCGTGGAAACGGATGCTTCTAGTCTTGCT
This sequence comes from Ambystoma mexicanum, assembly GCF_040938575.1. Lineage (NCBI taxonomy): Eukaryota > Metazoa > Chordata > Amphibia > Caudata > Ambystomatidae > Ambystoma > Ambystoma mexicanum. The sequence goes on along the minus strand of NC_090934.1, from coordinate 885,913,210 downwards.
ATGGGGGCAGTTTTATCACAAAGAGATCCGGTCACACACCAATTACATCCTGTAGCCTTTTGGTCCCGCAAATTCTCGGCTCCCGAGATCAACTATTTGTCATGATCACTGTTTCCAAGGAGCCAGGACCAGCCCAACGTCCTTGGAAGCAGGCCCCTAACCCTAATCCTAGGCACCAGCCGGTCCCTACTGGGACCTTTTGGACCCTGTCCTGGCGCCGGTGGGACCAGGCTCATCAAAACCATCGGTCCCGGCACTGGAAGCGCCGGGCTCATAATTGGTGTGGAAGTGCTTGGGTGGACTTACCTGCGGCAGACCATGCTGCTTACTTACCAGCCACTTAGAAGCCCTCTGTGAACAGGAACTACTTTCTTACCTGGGTGGGGCAGCTCCACTCCCTGGATACAGCACTGGAACTCTTCTGGAAACTGGAACTCTTTTCTTACCTAGGCGGGGCCGTGGAAGAAGACGCCTCATCACTCCAAGGCTATTTAAACCACACCCGATAGATGAAACGTGCTTCGTGTTATTCTGCATCTGCAGCAGAACGCTCACCGAGTCTGTTCCAGCCTTTCCTCTTTCGATCCTGAACCTGCAAGAATTATACTTACCATTCCTGTATCCAGTCAACATCAGCACCTGCAAAAGACAAGAAACAACAGGTTAGCAAGACAAACTTTACACACAGTGCTTTCTCACCTGATCCATCAGCAGCGGCCGTGTCTTCAGGCTGCACCTTCGCCTGCAAAGACAAAAGCATTGTTATACTTACCAGCACGCCGTGAATTCCGGATTTCTTCATTCTGCATCGCCGCCTGTGAAGACAAAGTTTAGTTAAAACTTACTAGCATTCCGCTCACTCCGGCGCTGCAAACCAACATCTGAAAGACAAAAGAAAAAGACATTAAGCAGGTATTTACTCACGCCCATCGCGCTCGTCGCAATAAAACGCCTGCGAATACTCCGGCGTCTCTTTAACACGAACTAAGCTGCAAGGAAAGAGACAGTTAGAGCGCTTGCCATACTTACGAATTTCCAGGCGCTTCACTCCATCTTCCATCCCAAGAGTCCTGCAATACATAAGGGAAAAGCATTATACAGAGTCTTCAATATTAACGTGCCACGCATTTAAAGACTATAAAGACAAAAGGTGTCCAGAAACTCACCGCTCGTGCAGATAACGACGGTAACCATCCTCTGAATTCAAGAGGCCAATGTTTCACCAGTGAAGGAACTGGCAACGGCACCCTGCACCAGACGCAGATGGAGAGCCCAGCATTCACCTATCTAAGGTGAGCACGTTGACCTGGGGGGCTCTACAGAAAAGCTGGGAAGAGAGAGAGAGAGAGAGAGAGAGGGACATTCAACAACCCAGGCCATTAACCCCCATATTCTTTCACCTGCAGAAACCTCACTCTTCGAGTTCGACACACAGTGCGAAGAGGTTCGACCCCAGAAGCCAATCGAGTCCTGCACATCACTTTTCGAGTCACAGACACCCTCCTGCCAAGACCCGCGCCTCCGTGGGAATCAGGTGAGCGTTACAGAACGCGAAGCCCACCACAAAACTCCTACCCAGGCGCAATGGAAACCTCAGACACTGATCAACTAGCCCAGTTGCTCAGAGAATTAAGAGCAGAAGTACATGCAGCTCGTCAGGAAACAAACTCTCTAAGAAGAGAACTGATAATTTCCAAGGAGCGAACTGAGGACCTCGCTAGGCAGTTGCTACAAACGCAGGCAGGCCAGACACCTTTGCCCGCTCCAGGAGGAAGTTATCCTTCTGCATCATCTTTAAATCCTGTGCAAATCAATCTGCCCGGTAATGTGCCCTTGGCTCCGCCCGAACGCTTTTCTGGTGATCCAAAGAAATTTGCTGTGTTCATCAACCAGTGCCGCTTACACTTCTTATGTCGACCAGCTGCTTTCCCAACAGACCAGACCAAGGTGGCTTTCGTGCTTTCTTATCTCAGTGGCAGCGCCGCAGATTGGTCGATCCCTTTAGTCACCCAGGATGATCCGGTTTTACATGATTTCCAGGCCTTCCAGTCCAGCATGGAGAAACTGTTCGCAAGACATGCACAAGGGCAGGCCTTGGACAATGAACTTCTTTCATTACGACAGGGTAATCAAGACCTCTTGACTTATATAGCCTCATTCAACAGACTTATAGTGGAAACTCAATGGCCCGAGGATAAGAGAATAACGCTTTTCTACAGAGGCCTGCGTGGAGAGCTCAAGGATGTGTTAGCTCAAGTTGTGAATCCTCCACAAGAATGCTCAGACTATATTGACTTAGTTGTCCAATTGGACCACAGACTACAGAACAGGAAGGCAGATCGTTCCAAATTTGATACCCGAGTGTTTTCTAAACCACAAACCTCTACTAGGGGAGCTGACACGGTGGAACCCATGCAAATAGGGGGCATGAAAGGACCTTTAACCCAGAAAGAGCGGGAAAGAAGAAGGCAGCTGCAATTATGCCTCTATTGCGGAAACTCAGGACACTTTCTTCGGGACTGTCCAGTGAAACCAGCTAAGAAGGCTGTAGGAGCCGCGGATACCTGTACCACAAATTCTGAGCAGGGAAACGACCTAGCCCGACAAGAGTAGAGGTCCTCTTGCCGAGCGTTAAGATTTGTCCCGTGACCTCGCATTTCGTGGTACCCATGGTCCTCATTAGTCCTGAACGTCCGGATCGTTTGCATGCAATTGAAGCTTACATCGACAGTGGAGCAATCAGTAATTATGTGGACCGTGAAATGGTATCAAGGATGAATCTACCCCTTGTCCCTAAGGCTGTAAAAGACGTCATTACTACTGTGGATGGCACGGAGATAGCCTCCGGACCAGTAACGCATGCCACCCAAGAAGTGACGCTAGTGAGTCAAGATGGACACCGGGAGAGAATCGTGTTTGATGTGATCAAGGCTCCTCAGTTCCAGATCATTCTGGGAATCCCTTGGTTAGAGAAGCACAATCCTCAGATCGATTGGCGAGCAAAGACGGTTCAGTTTCCAGAATGTTTTACCACTTGTTATCCTAGGCCTGATGTTTCACTGGCGGCAATCTCTTCGGAGGAGGTTCCCAAATTACCTCCCGAATACCAGGAATTCCAAGACGTCTTCCGGAAGGATCAAGCTAACACCCTGCCTCCTCATAGGTCTTATGACTGTCAAATAGATTTGATACCCGGAACAACTCCTCCTTGCAGCAGGATTTATGCCCTCACCGAGCCTGAGAATATTCACCTCAGACAATATTTGGACCAATACCTAGCTAACGGGTTTATCCGTCCTTCAAAATCTCCAGCTTCATCGGCTTTGTTCTTCGTTCCGAAAAAGGAAGGAGACCTTAGGACTTGCATAGATTATCGCGCCCTGAATCAAATCACTGTTAAGAACAGATACCCGTTACCTTTGATCCCTGAACTCCTGGACCAAGTCAAAGACGCATGTATATATACAAAATTGGATCTCAGAGGAGCCTACCTCTTGGTACGGATAAAAGAGGGCGATGAATGGAAAACGGCCTTCCGCACCAAGTACGGACTATTCGAATATCAAGTGATGCCCTTTGGACTTTGTAACGCTCCTGCCGCTTTCCAATATTTTATGAACGATGTCCTTAGAGAACTCATAGACGTGTGTGTTGTTGTCTACATTGATGACATCCTTGTCTATTCATCATCCGAAGAGGAACACCAGAGACACGTTAAAAAGGTTCTCGAGAGATTGCGTCAACATAATCTTTTTGCTAAGCTTGAAAAATGCGTTTTCAACGTAACTGAAGTCGAGTTCCTGGGATTTATATTGTCACCTAACGGAGTCCATATGGATTCAAAGAAAGTCGATGCAATCATCAAGTGGCCATCACCAACCTCTGTAAAAGGAGTTCAAAGCATGTTAGGCTTCGCTAACTTTTACCGCAGATTTATTCCTGAATTTTCTCGGATAGTCCAGCCCATCACCACTCTGTTAAAAAAGAACAAACGTTTTGAGTGGTCTTCTGAAGCAGAACAAGCTTTTCAGGACTTAAAAGCTAAATTCATTTCTGCACCTGTTCTAAAACATCCTCGCCCAGAACTCCCCTACATCATGGAAACGGATGCTTCTAGTCTTGCTATGGGGGCAGTTTTATCACAAATAGATCCGGTCACACACCAGTTACACCCTGTAGCCTTTTGGTCCCGCAAGTTTTCAGCTCCCGAGATCAACTATTCAATTACAGACAAGGAACTTTTAGCTATCAGATCGGCCTTTAAAGCATGGCGGCATTATCTTTTAGGAGCCAGACACACAGTCACCGTAATGACTGATCACCGCAATTTACAATATCTAAAGACGGCCAAAGCTCAGTCTTCCAGACAGCTTCGCTGGGCTCTGTTTCTTGCTGAATTTGACTTTATAATTACTTATCGACCAGGCAGTAAGAACGGAAAAGCAGATGCCCTCTCCCGGATGGGAGTAGATGAACATTTGACCACTCCAGAACCAATACCCATAATCCCAGAACAAAGGATTTTGGGTTTGGTCAGCACTCAATCTTTCGAAGACATCAAGACCACGGTTAAATCACTCCTAACTCCGGCCGATTTGCAGGACTGGCAATTAAAGGGAAAAGAATTCTCAGTGGATCAAGACCTACCATATTTCCGAGGACGATTGCACTTGCCCTGTGAGAAAATACAAAAACAAGTAATCTCCTGTTATCACGACTCTCTAATGGAGGGTCACCCTGGCATTACCAAAACCATGGAAAAGATTAAAAGACATTTCTGGTGGCCATCATGGAAAAAGGATATTAGAGACTTTGTAATCTCCTGCAGTGTGTGTGCCCAGAATAAAAGTCAGAAGCAGAAACCAGCCGGCCTATTACAGCCACTAGACATCCCTCCCTGTCCATGGCATACCTTGTCCATGCATTTTATCACCGACTTACCTCCATGCTCGGGGTATACTACCATCTTAGTAGTCGTGGATCTATTCTCCAAGATGGCTCACTTCATTCCCCTGAAGGGTCTACCTTCAGCCTCAGTATTGGCCCGAGAATTCTTGGAAAACATCGTTCGCTTACACGGTTTTCCCTCGGTTTTAGTCTCTGATAGGGGAAGTCAATTCATCTCCCACTTCTGGCGCAGTTGCTGTCGTCTAGCCCAAATTGATGTAAGACTTTCGACCAGTCACCATCCCCAAACTGACGGACAAACCGAAAGGACAAATCAGACACTAGAGCAATATCTAGGTTGCATGCTCCAACAAACTGAAAACCCCTGGAAGGATATTCTTTGGATCGCTGAATACGCTTACAACAATTCAACTCATTCTGGAACCGGGAAGACTCCTTTTTTCCTATTATACGGACACCATCCTAGAACCTCCAACCTGGATCCTCCCCAAGAATTTGAAGCACCTGCTGTGGATCACTTGCACTCGGAGATCACTCGTGCTTTTAAGGAAGCCACTGCCCATCTGCAAAGAGCTAAAGCTCAATTCAAAAAAGGAGCAGATCGACACCGTAAAGAGGCCCCTCACTACGCAGTAGGAGACCAGGTCTGGTTATCCACTAAGCACCTGCCTCTAAAAGGACCCCGCACCTTCACCCCAAGATACCTTGGACCCTATCTCATCTCTGCCATAGTTAATCCGGTGGCTGTCAAATTGGATTTACCTGCGCATATGAAAATACATCCAGTCTTTCATGTCTCCTTATTAAAACCAGTACAACCAGAAACCCGATTGACTAAACTCCCAGAACCTGTTTTGGTAGAAGGAGAACTTGAATTCGAAGTAAAGAACATCCTAGACTCCAAAATCACCAAATCTAAATTATATTACCTGATTGATTGGAAAGGATACGGCCCCCAGGAAAGATCTTGGGAACCCTCAGAATCCACGCACCTCGTCTGGTCAAGAAATTCCATCTGAATCACCCCGACAAGCCAAAACCCCCAGAGAAGACACGCTTAGGAGGGGCCTTGAGGGGGGGTGCTGTCATGATCACTGCTTCCAAGGAGGCAGGACCAGCCCAACGTCCTTGGAAGCAGGCCCCTAATCCTAAGCCTAGGCACCAGCCGGTCCCTACTGGGACCTTTTGGACCTTGTCCTGGCGCCAGTGGCACCAGGCTCATCAAAGCCATCGGTCCCGGCACTGGAAGCGCCGGGCTCATAATATGTGTGAAGATGCTTGGGTGGACTTACCTGCAGCAGACCATGCTGCTTACTTACCAGCTACATAGGAATCCTCTGTAAGCCGGAACTATTTTCTTACCTGGGTGGGGCAAGCTCCACGCCCTGGATACAACACTGGAACTTTTCTAGAATAGGAACCCTTTTTTACCTAGGCGGGGCCGTGGAGGAAGACGCCTCATCACTCCTAGGCTATTTAAACCACACCCGATTGATGAAGCGTGCTTCGCGTTATTCTGCATCTGCAGCAGAACGCTCACCGAGTCTGTTCCAGCTTTTCTTCTTCCGATCCTGTACCTGCAAGAACAATACTTACCATTCCAGTATCCAGTCTTCAGCAGCGCCTGTAAAAGACAAGAAACAACAGGTTAGCACGACGACTTCACATGCAACGCATTCCTTACCTGGTCCATCGGCAGCGACCATTTCTTCACGCTGCACCTCCGCCTGTGGAGACAAAAGCATAGTTATTACTTACCGGCAATCCGCGAATTCCGGATGTTTTCAACACTGCAACCCAGCATCTGAAAGACAAAAGAAGAGACATTAGACAGGTATTTACTTACGCCCATCGCGCTCTCCACAATAGAGAGCCTGCAACTACTCTGGCGTTTTCCATCACCTCTTCAGCACGAACTCACAGCTGTGAAGGAAAGAGACAGTTAAAGCGCTTGCATATACTCACGCATTTCCAAGCGCTTCTTTCCAAGGCTCTGGCTCCAGCTTTGGCTCTCTTCATACCATCTTCTAACGCTAGAGCCCTGCAAAACAAATAGAACAAAGCATTATTCCGAGCCCTGTTCAATACTTACGTGTCCACGCACCTAAAGACTATATGGACTAAAAGGTGTCCGGAAACTCACCGCTCGTGCTGTTAACGGCGGTTGCGATCCTCTGATGTTAAGAGGCCTACGTTTCACCCAGTGAAGGAACTGGCAACGGCACCCTGCACCAGACGCAGATGGAGAGCCTAGCATTCACCTATCTAAGGTGAGCACGTTTACCTGGGGGCTCTACGGAGAAGCTTAGACGAGAGAGAGAGAGAGAAGGACACTCAATTGCCCAGATCTTTAACCCCATATATTCTTTCATCTGCAGAAATCTCACCCTTCGAGTTCGACACACAGTGCGAAGAGGCTCAGCCCCAGAAGCCAATCGAGTCCTGCACATCACTTTTCGAGTCACAGACTCCTTCCTGCCTAGACCAGCGCCTCCGTGGGAATCAGGTGAGCGTTACACAGTCCGCCTCTTTGGCTAGCTGTTTGAATCTGGTAACATAGGTCAACATGTCTTGGGATCCTTGTTGGAAGTCAAGTAACTTCTCTTGAGCACCGTGGACCAGCTCTGGACGTTCAAACATGGTCTTGAGTTCCGCGATGAAGCCTTCATAATCATCCAGGAGAGCATCCCCTGAATTGAGTAAAGGAGTGGCCCATGTAAGGGCATTACCGGAAAGATGCGATATTATGAAGCCCACCTTAGCACTAGGAGTTGAGAAATAGTAGGGCTTGAAGGTAAAATGTACCAAACAAGAATCCAGGAATCCACGTAAGGTCTTTGTTGAACCGTCGTATTTATCAACCACTCCTCCCAATAATACGCTGTCCTTGTTCGCGGAGTCACGTGACAAGACAAGCTGTTTTAGCGCCGCATTCTCGGCTTTTAAATTCTGCATCTCTGTGGAAAGTTCTTGCATTCCGCGCATCAGGTCCTGAATAGCATTCTCCATGGTAGAATCCGTATTGATCGTTGGCGTCTCAAACTGTCGTAAATCTCCCCCCGTCTCACCTGTGATCGGGATCTCCCTTGTTCAGCCGCAGGACTCTTCCTGTGGATGGTTCGGGTCTTGAATAGGCTCGCCCAAGCCTCATCAGGTTGCAAGATGCGTTCAGAGTTCCGGGATGTTCGTGGTTCCAGGGTATCCAGGATTAGCGATGAACGAGTAAGTAGGGGGGGAAATCCAGGAACAGGATAAAGGCAAGGAAGGAAGTAAGAGGATCAAAGGAAATCAATGTATAGAGTAAGCACACGTCGGGTCACTACCGAAGATAGCGTTGAGACGCGCGGACCCGCAGGGGCGTGACCAATTTATAGTATGTGCCACAACGTGAAAGCTAGTGCGTAGCACAGAGCTTGGTACGGCCATGTTGGGAGGAAGAAGGAGTACAAGCCCTTCGTGACAATGACCATGAGGTCCAGAAGGGGCAATTTCGCCGGGTCATGACACTGGCTTACTGACTCCATTGAAACATTCTAATTTAAATAACTGCCATTTCATCATGCACAGCACATCTGAGAATATAATTGAAACACCTGGATTTCAATCAGTTTGGCCTTGGGCGCTACTTAACCCCATGTTTTATTGTTGGTCAAAACAAATAGCCGAATTCCTTTTGCATGCTCCCATGTACTTAAGATTGCATCTCCTTTCTGCGATGCTACCAGGCCATAAAAACTATGGCCGACTCATTCAGCTGAGCTGACCATTGCTAAGATCATAGTTACTTATTAACACATCCTCTGGCCTTTGAAACTCTGCAGAACCAGTTTCTCAAAGTCAAACCATGACTGTTGTGTTTAAATCTATTTATAAAAAAACCCACTACATGTAGATTCATAAATCCTCTTTATATGTTTTCTCAGTGTGCATGCATGTTTAATAATACTATCTTTACTTTACAGTCAGTTCTTCAGGATAGGCCCCCTTTCTCGCATGCACATTATGAAAACTCCACATTGCCTGCTTCTGGGCACTCCATAGCACATTATGTCTGAATCGTATTTATACTTCATTTTGTGGTTTTAGCATTTTATCTTTCTACGCGCGTGCAATCTAATATGTATCAACTCTAACCAAAAAGTAACATATCCCATTCTTAATTAACTACACTGGATGCATATGAAATTGCAACATTGCGCCCCATTCACCGCACCCTCTGTCACAAATATGGCGCACGCAACATAAACCCCTCTTGATCGTGGGGACTTTTCTAGCAACCCCAACAGAAGCATCACACAATCCCAATGTCTACATCTGTCTACCGTATGCCATATCATACGCAAGACTTCTTGATCAGGGAACTTAAGGGATGGTTTTCCCAGGAATGTGAAACAGAGTCCATTAACCAGCAATCCTATGTGGCGAGCTGTTATCAAACAGATGGAACTACACAAAAAAGTTCTCAAGGGACCTGAGAGCAAAACTAAGCAATAGGTTATGGCGTGCAATGAAATAGGCAGGCAGAACTTTCAACTTCTGCAGACAAGTGATGAAACCCCTGGTTAGAGATTTGGGACAATGAAGCAGAAAAAACAGTACTATCGGGATACACATTCCATTCCGCCGGTCCTTGAATTAGGCAGCAGAGCTTCCAGGAACATTTCCAACTGTACAAAACTGAGGATTGCAGTCTTCTGGAGCGAGAGTTCCTCAATTGACTGAGCGCCTTTCTGTGTGGTGACATCATCGTGCAAGCAGGATGATGCTTTCCCATGTGGAGGACCGTGGAAAAAAGAGTCTGAATGTCCGCGTGGACCTAGACATCATGGTCATTGCCAGCCAGGGTGCCCTAAGGAGCCTCTCCTTCAGACGCCAATGCAGTTTTGTCCTGACACTCTCCCATGCCCACTGCGTATACTGCCCACCATGGAGTATCCCCTGTGAATCTTTACACAGCATTGCACACCTTAAAGGAGGATGATTGGTGTCTTTCCTACTTATATCTAAGTCATGGAAAGTCATGTTTTGCTACCTGTTGATTGGGGGCGATGGTAATATCTTGTCAAGTACATGAGGGCACAGATATTTACACCATGGCAGCTGTTTGTTATTACTGTGTTAGCTAATGCCACCTTTTTAGGTTTACATGTGAAGTGAACCCCTCAAAAGGATAGTGAGACAAACTTAGCCAAATGTTGCCCCCAAGGCACCCATGTTACTTGCTCCAACCTCCATAGCCTCTCTATACTCCCACAGAATCCCTACAAATACAAGTATGCCGGAAATAGAAACAAACAGTTCACATGCCCCACTGCCTTATGAGGGCCCACCAGGTGAACGTTGGACAGTTTTGCATGTTATAGGGCCCAGCAAGTGTGAATGGCAGAAGCCTGTCTCCCCTTGCAGGGCCCTCTTGGGTGCACCATGGATAAACCTCAATCTCTAGCAAAAGAGAACATAATTTTAGCTGGTTTGGGTTTCTCGTAAACTTGGCCAGCCAGGCCTAGTTATCAAGCAAGCAAGCATGCCATGCCTCTCTGAATTAGGAATAGCCTTTGTGGTTTGCATAAATCTCCTGTCAATTGTGGGTCAGTCCAGTGGACCAGTTGGCAGCTATTCATGTTCACTGAAAATAATCCTGTAACATAGCACAGCCCCTGGGAAAGAGTAAGACTTAATGTAGCACATTTTGTAGTGGTAAATGTGTGATAACAAACAGTTTTCCAGGAAAAGTAATGCAGAATGAGAAGACTATCTTCTCTTACATTACACATGTGAAAAGACATGGCTTTCAGTCAAATGGCATCAATACCTGTGATAGCCTCTCCCCTAAAATAGTCATGCAACATGACAGCTAGGCATGGACCCTATATATGTGTATTATATGCTCAGCACAAGTCCTTCCTAAACAGTGACAACTGTACAATAAATATCAGTCTGAGAAATGTAGTCCAGGCTATGAAATATTATCTGATTGAATGTAATGCAGTTTATTAAATAATGCAATCTGAGAATGGCCCTCATTACGACCCTGGCGGAAAGTGACTGACCGGAGCGCCACAGCGTAAATAGCGTTTCCGCCAATGCACGAAGGAGCAAAGTGCGGCCCATTCCGACCCATCGGGCACGAGCACCACGCCACGGCGGAAGTGCAAAGTCCGCGATGGCGGAAATGACCCCAAAACAGCCCACACCGCCGCCGTACGGCGCCCTAGGTGCAATACCACCACCCCTCTTAGCGGTCACCGCAGTGTGCGCCTACCGGAAAGTACGGTGACCGGAAATATACGGAAACGGAAGTTAAAACAAGGGCCCGGAACGGGAAACATCCCGGCGTACACCTATAAAACCACTAAAACCACACAACCACTAAAATCACTACCCTGAAACACACCCCAACCCGTCATCCACCCTAGCGAAACCAAGACAAATGGGAAAAGTAGCGAAGAAAGCGTGCGACCGCAAGCGGCAGGTCCACTTCTCCCGTGAGGAACTCACCGTGCTAACAGAGACCCTCCAGGAGAATGCTGCCGTCGTCTTCTCCACGCAAATGACCAGAACGGCACTCGCAAACAAGAAGACCATATGGGCTCTGGTGGCACAGCGGGTAAGTGCGGTGGGGACCGCACCCCACAGCAATGCCGCAAGCGATGGGACGACCTGCGGATACGCGTCCGCAGCATACTCTCTGCCAACCGCAACATTGCCACAGCCACCGGGGGAGGTCCTGAATCACCCATCAAGTTGACCCCCTGGGAAGAAATCTGTGCCTCCACCATCGGAATGGAGAGCATAGAGGGAGTCGGAGGGATGGAGAAAGGAGTGCAGACATCCGAAGATTCAGGTAGGTGGGCCAGATAAAACAATGCCAAATCCACACAGTCCATCCATGTGAAGTACCATGCGTCCACATAGTGCAACAGAAACACATGTCCAGGAGAACGTCCACACACATCGTCCTGATAGCGCACGTTAAAACCCACAATAAATACATAAATAATTAAAAACCCCTAATACACGCACTACACGTGCAGCAGGCACACCCAAACTGCAGGCTGCCAAACAACTGCACCCTCACTCCACACACAAATCAAAGCACCTCCAAGGACCCGACCCAAATCACCCTCAGGTACCAGCCCAATGCATGTGATACAATGCCATTCCAATTCCCACTGACCCATCAATAACCCTCGCCCTCCTTTACTCCACCACAGGGTCCGATCCAAACGACGAGCTACAGGACACCCCTACCAGCACACCTGCAAAGAGGGCCAAGACCAACGGCCAGAGACCCTCCACCTCAGCTGCACGCATCAAGACACGGCAGCAGCACAAATCAGGTTGCAGCACAGAGGAGGGAACATCAACAGGCACCCCAGCAGCCAGCATGCCCACAACACCACCACCACAGGTCACCCCAATGGATGCCACAGAAGGCACTGCCTCTGGTGGCAGCAGCACCATAGGTGACACCCCATTGATGGCAGCATGCTCGGACACAGAAAACGGGGATGTCGAAGTCAGATCCATCCATGACCTGTCCCAATCCCCCTGTCTGTCCCATCCCGTACAACATGAGGATACCACGCAGGGGCACCCACAAGACGACGACTGGCCATCCCCCACAAGCCCTGTGGCAAGGCAACATGAGGACAACAGCCCCTCTGTGACACCCCCGCAAATGGCCATGGCCCAGCAGAGGCAACAGTCCCTCGACCAGGTAATCGTACAGCAGCAGCAACTGGCCACACTCCTCAAGGACCATGCCGAAGAATGTGGGGGCACTAAGGCAGACATAGAAACATCAACTGAGACACTTAGGGCAGAAATGGAGAGAGGTACAGAGACGCTAAGGGCACAAATGGAGAGTAGCACCGAGAGCCTGAGAGTCCAAATGGAGAGTAGCACCGAGAGCCTGAGAGTCCAAATGGAGAGTAGCACCGAGAGCCTGAGAGTCCAAATGGAGAGAAGCACCGAGAGCCTGAGGGGGGAACTGCATGCGACGTCCAAAGACGTATGTGCCGAACTTGCCGCAGTGCGCCGTGTGCTCACTGAGCTCTCGCAAACCCTTAGCGACATGCATGGACGTGAGCAGGCAGACACATCATCCGTTGCAAGTTCCATCCAGGGCAGCCCCCAACGTAGATCTGGAAGGAACCTGCGCTCCACAGGCAGGGGTGCCCCTGATACCCGCAGAGGGGGCTTGCAATAGCGACAGCCCACTGACAATGAGCATCTTTGGACACTGGTGTTCGGGGGGGAGGTAGGAGGGTGGAGGGGGTGTGTTGGGCTCACTTGGGTGGCGGGTCGATAGGGTGTTCAACATGACATCACATATGCCATAAAAAGAGCACGATCAACCAATGAGATGTGTGGACATTGATCATTGTGTACTAGGCCATCATAGGCGTACAGTCCATATTGTGCATGTCCCAGACACACACAGTGCCACGAGTCCCGTGTCCATGTATCAGCCACCAGGCGTGAGTGCTAGAAGCATACATCAATGAGATGCTGACGAATGTCACGGGCCTCCGGTGCCTCGCAGACTCCATGAGGTGCTGCCACATCCCCACCCTCATCATGACCATCATCAGGTGCTTGCAGTTCTGCGTCAGGGGGCATGGGCACATTTCTACGTACGCACATGTTGTGGAGCATGACACATGCCATCACCATCTTTGCAACCTTCTCATGGCGGTACAGGAGTGCCCCGCCAGACCTGCTGAGGCAGCGGAAACGAGTCTTCAGTAGGCCGAATGCCTGTTCTATGACTACACGGGTACGTGAGTGGGCATGGTTGTAGTCCTCCTCATGCTGGTCCCGTGGGTTCCGGACTGGTGTGAGGAGCCATCTCTTCAGTGGATATCCAGCATCACCTGTATGTGGACGAGAAACGTATGATGTGGAATGCCATTGCTACGTACGCACACCCCCGCCCCTTCCTGCCAGGTCATTGCCAAATCACATACCCCACATAATCATGCATGTAATGAGACTCACCGAGTAGCCAGGATCTGTTCCCTGCGTGTCGCTCCATGTAGCGTGGTATTGTAGAGTTCCTCAAGACCATAGAATCATGGGTTGATCCAGGGAATCGGGCACAACAATGTGTAATGATCCTGTTGGAGTCACACACCATCTGTACATTCAGGGAATGAAATTGTTTTCGGTTGCGGTACTGGGCCTCCATGGCATGTGGGACGACCAATTCCACATGGGTGCAGTCGATGGCACCAATGCAACCCGGTATGCCGGCAAGTGCATGGAATCCCACTTTTGTGTTGGTAATTTCCTGCTCCGAGCGTGGTAGAGAGATGTAGTCGTCTGCGTGCTGCAGGAGGGCATCGAGCACTTGAAATAGTGTCCGTGAGAACAGTGGCTGAGAAATGCCATGCAACTGTCCGACTGTGTGCTGGTAGGTGCCTGTGGCCAGGAAGTGTAGTACAGACACCACCTTCAGTAGGGGTGGGATGGCGGTTGGGCTATCTATCATGCTGACAAGGTCAGCCTGTGTCATGTCCACAATGGCGGCTATGGTGTCCCGGTCCAAACGGTAGAGGGTGTGGATCTGCTCAGCAGTGAGGTTGAACGGATGTGCTCGTAGGCGTGGGATTGCGGGCTGCCTGCGTGGTGGTAGTGGCTGTGCTGGCGGCCCTTGCTGGCCCTGCCTTGGCCTCCTCCTCCTCCTGCGTCTCCTCCGTGCGGCCGGTTGTAGTTGGTGTTCGTCTTCTTCTTGGAGTTGGAGTAGTTGCAGTGCTATCAGGTCCCCCAGGGCCAACATCGCGAGTCCTGCCGGTAGCATTTCGGTGTGGTTGTGGGAGGAGACTGGCTGTGCAATTTATGTGATTTCAGGCTGTATGGCCTCCACCTGTGGTGATTCATTCCACCTGTGCAAACTGCTCTCCCCTTTGGCCGAGCATGTCCCGCGCACAACGCTGCAAATTGGGGAATGGCATCTTGCTATTGCAATCATGTATTTGTACCCGATGGCCGTGTAACATTGGTTGACATGTTCATTCTGCTGTGGTCCCATTGTTGCACATACTATCTGTGCAGTCGCGAACAGACTTGTGAAGGGTCAGTGGAACGTAGTACTCGAGTAACGGTGGGCCCTCATGCATCACTGTACTGAGTTGCAACGACGGGCGGGGCGTCCCATTTGTGGGTGAAGGCAGTTGCCATTTTCACACACAGCCGCACTCGATGGAATAATTAGTGATTTCAAACGGCCACAGATGCCTTTTCGGCGTGATGTTGCAAATGAGGAATTCGAAGGGCGGCGCTTTCGGTTTCCAGCTAGCGGCGAGGAGATGCCCACAGGTCTGACTGCAAATATAACGTTCTATTGTTCAATGTCCTTGAGACAGGGCCCATGGCGTGGAAGCAATGATTGATATGAATAGTTTGGGATGCGCAATTGCTACGTGGGCGATGAGGCAGGACGTTCCCAAATACATGTTACTTCACTACACTGGAATTACGGGCTGGGGCACTGTGGATTTTGAAGGCTGCAGAACGCACAGACTCAATGGATATTTCTAATGTTATGTGAGTAAATATTCAGGCGTTTTAATCCCGGGATGAGGGAATGATGAATGGATGCATGGGCAGGTGATTTGATACAGAGTTTGCCATGTACAGGGCTTCTTGGGATCTGTCCGCCTCCCCTACGCTATGTGATGCAGGGCTGCCATAGTGGGACCATCGTCTATCTGGCCTTGTTGAGCCCTCCCTGTCTCGACGCGCCCTCAGACACTTGTGTCCATGCACGTTAACATTCCCATCTGATGGATTCTGTTTTGACAGACGCATGCACAGGTACACTCGTTTGTGATGGTGTTTGCACCTCGTTATAGATGGTTATGAGTCGCAAGTGGTTTTGGGGTGGTGATGATCCTTTGGAGTGGGCTAGCATGCATATGGCTGTGGATTTAGTGTGATCATTGAAGTGAGTTGTTCGAATGTAGTTCTGATGGCCATTCTGTTCTTTTTCTTTTCTTTTGGTTGACAGGTATCTCCTCCCCTTTTGCCATTGCCATCTGTATGCCACTCCTGCAGATGGGTTTTACTCCCGACACCTGCTGCTTCGTGTTAATCAGTGGAGCAGCATTACGATCTTATGGGATGATCGCCAATGGCCCACATGCCCTTACGCAGTACTGGTGGCTCGGAGCAACATTTCGGCCTTTCAGCTGGACTAGTGCCTCCCCATTGGGACGGCCCTGCGGTTCTGTGCGCTTCCATGTTGCCTTTTCGTACGTGAATGTGGCTCTGTGTGCCATGAGGGAACAGGGCGACACACAAGTAGTGGCTGGTCATTTCTTGCGGATGCAGCCCACAATGGTGCTTGGTGTTTTGGAGTTCATGGCCTGATGGCTGTATGGGCCTGGTGACTTTGATGTGCATTAAATTTCTATTCTGATTTGGCCCGTGTAGCGTTTTTCTTTGCAAGTGATGTGGCATATGCCTATTTGGGGGGCGATGTATTGTGAGGAGATCTGCATTGGGTTCCAGCTTCGGAGTTTAGTTGCGTGGTACTGTACTGGGCGCGTTTGCCTACTAAGCCCGTGAGGTCAGGGATGGGGGCTGCCAATATGACAGTTTGATTGTTGTCATGCTCAGGGGCGGGGGATTGGGTTTTGTGTAACAGATGCCGGTCAGCCAGGTGGACTGGTGGAATGATGTGATTCTCGGAATATTGCTGGTCACAGGTGCCTGTGTTAGCGTGCGTTTCTTGGTGGGGGACTGTGGTCATGTCCATTGGGATGGCTTCTGTATTCGTGCCATCTGTGCCCTGCAGCTCCCATTGGCCCCTCTTGTGTTTCTTTTGTTCGTTGGCATGCATGGGTGACTTGTACATTTCACTGGTTGCATTGTGACTTCATTGCACCTACGGGGAGTTGTACTTTGTGGGCAGGGAGCGGTGTACAGGCACTCAGTGGGGCCGTTTACGGTTGATTCGCGATGCCGTACTTCTCACCATGGCGGAATGGTACATTACGCCATGCCTGATGGCGTTAGGTACATGTCCGCTAGGGTCGGAATTGGCGTACCCTTGCGCCATGGTGGTGTTTGCGGTTTCGCATGGCGCGCGCGCGCGTGCTTGGTGCAGTTAGCGTTGGCGTTCACTACGGTGTCGCTAATGGCTTCGTACTTTGCGGTGACGGGTCATAGTCGCACCGAGCGCTATTCGATGGCGGTATTGCATTTCCGCCATCGATTTTCGATTTCCGCCAGGGTCGTAATGAGGGCCAATGGGTTTACACTGAAATATCATGCAATTAATGTTATATAGATAATGGGAAAGCATGCTATGTTGTAGGTTTTAATTAACACAAGAAAATATAATTTAAAAGAGTTTTCTGCATGTTTGCTGTCATGTGAAAGAGAGCATAATAAACTGTCCCTTCCTCAAAGGCAGTCTCTTCATGTGCAGTACTAACCCCATGTCTCTTAACAAAAGTGCTGGCTAAGTTATCTTTCTTTTCTAGAAGTGGAAGAGAAGCAACATCTACGCGAAGAGTATACTGAGAGGACAGCAGCCCACCAGTGCCCTACACAATCCAAGGTGTTATAAATCCTGCAGAGTCATCACCAGACCCCAACCTAAAGTCTCCTCCCATGTAACATGGGGATGGCAGCTGCTACCTGATCCTAACCCTGGCGGTGGTATCAGAGAGGGGGATCACATGGGAGGAGATGGCTATCAAGGGGAAGTGATGACTTTGTTGGAAGGGTCATGCTATTCATCTTATTCTGAGGATGAAAGTGAAATCATTCCCAGATACCTAATGGAATGTTATCAGTGTACCAATCCCTCCCTTATAAATACCCCCAAAATCTGTCATGAGAAATCTTCTAAACAGAATAAGGTTGGTGCCTCAAGGGTTCAGGATTTAAAAATGAGACCCTTAAATTGTCATAATTCTGCCTTAATTAGAAGTCCTCAATCTAATTATGATTTACAAACTAATGTCATACAATCATCTATGGACTTCAGTTCCGATAATGCTAGAAATACTGGAATGAGGAAGAAGGGCTCGGAGGCAATGAGGACTCAGAATACAAAGGTGCTGTCTAGTTTCTGACAACCAGAGCACCTGAGCAGGATATTTAAATCCCAAGATGAGGCACAGCTGTGGAATGCAGGTGAAACAGAGGATGAAGGCCAAGTAGTTACTGAAGGCCATGCAGGAGGCGTAGCTGAGGAAGGCAAAGCTATCCAAAGTGCAGGGACAGCCACAGCGAGAAGTATGCCAGCAGAAGTCACCACAAAGAGTGAAAACAAACTGAATTGCAGAGTACGCACAGAGGGAAGCGGTGTACTAAGAAGAAGCCCAGCAGGAGGGGAGACATGCTCCAAGAGCAGCATACGGCCGGCCGGTGAAGCCGTGGAAGATCAACCAAGCTGTTGGCGCTCCAGAATACTGACAACCCAGCTTACCTGAGGTTCACAGAGACGGGAGAGAGAGCAGATCAAACGCTGGAGGTCTGCCACGAAGCCCGACAGCAAGAAGGAGCCACCGCAGGGAACCAATGAGTTGGCTGAATGGGAATGCTGAACCCGGGGCGATCCATACAAAAAAATTGTTACAATATAACAATTTAGAATAACGAACAATTAATTAATCAAAACAGAAACCATTTCCTGAATATCGAATAAGTAAAGAAACCGAACAAAAGTGGCAGAGAAGAAAGTTCCCTTATAAAGGAATAACAGTGGGTAAAGTTTATGACCCGCATGGCACCACTCTCTGCAGCTCTGCTGTGACCGCGATCCCAAGGGGGATCCATCTCTGCACCCTCAAGCATGCCGGACCATGCAGATCATCTGCAACATGCCCGTGATGTAAGCCCTGCCAAGATGGTTGTCCCTGTTGCCTGCAACATCCACTGTGCAAGTGAGGAATCCACCGATTGGCCAGATGCCCTTTATGGCCTAACTTCCCCCCGAGCCGGATGGTAAAGCTGGCTGTTCACCAAGGCTGTGTTACAAGGCTGATACCACTCTCTGCAGCACTCTGCTGCTCATCTAGGGAGGATAGCTTAGGGGCAACGCGCTCGCCTTGGAAGCAAGATGAACCCGGAGCAGCACAGGTTCGATCCCCGGTTCTGCACTTAGAAACCTCTGGGTATTAAGCATGTTATAAATAACCCATTATATTATATATATCGCCATCGAGACCACAGGATCATGTCCCAGACAAGCCACATCATCACAGAGGTAAAAGCAATGTATGCACTCATTCAATTGGCTCCGATGTTACTGGCTCCACTGTCGGTCACTCTACATTGTCTGCCCGTAACCACGCCGCCCCCACCCACTACCTTCCTACCCAGTGCATATACCCCACCCCAAGCTCTTATCACCCTGCCCACAACCCCTTATCCCAGTCACTCACAATTATAGGCTCTCCACGAGTCCACCTAGCCACAGCACATTCCGTGAGCAATCCCAGCTGGCCCCCCCTCACTCTACTACTGTCTGCACTGCCTCACATGCACTTTCACAGCTCAACAACCCCCCAACCTGCAAAAGGCACACCACTCACGCTATCAACAAGCCACTGCCCCATACAGTCGCCACAACCACCATTTCAAGCACCTCAAGCGGACCTACATTTCCCAGAGACAGTAGTCACATTCTGAGAAACCTTGCGCATACCGCCTCACCCACCAATACCTTAATAATCCCGAATCCTTTCCCAGGTGTACCCCAAATCCAACTACTGGCCCCCCACCTCAAATCACACAAGCATCACCTCAACCTTCTGGAGACACCCAGCCGTCCAAACACTCTCCTTTGCAACATCTCACTAGATACAATAATGCAACCTCACTACCGCGCTCACCTTGCACTGGCTTGTCACACACCTCCGCACCACCTGACACCTCATTAAGGAATCACAGACTGAAATCCAGACTCACCCTACCAATCCCACACCCCCTCAAGCCTGCGCAAACTCATTTCAGAAACACACACCTAGGCAATAGAATAGACCACTATGACCACCAGCACATAAACACCCCCATATTGCACACTCCCCTGCCCACTCAACCCACTCCCCACATTTCCATTAGAACCTCCTACTGTACCCCTCCCACTGACTCATCCCCCAATAACCACTGTTTGGTACCCACCCAGCTCATCCGACATGCCTCTCCCCACTCATCGCCAACCCCCAGACAAGCACCCTCATGCCTGCTGCCTCACCATGCACCCCATCCATCACACCAGCCGCACAGAACCACCCACCATTTAAGGGGCCCTGATAAACGCCAGATCACTCCCCGCCCATGCCCCTGACATACACCTAATCATCAACCAAGACCTTAACCTATTAGCCATTTCGGAAACCTGGCTCCACAAAGCCTCAGGCCCTGCACACGCCATGCATAGACAGGACAGAGAACAATCCAGAGGTGGAAAAGTTGCGCTCACATTCAGAGGCTCCTTAAATATCAGACCATCCACAAGCCACAACGAAGTGAGCTTCGAGCTTCTCTCAGTCAAACTAGCCATCTCACCCAGGGACATCGTGTTCATCGACATCATATACCGGCCCCAGGCCCTTCTGCCCTTGTTGAAGATGACATCACGCTTATGTTAGGGAACAACATCAAACCCACTTCCAGGATTATAATCTTGGGTGACCTGAATCTAGGTCTCCACGACCCCACTGACACATCAGCCACGGCAGTAGCGAGCTCCTTATCCAATCTCGGGTTCACACATAGGGTCTCCACATCCACACACACGAAAGGCAGAACCCTGGACTGGATAGCTGACTTGAACCATCAAATGACTATCACCAGCATACTACCCTGCCCTTGGTCCGACCACTGCATTATGTCTTTCTCCCTCCAGCCAACGAAAGCACCTCTTCCCGCGCCTCCTGCCCTGCCTCCCATCATCTCACGCTGCTCCTGCTGACTAACTGAAGAATCCATCTCTCCTCTCCTCGCGCCCCTTCTGAATGAAAACCTCTTTACAACAGACCCAGACACACTTGCCCACCTCTATGCCTAGGAAAGCCAAACCTGTGGGTCACCTCAACCCGTGGGTCACCCCTGACCTACACGCCCTGCGCTCTATAAAAAGACAAGCAGAAATCACTTGGCGAAAGAACCCTTCTGATGCCTTGAAAACCTCATTCAATACTATTGCCAACGAATACAAACTGGCCATTGTCAATGCAAAGGCACTTCATACAATGCAAGAATCCCCAATGCCAGCTTGAATCCTCAATAAATCTTTAGAATCCTCAGAGAACTGGAATCACCATCCACACACCCCCTCACCCATCATTAAAGATGAGTCCTGCTGTAATAGCATCCAAAAAGCTATGCGTGCCAATATCACAAACCTCCAACAGAAAATTATCTCCAAACAGACGCTCATCACCTCCCCCCTCTTGCTTCCCCCACCAACATTCCATCCACACACCCGTCAGACTTTAGGGAAATATCAGAAGCTGAAACAGCCAAGATACTCAATAAACTGAAACCCTCCTCATGCAAAGGTGACATATACCCCCGAATATCATCAAAGACTGCTCAGAAACCCTCACCCCGTTCATCACAAAATTCATAAATGCACCCTGCACCACAGGCAAAGTCCCCACCAACCTCAAAGAATCATGTATTCTCTCCCTACTAAAAAACCCCTACTAGACCCTGCAGTTCTCAACAACTACCGTCCCATCACTACGATCCCCTTCTTTATGATTCTTGACAGGGCAGCCTATGAGAAAATCCAGGATTTCCTGGAATCCAACCACATCCTTAGAATGCACCAATCAGGCGCCAGACCTGGCCACGGATTAGAATCTGCACTGCTGGACCTAAAAAACCAGCTGGATGAAGATTCCAAGATGGCAGCCGAGCCGGGTAGACGTGCATGAGCAGTGCTCCGTTTCCCAGCTCGGGCTGCAACAGTAAAGCACTTCAGAAACTGATCATCGGTCCTGCAGAGAGCAATTCCACTGGTGACCGGAAGCGTTGGTTGAGGAGACTGTGCCCCCATCCACGCTCACGAGCTGAAGGAGCGACGCCCCAGCAAAGGAGCCCGGAGATGTAGGCCAACACGTGGAAGCGTCCGAACGGCCGATCGACGGGGCCCGATAATCTGTGCCCAGCACTGAAGGGAGACCGCAGTCGAGAGGGGAAGGCGGGGCTCACGCCGAGACGGTGACTGCAAAGGAATCCCGACGGCAGGCATGCATGCATGCTCGGCAGCCAAAGAAGCTGAGCCGGGGACCGCCGCCTCGGACGGAGTGACTGGAGATCCTGCACCCCACCACGGGCGGGCCAGAGAGCGGTCGTCAGTCCGCTCCGGGTGGGAGCAAGGGAAACTCAAAGTCGGCGACCCTTCCACTGAGGTAGACACACGCCGGTGTAGCAGCTTGGGTGGCGGCTTCACATCTGGCGGACACTCAGGGAAAGCTTCTAGTCCACCAGACCCCCTACTGAAGGAGCAGAGATCTGGCCTAGAGAGACTGGGGCAACAGCTGAACGCTCGGGGGGGGTGTGCATTGACAGGAAGCGCTCGGCAGCAAGGACAATAATGCCCCCAACATGGTCCCAGCAGCAAACATGGGGGATCTGCCTGCCCCAACACCTCCGGAGTGTGTGAGGCTGTTCCTCTGAGCCCACCCGAAGCCTCACTCCGGGGCATCCGGATGAACACAGTTTCCGGAGAACATCGCGGAGAGAGACCAGCTAACTCCTTCACAGACCCGACACCTTGGAGCCCGGGCAGCACCAGAGAGAACGAGGCGAACCCAGCTAGACGGAATACAACTCCTCACACACGGTAAGGAGGCTACCCCGCCCTGTATAAATAAGACTCCCGAGCACATAGAACAATAGCGAATCACTATACGGTCACACTGAAGGCCCCCATCCAAGATACTGCTGGGTGGGAAGATTAAACAGGGTACAATACTGAAGGCCTTTTGAAACCCCATTCAACATGGCCCGCTCCAGGGAGTGAGCACATCAGCGTTAATACACAAAGAAACTGCTACTATTTGTGACACTGTGACCCAGGGATACAAACTCCAAGACAAGAGGGAAGTAAAGGTGAACTACCCCTTCTCAGGCGGCCCCATATGAACACCACAGCTCCAGGCCCGGGGGACAGAATGGGGGCACGGCCTCAGCCTCCCAATTGACAAAACCAGACATCATTACAATCTCACTCCTGATGCAGAGGTGACCCAATCAACAAATTCATAGACACCTTAGGCTGCAAGCAGACAACGGTAACATTGGGGGGCACACATGATCAAATCCAGGGGCCGAAAGAAGCAGACGGTGACACAAGCACCAACCTCCAAATCAAAGCAGGACCAGAATCTGGTGCACCTCTGGGGGGCGGAAACAGGCTTAAATTCAAAAGCCAACACACAAAAAGAGAGGGAAGGACACACACAACGTCCTCCGGAGAGCGCAGAAATGACCAAAGACGATATGAAGACCTGGTTCAAGGAGTTCCAGGAACAATTCATGTCCTCCATGCATACACAATTCGGCACCATGAAAAAGGAGATGAAGCAGGCGATACAAGAATTGAAGGCAGATATAAGGAACCTTGAAAAAAGGACGGACACATAAGAGAGATCAGTCCAGAATCTCGACGAGGAAACACAATATGCAGAAGCACAGTAACGCCTGGCCAGACTGTCTCAAGAACTAGAGAGCCAATGTGAGGACCTAGAAAATCGATCTCGGAGGTCCAATATAAGAATTAAAAATATGGCAGAGTCAGTGGAGGACAAGGATCTACGAACGGCGGTCCAGCAAGTCTGCCAGGACATTCTGACAAACGAATCAGGAGATGAGATTCAGATAGACAGAATCCACAGGGTAGCCCCGCGGTAGAACCGGGACCCGCCCCAGTGATGTATTGGTAGCAATGATGCGATACTCGCAAAAGGAACAAATTAATTGCAAGGCCAGAACACTAGACCACATTAGAATGAACGGCAAAGAGATACTCCTCTACCAAGATCTGGCGCAGTCCATGCTCTGGAAACGTAGAGAATTGGCACCGGTCATGAAAGAACTCATGGAAAGACAGATCCGGTACAAGTAGACTTTCCCGTTTGGCCTTCTATTTACGTGGAATGGGAAACAACAGAGAGTTACCACGTGCGAGGAAGGATTACGGATAATGGCTATACATGATCAGGAGCATACCGCAGGCAGAGAGAATACCCGGGGATAGAGGGCCCAGCGTGGTTGGCAGACCACCAATTAGAGACCCAGGCATCCGACACAAAGCTCTGAGCTTGACAAACATTCCTACCAACCCTCACAGGGGAAATAAATGGAGAATCACCAGATGGAGACATGTATACTGTGAAGCTAAAGGAGAGGACCGAAGACCGCAACATCGATGCGGCAGAGGCTGGGAATAGCCGAGAGACATCATAGACCTTAAAGTGGGGTTTAGGACTCCCCACGCCCAAGTTACTCCTGAGTATAGTGAGGGCATGGCGCAACGGCTCCGCGCCCGAGCATTCATAGGGCCCAGTGCCCTCAGGGAAGTTTTGGGGGGAAATACAGGGAATTTGTTGAGGGAGGGAGTTGATGGTTTGTTGTTAGGGGTGGGAAGAGAAACCACCGGAGACACCCACCAATGCCATGAACAGTCCAAAGAAATCCACAGTGAACAAGATGTAAGCTTTAAAGAATGGGGCTAAAAGTCTTAACATACAATGTCAGAGGGCTGAACTCCCCTGTCAAGAAGAAAAAGTTGGAGCACTTTCTACATAAAGGGAAGTACGATATAATCACACTCCAGGAAACACACATAAAGAAGCAGGATAGAGGGAAACTCCACTTGAAAGACTATAACCAAATCCTACAAGCAAATAACGGGGAAAAGAAAGGAGGCACCCTAATGGCTTTCGCAAATTCTCTCAATGTGTGAATTCGAGGAGTGCTCACGGACATACAAGGAAGATTCCTATTCGCTAACATACTTATCGAGAGACTCCCTTTGACAATTGCGACAATATATGGCCCTAACACAGCGCAGGACGGCTTCCTGAGAGACACAATCAATAAACTAGAAGTCTTTGCTGATGCAGAAATCATACTGACCGGAGACTTCAACTTGGTATGGTAACCCAGGGAGGACCGTTCGCATTCAAATTCCCACGCAGCAAGGGACGCCTTCACAGACACTGAAAAAGTCCATGGAGAAGCTGGCTTGGAGGATGTATGGAAGAGAATCCGGTGCTCGACCCCGGTATTCACACATTATTCACACGTTCACGGCACCAACTCCAGAATAGACTACATCTGGGCCTCCGTCGGCCTACTTGGGAAAATCCGGGATGCAGAGATTGGCTCCATTTCTTTGTCAGATCATGCCCCCTGTGGATCTCACTCCCCACACTCCATAAATACTCAAGTCTATGGTGCTGGACATTTCAAAGGTTTATCACCCAAGATCCCGCCATGCGAGAGACAATCAGAGATCACGTCGTGGAATACTTTGAGCAAAACGACAAGCCAGAATTAACGAAGACTACCATGTGGGAGGTCTTCAAAGCAGTAATCCGGGGCCACATAATTGCACTCAAAGCACAGAAAGACAAGCAGGATGGAAAATGGGAGGAAGAGCTGGAGGCCAAGCTGGCGGAACTCAGGGAGGAAATGTCCCGTAACCATAGGCAGAAATTAAAGAGAGCCTACCGACACGTCCAGGGGCAGCTAGACTCCCTTCGAACCAAGAAGGCGGAGAAACAATTACTATACCTAAAACACTGGTATGCAATGAAAGCAAATAAAGTGGATAGGCTCCTGGCAAGGCAACTAAAAGGGAAACAGCAAGCCCAGACATTAAAGGCGCTAAGGAATAAACATGGTCAGATGCGCACTCTAACAACTGAAATAGAGGATTCCTTTAGAGACTATTACCAAGGATCTTACACATCAGACGAACCAAACAAAGAGGAACACACATCCTACCTGAGTGGCATTACCCTCCCATCAATAACAACAGAGGAGAGACATCACCTTGACCGTCCAATTGCAATAGAAAAAGTAGTCAGAGCAATTAGAGAGCTACCAAAGAACAAAGCCCCCAGGCCAGACGGCTACACTGCCTTATTCTACAAATCCTACGCAGAGGTTCTCGCACCAGTTTTAGCAGAGCTATTCAACTCCTTGAAAAACACAGCAAATATTACACCTTCCATGAATGAGGCGAAAATTCTGGTCTTTCAGAAGAAAGGTAAGGGCCTGAGATCCCCGAGTTCGTATCGCCCCATTGCGTTGATAAACCTCGACGCGAAGCTATACACCAAGATATTAGCCAATAGACTCACAATGCTACTGCCTAGACTGATACATCCAGACCAATCGGGGGGTTTATCCTCAACAGAACAACCCACAATAACATTAGGCGGATTACCCATCTGATCGAGAAAGTAGGGACTACACATATCCGGCAGCATTACTGGCGATAGACGCGGAAAAAGAATTTCGATCGGGTTGAATGGTCCATGCTATTCCATATACTGGACAAAATGGGTTTGGGGGAGAACTACATAAAAATGATACGTGCCACAACTACAACACCCCCCCCCCCCCAAGTGAACTGTGAACTTTCGGACACGGTGAGGATAGAAAGGGGAACAAAATGGGTGTCCGCTCTCCCCGCTCCTATAGGCAATCTTCCTGGAGCCATTTTTGCGAGAATTAGAGAAAATCCAGATATAAAAGGCATTCTCATGGGGGGGATATCCCATAAAACAGCGGTGCATACGCTGACAACTTGATGATGGCCCTGGCAGAAACGGTGCAGACGTTACCATCGATTATACAGGAAATAGAAACCTATGGTGCTATTTCAGGGCTGAAGATAAACAGGTAAAAAACTCAGAAGTCCTGATGCTAGCCGGAGGTCGGGAGGAGATACGGAGACGAGCGAATGAACTTCAGCTGCGAATCTCAGAGAAAGGAGTAAAATACCTCAGAGTCACGCTGACTAGCAACATTAAAGACCTCTATACAGAAAACTACCCGCTCCTCGCAGACCAAATTAGAAGAGATCTAGAAAGGTGGAATCCGCTCACCATCACGTGGTGGAGCATACTGACGGTGATCAAAATGTTGGTTCTGCCCAAACTATTATATTTTTTCCAGGCACTCCCAGTCCGGGTCCTGACAACCTTTTTCAAGGCTCTCACTAAGACAGTATCCAAATATATATGGTGCAATAAAACCCAGAGGATCTCTAGCATATCACTCACAGCACACAGGATGGTGGGAGGCATGGCGCTCCCACATTTCGGGAAATATTATGAAGCCGCTCAACTTTGGAGCCTCAAGGAATGGGTTCCATACAAGTCAGAGAAACTATGGGTGGTACAAGACAGGGCAGTGGCAAGGGCACATCTCAGACACCTTCTGTGGATAAGCCCCGAACACAGACATCCGAATGCACAGATAAGCAAGGTCTTGAAGGCAATACTGGAAATTTGGAACAGATCAACCAGAAGGGGAGAACTAACCGTAGACCCGGCCCCCTTTATGCTGCTGTTTCAGAATCCTGAATTTCCACCGGGCACGTAGAGGGGGGCATTCCAGAAATAGGAAATAGCAGACTGCACAATGGTAGGGGATATTTATTTATTTATTCATATTTGTTAAGCGCACAGAATCAGCCCTGAGGCATTGTGGCGCTGAAATAGCACGACTTAGTTACAACATAGGAAAAACAGCATACAGTGTTAGACAAAAGCACCATTTGCAGTGTGTGTAAGTTGGATGTCGGTAGAGGAGGTTTAGTTAAAGAGAGAGGTTTTTAGTTTTTTTCTGAACGCCAACAGGGAGCATTCTGCTCTTAGTGCGTGGGGGAGATTGTTCCAGAGTCTGGGTGCTATGTAGGGGAAACCCTGCCCACCTGCTGTGGTCTTGTTGATGCGGGGTACAGTGAGTTGGTTGGTGTAGCACAGTCTGGTCGGTCTGGATGAAGTCGGTCTGAGGATAGTGTCTGAGAGGTATGATGGTGCAGTGTGATGGATACATTTGTGGGTAGTAGTCAGAACCTTGAAGGTGATGCGTTCTTTGACAGAGAGCCAATGAACGGATTGTCTTGCAAGTGAGATGTGTTCCCTTTTGGAGATGCTTAAGGCATCTCAGGGCGTTGTTTTGAGTGACCTGAAGTTTGTTTAGGTTTTTCTCAGAGGTGCCGGCTAGGAGTGCGTTACAATAATCAAGTTTAGCGCCTATGGTAGCTCTCGCTATTGAAAGACAGTTTTCTTTGGTGAGGAATGGTTTGATGGCGTTGATGAATTTGGTGCTTAGTGCAGATGCAGAGACAATGGTACTGACTTGTTTGTCCATGGCCAAGGTTGCATCAATGTAGACCCCTAGCGTTTTCACTGAAGATAGGACTGGAATAATGCAGTTGTCGATGTTGAAGTTGGCATAGAGACTATCTAGTTTAGCAAGTGTTGTATTTTGGGCGAGAATCAGGATCTCAGTCTTATCCCCGTTAAGACATAGGCCGTTAGTGGCCATCCAGGCTTGAATGGTGGCGTATATATGTTTTAGGGCCAAGGCGTCTGAGTGGTATGAGCCAGTTAGAGGGAGGAGCACTTGGGTGGCGTCTGCGTAGTTGGTGTAGGCAATCCCAAGTGCATCCAGCTTATCGAACAAGGGTTTAGTGAATAGGTTGTACAGTGTAGGTGCTGTACAAGAGCCTTGTGGGACACCGCAGTGTATTGTGGAAGGTGTAGCATTGGAGGTGTTATAAAAGACTTTCATGGCCCTCCCTTCTTCTAGAAATGATGTAATCCAGGAGGTGGCTTGGACAGAGAAATGTGCATGGTGGGAAAGGTGTGAGGTGAGGGTCTTATGGTCCACTAGGTCGAATGCCGCTGACAGGTTAAGGAGAAGTAGAAGGGCAGGTTTACCTGTGTCCAGTATCTTAGTTATTTGGTTTTTTAGGTCTAGTAGGGCAGTCTCTGTTTCATTACCTTTGCGGAAACCTGACTCAGATCAGGACCTTTGCAGACTGTCAAGATCTTTTAGGTCTCCAGGAAAAAGACGGAAACAAGTACGAGCAATTTCACCACTGGTTATCCTCACAGAGGATCACACAGGCGGGAACTAGAACCCTAACTCCATTCGAATCATACATCATGACGCAGTCAAGGACAAAGAAATTTGTCTCATATTTGTACAACTTTCTGAATGCCCAGACAGATGAGACGAAATGGCAATATATGAAGAGATGGAAAACTACATTGGGAAAAGAAATCACAAGAGACCAGTGGGTATATGTTTGGAAAATCATCCCCAAGTGGACGAGGGTGATCCAGACGAGAGATGCATGGACGAAGATCATGATAAAATGGCATTACATGCCGGAAAGGCTACATAAGATGTACACAACCATGCAAAATATATGTTGGAGAGGCTGTGAAGCGGAAGGCACCTGGAGACAAATCTGGTGGGACTGACCAAAACTGCAAAGCTTGTAGGCGGAGTTTAAATCCCACATGCCGGCGATCTTCAAGGGAACGGAAGACTTGGGAGAAGAGGTCTGGATGTGTGGCATGTGGCACCCAAAGGACAGAACGTTTACAAAAACACAGAAAAAGATCTTTATCGGTCTCCTAACGGCCGCCTGGCTAACAATAGCCCAGAACTGGAAACAGAAATCCCCACCGTCAAACCTAGAATGGCTACAGAGGGTATGGTCGCATCTAGTGTTGAAGCGCACCGCATACAGCATACAGGGGGCCTGTCAAGACTTCAAGACAGACTGGGGGATGGCAATTGAATATCTACAGAGCAACTATATGCTGCAGTGGTGCCCACATAAGCTACGTATTCTAGACTTATTCACCTGAAATAGGAAACCGAGTGGATATCTCATAAAGAACTTAAGAGGTGGGCTACCCAGTGGGGTTGGACGGGAGGGAGGAGGGAGAGGGGGATGGGATACAAAGGGACAATGCTGAATGTCCCACAGTTGATGTTTATGAAATACAATAAAAACATGTTTTAAAAAAAAAGAAAACAGCTGGATGCCTTCTCGACTTGTCTGCCGCATTTGTCGTGGTGGACCACAACACCCTCTGCCACCACATCAAGTCAGCCGCACACTTCTCCCAAGATGCCACAACCTGGACAGCCACCTTCCTGGAAGGAAGAAGCATAAGAGTCTTCTCAGACATTGTCAGGCCCCCCACACCTATCCCCTAAACCCCTCTTTGACCTCCTCGACTCCCTCGGAATAGCCTATACCAACTATGCCGCTGACACCCAAATCCTTCTCCCTCTAACCGGCACATAAGACTCTGATTCCTGCATAATCAACAATATCTATGCTACTATTCAAGTCTGGATGGCCATGAATCATCTCTGCCTCAACAACGACAAAACGGAGATCCTCCTGGCGGTATCTCCGACCATGGTAAAAAAAACTTGATCCCCAATACTCAGCCTTCACCATTGATGGCATCCACATAGCCGTCTCGTCATCAGTTAAAACTCTCTGTGTCTACCTGGATGCCTCTCTCAACCTCACCAGGCAATTTAACGTTATCACCTCCTCTGCAGCATATACAGCCAAACTCATAAATGCCTCCAGTTACTTCCTCACACCTTCCAGCTGCCTCACCATTGCCAGAGCATTCATCAGCGCAAGGCTCGATTACTGCAATGCCCTATTCGCCGGAACATCGAAACACAACATCAGGAAACTACAGGTGATCCAAAGCAATGCCCAGCCCACAGCGTTTAACATTAGTAGAAATGCTCACATCACAGCCGCTAGAAAGGAAGTGCATTGGCTACCCATCAGGGAAAGAATTATCTTCAAAACTCTGTCCATCACACATAAATTCCTGACGAACACTGGCCCTAAATACTTGTCCCAAAGAATTATGAGACCCACCTCGACCAGGCCAGTAAGATCGATCCACGCCCACCGCATTGTCCCTCCCCTGGTCAAACTAGCCAAAGGAGGAGGATCCAGCTTCCCTGCAGTTGCAGCACATCAATGTAACACGCTCCCACCCACAATGAAAGCAATAGAATCCTACTGGCCTTTCCGAAAGGCCTTAAAGACTTGGTTCTTTGCCTAATTGACAATGCAAGGTGAACACATATCCTAATGTTTAACCCATAAGCTACAAGTTGATGTCACGGGTAATTGGTTCCCAAAAACGCCCTGATGCCTACGGACTAAGGCACTCTACAAATGTAAAAACAAATAGATAAATTATTAACAGCCAAGGGGCTGTCAAAAGACTGTAATGGAACCAGTGGTGAAAGTCTCTAACCAGTATAACCAACAGCCAAGAGGCCATGAAAAAAATCATACTAAGGCTACCTCCTGGGAAAGCTTATAAGCAGCATTACCACCAGCCAAGAAGTTGTTAGAGAACCTCAATAAAGCAACCAAGGCATAAATCCCCTTATAAGCGATGTTCTTTTGGGAAAATGTATATCTCACATTGCCAAGAGACTGTAAAACCATAAAAAGGTGACACAGCTCTTCCCTTTTTGGGATTTCAGTTGGAGGAAGCTTGTAACCCAAACTGCTATTACTCTAGAAACTATTAAGAGACACTTTGAGAGTCATTCCTCTATATTCCTTTCTCAGTTTGGGGAAAACTGCAACACAAGTTGTCAAGAGTCAAGAGACTATCAGAAAAGGCATTTATTGTTCAACTCTCTTCCCCAGAGAGATTGGTGTGGAAAACCCTGGAAACAATATTGCCATCCAAGTTTTGTTTGAAAGTAGTTGTAGGAGTTTCCTTCCTGGCAGGCGAGTATACCAGGAAAGGGCTATAGTGGTTAGTCCTGGCAGGCGAGTGGACCTAGAAAGAAGATGGTTTGATAAAATACCTTTGTGGCAAAGTGGTCTGTTGAAAGAACCTTTTTTCGATAAAAATCCATTTACTTTATCATTTGTTTGACAAGCAGTGCCATTACTAAGACAAGTTGATTTGCTATCCTGACAAAAGTGTTTTACTTTAAGAAGATGTATTTATGAAAAGTTGAAGTGCTATCTTGATTAAAAAAAGTAGTTCCTTTGAAGAAGGTGTTATATGATAACAGAACAATTGCATTGGTATGAACTTGTGTTTGTGAAAGAAAATTAGCTTTTCAAGAGAAATAATGCAGAAAACGTCAAGTGGTTTTGAGTTATTAACCAAACCTGGTGAAATAAACATTTGTTGAATCGCAGACAGAGTGGTTGAAAAAATAATTTTCTTTTACCTTGAACAGAACTTTGTTGAATCAGAACTGTAATCAAAGTATTTGTGAATTGTTCCAGGGGAAGGGAGTACAACCCTGGTCGCAAGGAGTGCTTTAAATAACTTTTAAGTTTGAATTAAGAAATTGTTTTGTTGAATTAAAAATTAACCATACTTTCCTTGTATAATTTTGTTGTGTATATTAGTATGAGGGTCAGAACTATTTTGGATACTAGGTCATTTTTCTTTAGTTTTAGTTTGCTAGGCAGGGCGCTCTATGATAGGATAGGGAAAGATAGACGTTTATCAAACCCTTTTTATTTTAATAAATGGCAAACCATGAGTAAACCTTACCTTTGTGCCCATCTCACATTTCTGACCCCTCACTAAAGCCAGATCCCAGGAGAGAGAGAACAAATGAATCAGGAGCCAGAGCTTTTACACGGCTGTTTCAAGCACCACTCAGAAGCCTCTGCACTCATGGAAGCTACACTGCTAGCCACCTTAGACCACCAAGGACATATAGCAGAGAGGCAACTGCTCAACAGAACTGCACTTACCTTAAGGGGAACCCAATCACGCTCCCCTACCATGAACTCTGAAAACTTTGCGGCCAGTGCAGAGAGGTCTCTGGGGAGTGGTGGCGAGACAGCCAATGGTGAGACACAGTATTACCCCCTTTTTTGTTCATCTAGCCCATCCTATTTTTTAGGATACTCTGACATCCCAAAACTCTCCCCCCTTTCTACACAAACACTGGGCCGAGGAATAGGGTGACTCAGAGTAACCAGACTAACTCTCTCACATCGTACTGGACATGTCCCATTAATCAGGTCAGGCAAAGTCAGACACTTTACACTAAGTCCATACATATGATACCAGTTAGCTCGCCTCATATGAATAAAAGGCAACACCTAAAGACACACTCTGAGCAAGGCGGAACATAAGTAAGAGCATAACCTCCAGGACGAAGGCCCACCTACTAAAGCTTCCCTACTGGAGGTTGTTGCCTCCTACAGACCGTGAATGGCACATGGAGAAGGCCAAATCCCACAAGTGAAGATTGCATTGTGTTTCAAGGACGCCAGTGACCCTCTGGGTTAAACAGCAGAGTTGGGGAGGTGAGGCCAAGCCTGTGGTACTAACCTTGACTCGTAAATTGGAAATCGCAAAGCAAGAAAGAAGCGCACACAAACGGTGAGTTGGCAAGCGACCTGTGAGACCGGTGTGTGTAAGTAAAGTGAATTCCTAGAGAAGGGAAGAGTGAAAGTAAAACTGAACATTGAGTCGAAGTGGTCCTGCAGTGGTCTGTAAAGAAAGCCACACACATTCAAAAGACTTGACCTAGGGAGGCCCAAAGTATAGTAAGCTTGGGAAAGGGAGCCCCCTTTCAACTTTGTGTTGAACTTTATCGTGAGAGGTCTGAGACCAACAGAGGAGGATCTTTGTGAATGTTGTAAAGCACAGGAGGGGGGTATCTGTACTCCTGCTCTCTAAATGGCATAGTCGAAGCACAGAGCAGCCCAGCAAAGAGTCTCTAATAGGTAAAACGTGGCAAGCAATCAAGGCTTAGCTTTCAGGAGGTGATGCAGGCTGGTTCCTAAGTACAGTGTAGTCCCAAAGCACCCACAAAGGAATGTCCACACACTATGTTAGTGAAAACACAGTCTTTCTATAAATAAGGTTCATGGTTATATACACAATCACAATAACACACTTTGTACTCTGGCTATACTACAATGTTATGTTATGTTAAAGGTACTTATATAGCGCACCGCCACCAACGGAATTGGTCCCCAGGCGCTCTGGCGGATCTGTAAATAGGAAGGAGGACGGGTAGGGTTAGTCGGGAGGAGGGGAGTAGGAGAGTGGGAGAGGTGGTGTGCTGTTGGCAGCTTCAGCTCGTTATGGCAAATATATACAGGTCTACGTGGTACTATCAATTCCTTTGAAATGCATCAACTACTAACAGTTCAAATGGCATATGAATCAGATTATAAAATGAATCAACGATAGACACAGGAAGAAAGCAAATTACATTAAGCAATAGTAGAACACTGACTCCTGATACCTAGAGACAGTTCTGGGTGAGGATCCCCCCACCTGGGCAACCTGTAAATAAAGCGTATTTGATAAGCCCAGTCCAATTATGCGCAATATAGACTCGATTCCTTCCAAAAGGTTCTATGACCCCAAAGTACCTGGTTTCCAAGAGTTTTTCGATGATTATTCGATGGGCCCTTCTTGAGTGCACTCCCTTTAAGGCAGTAGCCATGGGTCGTCGAGAGTCGGTGAAGAAAAGGGTGAACACTGTCTTTGCGGCAGCAGCTTCGGTTCTCACGGTGCTCATTGATGATAGGTCAAAAAGGTCCTGCAAGCTGAGGCATGCGGTGCACCTCGACGACGAGAGTTTTGTGCCGCAAAGAGTTAATGAAGAACTTTAGCCCAGCAAGGGCGTCGGGTCGTCAGCGTCTCTGCGGTCTTCGGATGGCGGCAAAGCCACCGGCGGATTCTCCTCGGTCGTCGGCGGCCTTGACTTTCTCCGGCAGGACAAAAGCGGTCGACGATGATGAGCAAGGGAGTCCTTGTTTCAATGGTTTTAGGAAAAGGAGCACTGCGGCTCTGGTCGGCGATGGACTTCAATGTCCAGCCGCTTCACTTTGTGATTCCGCGGCGGTCCCCTTATCCGGTCAGCAGCCTTTCGAGAGTCTAATGTCCAAGGAGCTTTGGCAAAGATCATCTGGTGCACGATGATCCCTCATAGCTCAGAAAGAAGTCCCCTAGCCAGGTCCACTCTTGGATCAGTTCCTTGACAGTCGCGCAGCTTTCAGATTAGCGAAGGACATCAGCAACAATTCTTCTTCCAGCAGGCTTTAAGTTTAAGCATGAAGTATCAACTTCAGCTTCTGAACAATTTCCATCAGTGAGAGGCCCCCAGATATACTGTTGATCTCCCATTCACTCTGCTGGGTCACACTCAGGCAACCAATCATTCAGAAGGGCATTCATGCAGTCAGGCAGCCAATCAGGCTCACGGTGCATTCAGGCCATTCTTCTCCATCCAGACACTCACAACACGGAATGTGGATTGGGACAAGCACTCTGTCATTCAGCACTCCACACTGCATTCATACCAGTTTCGGGCAGGGCTGTCTCAGTCATTGTGTCAACCACCAGATACTAGACACCCATAACATGAAATGCGTATTCGTCACACACTCCATTCAC
Organism: Ambystoma mexicanum; assembly: GCF_040938575.1. Lineage (NCBI taxonomy): Eukaryota > Metazoa > Chordata > Amphibia > Caudata > Ambystomatidae > Ambystoma > Ambystoma mexicanum. The sequence goes on along the minus strand of NC_090934.1, from coordinate 885,877,832 downwards.
CCAGGTCCCATCCCAGGGGCGTACCCACAACATACAGTCATTGGGAAGGCTCCAGCCGGTCTGGACTTCCCCACAATACCATATATGGAACTTCCACCCAGCAGCCAGTCAGGGGGAAGGGACAGAGTCAGGGCTTCCCGGGTCTTCGCGAAGACAAGGTAACAGGTGATAGAAAGCAAGAGGCCACAGGGGCAATCTTGTTTCCTATCAGGAATCAACTGATTCCAATGGCAGGGTCTGGGTATCCCAAAATGGAGGATACTCAGAGCACCTGTCAAATTCAGCATGGAGCTGCCACCAGCCCATACCCTGCTTTGTGGGCCACACACAGGTGCCCAAAAACATACACTAGGAGTACAGGGTTGTACCCCTACCCATGGGTGCCATAAGGGTATCCCAAGGCTCACCATGGCCAAAAAGAGGAAGAGCAGCACCCCCAGGAGTACCACATGAACTCCTGCGCGGAAAACAAGACAGAACATACATGATAAAGCAATAAAGGACAAGGATATGGAGGCCCTGTCCCTCCAATGCATTTCCAGCATCACAGTCGCCCCCCCCCCCAGACTGAGGTTAGGGCGTTGAATCTCCCACGAGGTTGACACTATCATCCAGACGGTCAACATACCTTCTGGAAAGGCCATTTGCATCATCATGACTTTTCCCTGGTCTATGCTCTATGGTGAAGTCTAGCCCTTGCAGGCTAATGGACCACCTGAGCAGTTTCGGGTTCTCACTCTTCATCTACATAAGCCACTTCAGGGACTTGTGGTCTGTTTGGACCTTGAAGGTAGACCCCTTAAGGTAGGGCCTAAAACGCCTAAGGCTCCAAACTATACTGAAACATTCCTTTTCAACAGTAGAGCCCACCTAAATTCTCTACCCTTGAGTTGTCTACTGATGAATATGATCGGATGTTCCCTCTCTTTGTCATCTAACTGGGACAAGACAGCTCCAATTCCGGTGTCGCAGGCATCCTTCTTGACGATAAAGGGTTTGCTGTAATCAGGCGCACACAACACAGGTGCCCTACACAGACTTTCTTTCAAGCCAATAAAGGCCCTCTGACAGTCTTCTGTCCAATTAACCTTCCTTGGTTGTTTGGGCGAAGTGAGTGCTGTCAGAGGGGCAGCTATGGTTCCATAGTCCGCCTTGAAGTTGTGATAATACCCAGGGCCGGTCTTACAACAGTTTGCACCCCAGGCAGGAAGCATTGTTGGCGCCCCCCTACCCCGACCTGTGATCTCATGCATGTGCCATGGGCTGAGCAGCGGGAGTGGGGACTATGAGTTAACAAAATTGTCAATGCTGGCATCTGCTGAATTTTATGAACCTCAGAAAACAGCAATAAGAGGGTCAAACCCGAACAGGCTTGGTTATGTTAGTCTGCTTTTGCTCTTCATTTTTAGTAACAATGACCAGTTTGCTGCTGTGACTCGGGTCAGAGAATCGACAATTTCTGATCTACACTAATGTCATTCGTATGACCTCAAACATTTAGCCACTCTTAAAAGGTGATGAACTGGTCTTGAACAGTGTTACTCAAACCTCCAAGAACAAGCACCAGCAACATACCCACCGATAGCTGTACAAGCCCGTCTATCTCAGCATTAAAATACATGCATTTATGCAATATGTATTGCATCAAATATTTCACGGGAAGTTAAATATATTTAGGAGGGACACACATAAACAATATCACTACTCCATGTGAGTGGCAAAGTCTACTTTAAACATATGCAGAGAGTTAACATGCATGTACAATTCAACATAGCTCCCAATGTTAATGTTGGAGAGGTGGCGTTCCAAAATTATGGCATTACAATGAGGACACAGTAATACACTGCAGTGCATTACTGTGGAAGAGAAATGGCAGTTCGAGTATTGGGGTTTGTTTCACTCATGCCTGTGAAACTCTCAAAATTCTTAAATGTTTCCTTCATGATCACTCATTTTAGCTCCCGACAGCACCATGAAACGGTAAGATCGCAAAGAAAAACAATGTCTACCATCCCAACATAAAAACAAAAACAATCGAATTCTTAAAGGGTGGAAGATGACCTTTTCTTGGGACTCGTTAAGTTTACTTTTTGCAAATTACTAGTCGCGTGCTGCTTGAATAACAGCGGCCCTTGCACATTGTGCAGTGTATAGACAAATTTCATTTCAAGGGACTTGAGTACTGCAGGTATCAGGGGAAGCATCTCCACTGTACCCCAAGCCTAGTGTGCTTTGCCCTCCACCCTCACCCCCCAGACTTGCAGCCCTGCGCTTTTTCACGTTCTCCATTATGGTAAATAACATTGTCCCGAGCTTGGGAGAGAAATGGACTATGCAGAAGGAGCTGCCTCCCCAGGGTGTGTTTAGCTGCTGGTGTATCAAATGCAGAAATGGGTGGCATCAAGAGCCCAACGCTCTAAAACATATTTTGCGCACTGGTTGGTCACACGACAGAAAGTGTGAGCAGGTAATTTCCCAAAACTTGAACCATTCTTTAGAGACCTGGCTTTGATTAATGTGGTGTTAGCTAGCCATGGCCATATCCCAGCGTTTGTGTTAAAGGAGATCGGAAGCTGCACCGTGCAGGGTATTTTAAAGGCCATGAATTGATGCTACAGCATGTCGCCCCCAATGGAACAAAGGAAGTGAAGCATTCATCCTACAAGTCTGGGTATTTGCATTATACGGAAGACGGGCCAACCGTCCACGGAGACGGTTTCCACTGTAGTTGCTGAGTCGCATTCCCAAGCCAGCTGCTGTGCAGACTTCGCTCAGCTTTTGGTCCAGCGCCTGCATCCATCCTTCACACCAACATTCACAAGGCGCGTTCGTGTAGGTGTTTGTTTATCTCGTTAGACTAGCGTGATTGCTATTCCAAACAAAAGAAGCACAATGACAAAGAAGAGTATAAGACAAGTCTGAGTGAACAGTGAAATGTATGAAACTCTTGCACTAAAATAAAGTCAGAAGTGCATGCCCAGGAAAGAGGGAACGACAAACAATATGCTCGGGAGTGGGAACTAGGGGGGGCGTAGTAACGCCCAAACCGGCCCAAGCGTGATACCGGCCCCCAGGGCCTCATCCTCAAAGTGATTTTGGCCCGGCCAATGGACCGACCAATCCAACCCTGCTGGAACGTGCAACTGTCTAAGATCTGCTGACGGTGACACTCTGCCCAGGTCTTCCGAGAACCGGCCTTTTGATCTCCTGAGGAGAGTCCACCACCAGTGCTCGCTTCCTTTTTCATGACTACTTGAGCCTTGACAAAAGTGTCTAGCTTTGTGGCCTCCAGCGGCTGTTCTTGGTTGGCCCAGTCATCTCCGCAATACCATTTTAAAATAAATAAAATGCCTATGCAGCAATAGGCCTCACCTGCGAGGACGGGAGCAGGAGGAAAGAAGTGTGCTTGCCTCGGCAGGCTGTAGTTGCTTCCGGGTTTCCTGAAACAAGGCCAATCAGTGAGGGCAGGATGCAGAAACTGTTTGTATTTGCTGATTCTGCTGCTGCTTGGCCGTGTGTGCTTGTGATGGGAACAACTTCAGGATTTAGTGACCCACTCACTCCTCTTTTCTGTAATGGCCGGGGCCGGCAACACCAGCCAGCCCCAATCGATCCACACTTCAGTGTCAGTGCGCGCCCATAGCCTGTAGGAGGGCACACCGCACGTGCGCCCATGGGCCTGGCTGGCACCAGCAGCGCCGGCGCCACCCGGGGCCGGGGGAAGGTAATAAAGCAACAAATGTCGCTAATTTATTTGCCAATTGCCCCGCCCTGCCTGAGGGCCAAGGCAAGGCCTGTTTCTTGGCCCAGACGAGGCGGGCAACTGCCGGGGGTGCAATAGCCCCGGGGGATGCAATTGCCCCGGTCCCTGGAGCATCTGGACGGGATGGAATTCCCCAGTTTGTGGGGCGGCGCATTGACGTGGGGAAAGTTCTGCAGGTCAGGTGCTGGCGCTGCCCCTTCCGACTGTAATGTCACGTAGTACAAAAGTGCTACGTGACATTACAGAAGTCAGAGGCTCCCTGTGACCACTTTTGCACCACTTGGGGTGGGGGAATAAGCACACCGATAAAAACACTTTAGGTCCCCCTGCAGCTAAGACCAGCCCCTTCCATCACAATGCCGGCAGGAAACTGCTAATGGTGGCCCATTAGTCACTAAATGGTTTCGTGCTGGCATTGAGATGGGAGGGGAGGTGCAGTGGGCTGTGGGGAGTGTGCGTGCGTTGCAGCGACGCACCGTGGGCCCCGACCCGTTTGGGCCCATGGTGCGTCCCTGCAAGCCCAGAAAATGGCCAAAATAATAGTTTAAAGCAGCGCTATTTCTTTCATGCTGCTTCTTTTCCAAATTATATATCAATTACACTTTCAACCACTTCCATGGCACTTGTGATGATTTACTTCACTATGCGGATAATAGTTTTGACCAGTGTTGCTGAGTAAATATTCTTTAAGCTATGAACCGGTTTATTTATTTATTTATTTATGCAATGTTTGTTGGGTACATGGAGACGGATAATTTATTTATTTATGCAATGTTTGTCAGATACCTGCATCCAACACACATTGCATAAATAAATAAATATGCAGGTACCCGACAAACATTGCATGAATAAATAAATAATCCTGGTCCATATATCCTTACAACAGTCAATACTTTACTGTATCAAAGCATAACCCTTGATTCCCATTCAAAGAATGTTAAAGTGATTGTTTATTGGGTTCAGGTGTCTCCTTGTCATTGCCCTTTTGGCTTAGGTTGCCTCCAAACCCCCTTCAGCATCTTGTGTTCTTTGTTGGTTGTATATACTGCATCTTGTGCTATATTCATGGTCTCTTGGTTGGTGTGCCCACTCCTCATTATCTGCAGCCTAAGTGGGACTGGGGCATAAAATTGTCTTGGGCACCAGTGAAAAAGTGGCACACCGTTGCAAATGGCAATTCATTCCTTGTGTGACGGACTGTTTGACTTTGGGTAGGAGTTCCTTAACGGTGTAGTTTGGGAATGGCGCGCAGGGTGCAGTGGGAGTGGTGCGTGGGGTGCGGTGGGAGTGGAGCGCGAGGTGCGGCGAGAGTGGAGCGTGGGGTGCGGTGGGAGTGGCGCATGGGATGAGGTGCGGGGGGCGCATTCCTAGTAGAAACTGCCCTGGCTGAGGCCACAGCATGCAGCAGTGCCAGTGGTAGAATACACGTGTAATACGTTCGTTTCAGAACATTATAAAAATGAACAGGCACATTCATTGTTATAATGTTAGGAAACTAACGTGTTACACATGGATTCTAGCACTGCCCTGTCTGAGGACCGAGGCTGCATCTTGCAGAAGTGTCAGTGGTAGAATACATGTGTAACACGTTTGTTTCCTAACATTATAAAAATGAACAGGCACATTCATTTTTCTAATGTTAGGAAACAAACGTGTTACACGTATATTCTAGCACTGTGGACTGCTGGTGCAGCGCCCCCTAGAGGCTGACAGACGTCAGGCAGCCACCTGGGCTGCCTGTCACAAAGATCGGCCCTGATAATACCCAGTGAGGCCCAAAAAGGCTCTCACCTGGGTTTGAGTAGTGGGAGTCTCCCAGTCCTGTACTTTACTGGGGAGAGGTTGGATTCGACCCCCTCCTACCTCATGACCAAGATAAGTGACATTCCCCTGAGCTATCTGATACTTGGTGGCCTTGATAGTGAGGTTAGCCCTTTTCAAGGCCAGCAACACCTTATCCAGGTGAGTCAAATTCTCTTCCCAGGTGGAACTGTAGACAGCAATGCCGTCTAAATAGGCCACACAAAAGGCCTCTAGCCCACTGGGTGCATGATTGACCAATCTCTGGAAGCTGGAAGGTGCATGTTTCAGCCCAAAAGGCATGCCTCTAAACTGGTAGAGCCCCTCAGGTGTTGAGAATGCAGTCTTTTTCTTGGCATGGTCCATCAGAGCTTTTTGCCAATAACCTGAGGTAAGGTCAAAGGTGCTCACAAATCTTGGCAACCTCAGCCTGGATGTGGTTCTTAACAGTGTCTGACATCTTGTAGCATCTGCTTTTGACAGGTACGCTGTCACCAGTGTCAATTTCGTGCCTGCAACATGGAGTGAGGCCTGGTGTCAGCGAGAACAGAGGCGCATATTGCTGGAGCAAAGCCCTGCAGGCCCTCTGCTGCTCTGGAGTCAGATCTGGAGAGAGATGCACTCCCTCAACTGGGCCATCCTGGGGGTTGCTATGCAGAAAATCAGGAAGGGGCTCACTCTCATCCTCTTCTTGCTCTGAAGCCAGCAAGAGACATGAGACTTGTGCTCGCCAATGGAAAAGGCTTGAGCTTGTTGATGTGGAATGCCTGAGGGGCTACCCCAGGGACTCCCATGTCCATCAGATAATTGACTTCACCTATCTTGGAGATTATCCTGAAGGGTCCAGTCAATTTATCATCCAAATATATAGGCTTGGTATGCTCCATCACAAGGATCTCCCATCCTGGACTCCAACCCATTTGTGATGCTTTAAGGTCATGCCAGTATTTGTTCAATTCCTGGCTGGCCTTAAGATTCTCTGTCGCTTGACCCATCATCTGTGTCATCCTCCGTCTGAGGCCTAACACATCGCCACCCACTTGCTTGGCAAGACCTTGAGGTGTGGCTTCCAAACCTTCTCTGATCAAGGCAAGGGGCCCCCTCACGGGATTCCAAAGAGTAACTGTAAGGGGCTGAAACCAAAACCCTCTTGAGGTAACTCTCTGTAAGCAAACAGAAGGCATGTCAGGAGGAGATACCATTTCCTCCTTACAGGCTCTTCCAAAGCACCCATCATGCCCTTGAGAGTTTTGTTAAATCTCTCAATCAGACCGTGGGTCTAGCTTGGTAAGAGGTGGAGAACTTGTAGGTTACCCCGCACTCTTTCTACATTGTTTTCATGTAACTCGACATGAAGTTGGATCCTCTGTCAGAGACTAGGGAATCCACTCTGGTAAAAATGCACAAGAGAGCCCTAGCAACCACCTTGGCAGTAACAGTCCAAAGGGGTATAGCCTCAGGGTACCTGGTGGCATGATCTATCAAGACCAGGATGAACTGATGTCCACCTGAAGTGGGAGGGTCAAATGGACCGACAATGTCGATGCCCACTCTCTCAAATGGTGTGCCAACCACTGGCAACGCCTGCAGTGGGGCAATGACACTGCCTCCAGTCTTGCCAGACAACTGACAAGTTGGGCAGGTCCTGCAGTGGGACTCCACTTCTACTCCCATCCGGGGCCAGTAGAAATGGGCAGAGAGCCTTTACTTTGTCTTCTTGGTATCAAGATGACCAGCTAAGGGCACATCATGCGCCAACTACAATAGGAAGGGCCTGTAAACCTGAGGTACCGCTAACCTCTTGAGGGCACCAGGTTCAGGCTTAGTGGGCTCACTAGCAAAGAGCTCACCCTCCCAATATATCGGGAATGTCCTTGGCACTTCTCCCTGTGCCTGGGACAGAGTTTGTTTCCTCATACCCTCGAGAGAGTTACAGAAGTCTGCCCGGAAGGGTCCCCTTTCAGCCAACAGGCTGTGAAGGTCGGGGTGGTCCTCCGGGTTGAGCCCCTCTCCCGCAGGAGGGTCTTCTGCCTCGTCTCCCTCAGCAGTTGAGTTCGGGTTTACCACTGGACCCAGCCTGTCCGGAGCATGAATCCCAGTGGGTGCTGCTGAAACAGCGGGAAGAAAAGGGGCCCTCTTCGCAGAGATGGCATTGTTGCTCTTCCTCCTTCATGCCTTGGGTTTCCCCATCGGTGGGGGTACTGGACTCGCAGCCAGACCCGGTGTGACCTGTGATCGGGTGACCGCCGCAGCAGCCATGGGTAGACCATCCATGATCATCCCCATTTCCACCAAATCATTGCCTAACAAAATGTTAGCAGGCACGTTGTCCTGAACGAGGACAGGAAGCTTTGCTGTCTTCTCTTCAATCGTAATGTTGACTAAGGAGATAATTTGGGAGACCCACCTGCTTACCTGGTGGTTCTCAGAGGAGCACCTACATAGTGCTCTGGCTTGAGCAGGGTCCTGTCCAACACTGTCATGCTGGCCTCAGTGTCTCTCACGCCAGTAGAAGGCTGGCCATTCGAGCGGACACTTCTCATAAACCTACAGGTGTTCTGTGGGATTGTCGTCAGTACTTCTGCGTACTGGTCCAAGGGACACTAGGGATACCTCTACAGGAGCACCAAACGGGATCCCTGTAGAGGAGGGGAGGACAGTGGCCTCCACCTCAGGCATGGGGTAAGGGTAGGCCAGGTTGACAGCCTGGACTCGAAGTGCCTTACCTTTACACTTGGGGTCACCCTTCTTGTGGTCCAGAGCCCCACAGTCCCAACAGGTGCCATGAATGTGGGGTACGGTACTGGAACCACTGGGAGCCTGCTTTGCAGCAGGTGCACCACTACTCTTACTCCCACCCACATAGGACCTATCCCCATTAGATATTTGGGTCTTAGGAGAGGAAGGTTTTGGTTTAATCGACTGTCTTCTGAGAGTTCCCCTTTTCTTTGTCCTTGTCCTTCCCACTGGAGTCCTTAGGGGACACCCGGTGGGAGACCCACTTGTCAGCCAGCCTGGCCAGTTTAAAGGGATCTAAAATGTTCTGAGCAGCAACATACTGAAGCAGCTCTGATGAACAGGCTTCAGAAAAATGCTCAAAAAACAAAAGGTGGGACAATTCAACAAAAGTTTTCACCTTGTATCCATCAATCCACCCCATCATGTTCATATGTGCAGCACTCACCCAGTCAACCCAAGACACGTTCTGTCTTTTCCTAAATTCCCTGAACCTTTTAAGGTATTGGGTAGGTGTCTTGCCAAACTTGGCAATCAAAGCAGACTTCATGCAGTCATACTGACCCCTTTATTCCACACTCGGTTTCAGAATACAGTCATATCCAGTCTGAAGCACTCTGCTTTACAAACACTTAGCCTAATCTCTTTTACCAACATCTTTTATCAAGCCATCTCAAACGCTTCAATCCATTGGAGGATATCAGAACCTTCCGCATACACACAAACCACATCTTTCATAAACTTGGTGGCTGGGGACCTGACACTCTCAACTGGTTTCCCTGAAGTCTCCACTCTAGTTTTCTCTATCTGGATTTTCTGACATTCAGTGTCCTTGTTTTTAAGTTCAAGATCCTTATCTTTGAGTATCACTTGCTTTGCCAACTCCTCTTTCTTAAGTTCAGCTTCTGTTTCCAACTTTCTATATTCAAAGGCCAATTTCAGCCTTAATAATTCAAGTTCCAAGGAATTCCCTGAAGAAACATTGCTGGAGGTCAGAACAGAGGCAGCAGGAATGGTGGCGTTCCCAGAATCAGATTCAATAACAACCCTACGGGCAGGAGCCTCAATGGTTGCACCCTCCCCTCACCCCCTTCATTAAGATCTTCACAATCAGTCTGGTAGTCCACCAGTGCAGCTATCAGCTCAGGCCTAAACTTATCCTCAAAGTCCAAACCTCTGGCTTCACAAGCATGCTAGATAGCCTCTAGGCTCATCCTCCTAGTCAAATTACCATTTGCAATAGATTCCATTGCTTGTAATGTAGTTATCTAGTACACAACTAACCCTCAATTTAAGAAAGTGTAGATATTTTGTAAGTGGGAAGGTTAGACAATGATTCTCAAAACCCTTAGCATCCTTTTGCTGCCACCAGTGTAAAGCACCGAAGGGGAGTATCTGTACTCCTGCTCTCTATATGGGAGAGCCGAAGCACAGAACACTCCAGCCAAGAGTCTCTAATTGGTAAAACATGGCAAGCGATCAAGGTTTAGCTCTAAGGAGGTGATGCAGGCTGGTTCTGAAGTACAGTGTAGTCCCCAAGCACCCACAAAGGAATGTCCACCCACTATGTTAGTGAAAACACAGTATTTATATAAATAGGTGTCATCAGAATCAACCTCTATGTCAGAATCGTTTGTTCCACTCTCTTCCTCACCTGAAGAAAGTGGAGCGGGGGTCTTCGTCTTCTTCTTATCTCTTTCTGTAGTTTTCTTTTTATGCAGGTAAGGCCGACCGCGGTAGGAAGCCACGCTGGTTGCCGGAGAATATCCGGGAACCAGGGGCCCCGGATCCGCAGCCGCCAGAAGGGGAAAAAGCCGCGAGGGCAAAAAACCCCACAGAATACGGATCTGTTGGTGGAGATCTTCCGAATCCTCAGGTAAGTAATGAATCCAGGAATAGAACTGCTCCACACCGTTATGAGAGAAGAGAAAGGGAGCGGGGGGGTAAGGAAACCCCAGGAGAGAGGAGGGAACACGGGGAAGCCAGGAGACAGGAGCCAAAGCGGGACAGGCAGAACGCTGATCCGAGGCAAGGCAGAGAGGCGCCGAGGACAAGAGAGCCAAGGGGAGACAGGGAGGAGAGAAGGAACAAAAAAGGAGATAGGCAGAGACGCCAAATAGGAGGGCGGTAAGCCAAGGAGAAAACACACGGAAGCGCTGGCAACAAAGGAGAAGCAAACCAGTTGCAACGCAACCGCCGCCGGTCAGGAGTGAAGAAAAAGCCGGCGGCGGCCATGACAGAAGGGAAAACTAGACCGCTGAAAGCACAGCGGCGTAACGTAGCGGAGCAATTCAATGGCGGCTGCGTCTCCATCGGTCCCATACCCTTACATAGAAGGGGCGCATGACAGCATGCCCTCCCCAGTACGGGCGAAACCTGGTTTACCCGGATGGGCCCGGTAGAATCTCCTCACCAAAAGTGGGGCTTGCACATGAGAACTGGGTTCCCAGGAGTCTACTGATGATGGATAACCTTTCCAGGAAATAAGGAATTCCAATCTCCCTGTGTGGTAACGTGAGTCTTTGATCCTTTCCACTTCATATTCTTCTTTAGTAGTGTCCTCCACTCCCCTGCGCCGAGGTACCGGGGTAGTGGGAATGTCTGCCGGGGCAGGACGCAACAAGGAGGAGTGAAAAACAGGATGTATTTTACTCATGTTCTTGGGTAGCCGGAGGCGAAAGGCCACCGGATTGATGCGAGATACTACAGTAAAAGGACCTATGAACCGAGGAGATAACTTGGAAGGGCGTACCCATCGAGGTAGGTATTTGGTGGATAACCAAACTCTGGAGCCCGGTCCGAAAGGTAGGACCGCCGTTCTTTTTCAATCCGTCCATCTCTTGTAACTATAGCGAGCCTCAACCAAAGCTTGTTCAGCTGTCTTGTGGGCTTCCTGGATCTGCAATAAACGAGCCTCAATGGAAGGGCACACGACTTCAGAGGATGATATTGGCAGAATGCCCTTGGGGTGTTGTTCATAGGTACAAAAGAATGGACTGAGACCAAGAGCGGAATGTGTGGAATTGTTATATGCATATTCTGCAAAGGGTAACACATCATACCAGTCATCTTGGGTCTTGTTGGCATAGCATCGAAGGTATTGTTCGAGAGTTCCATTAAGTCTTTCGTTTTGACCATTGGTCTGTGGGAGGAAGCCTGATGATAGGGCCCGAGTGATTCCTAACCGATGACATAAGGCTTTCCAGAATTTGGAGGTGAATTGACTCCCCCTATCCGAAATGATCTTGTTGGGTAACCCGTGAAGGCGAAAACCTTCTCGGATGAAAATTTCGCCATTTCAGATGCGTAGGGAAGTCCCAGAAGTGGGGAGAAGTGGGCTAACTTAGTGAGGGAATCCACTGTAACCATTATGCAAGTGTGCCCCCGAGATGCTGGGAGATCAACGATGAAATCTGTGGAAATCTGTTCCCAGGGTCTTGAAGGTAGTGGTATTTGCTCAAGAAGACCAATGGGTTTCTGGTATTGATGCTTACCACGGGCACAAGGGAGACAGGATTGTATATGTCTTCTGAATTCGGCAGAGATTTCGGGCCAAAAGAAAGATCTTTTGACTAGATCTTCTGTATTCTTTATGCCTCGATGCCCTGCTATCTTATGGTCATGTGTTACAAACTTGATGGTCGTGCAGAGTATGGGCAACCCCTCTGTCCCCAAGTATCACACTGACAACACCAGAAATACTGTCTGTGTGATCTTTGAAGCCACAGGTGGAAGTCCGCAAGCCTGGGCGTGGGAACAGCCGGAAGAACCCCTTGAGCGGTGCAAGGCAAGGTGCAATGTGGTTAGGATACAGGGCAAGGCAATGTATACTGAATGCAAAATACAAGAGCACGATGTACCTGTGAGGATTTGAGGTTGGTTCCGGAAAGGCCGACGGAGGCGTTGACCTTCAGACAGCTGTTGGGCCAGACAGAGGGCAAGGGTAGGTGAACACCTAGTGCAGGACCGAAATCCTAAAGTGGTACGTGATCCGTAGAGAAAATCAAGCAGTCCGTGGTCAAAAACAGGCGATCCAGGTCGAGGCAGATGAAGGGTTAAGAGACAAATACAGTCCGTAGAGCAAAGCGTAGTTCGGCAGCATGTAAATCAAAGTTCCAAATCAAGTGAAGGGTTAAGCACAGAGCAGTCCGTTGGGCAAAGCGTAATAGTCAGCAGGCAATCCAAAGTTCCAAAACAGATGAGGGCTAAGCGTAACAGTCCGTGAAGCAAACCGTGGTCAGGCGATGGACACAGATCCTTAGAACGAAGAAAGAGCGTCACATAATCCAGACGAAAACAGCTGTGAAGCAACGTCTTCAGTTTCCGGTCTTCCTTTATCCCTTGGGAGAAAGCACATGACCATAGTCACGTGAGGTGTGGAAACGAAACGCTGTGGCGTTGCTAAGGGACCACGAGTCACATGATCCGTGACGCGCCGTGACGCGCAGGTTTCCGTGAACGCCGTATGTCTCGGCGATGAAGGAGTCTCCACTTCGTTTGCCAGCGATGTGAAGGGCAATAAATGCCAGTCCTGCCAATCCTGCCATGCCGTGCCCTGCTGTACAGGAAGCGAGGAGGCAAAGCGGTACATGTGTCAAGGCGTGTGTGTCGGGTGGCAAGAGGGGTGGAGGCCACAGACGGGGTAGGGCGTGTCTTTGTTTTAATAGGTGCAGCAGGTAGCGTGGGGGGCGGCGTGACAGAATCCCCCCTCAAAGGCCCACGACCCCGTGGGCTGGCAGGGTTATCCTTATGAAACCGTGAAACCAGAAGCGGAGCCCAGACATCCCGGGAGGGAACCCACGAACGGTCCTCGGGACCATAACCGAGCCAGTCCACCAGATACTGGAGGCAACCCCTATGGACACTGGAACCAAGGATGGCGCTGACCTCATAGACGTCCTGGGAAGACACAGAGACAGGGGCGGGAGGAACCAGGACACGAGTATGAGCAAGGAAGGGCTTGAGGAGAGAGGTATGGAAGACCGGGTGGATCCACCAGGCAGGAGGAATAGACAGACGGAGAGCCACAGGGTTCAAGACCCTGGCGACCTTGTAAGGGCCCACAAAGCGAGGCAACCGCTTGCGACAACCGGGGATCCGCAAATGTCTGGTCGACAGCCATACCCGATCGCCCACATGATACTCCGGTGCCTTAGCCCGCTTCCGGTCCGCCTTAGCCTTCATCACCGACTGGGCCTCATGGAGATGAACCAGAGTCTGTGCATGGACGCCAGCTAGATCGCGCACACAGGCGTCACATGCAGGAGTGGCAGGGGAGAAATCAGGGAGCGGTAAGGTGCGTGGATGTTGCCCATACAATGAATAGAAGGGGGAAAACCCAGTGGACGAATGTCAGGAATTGTTGTAGGCGAATTCCGCGAGGTAGAGCAGATTGGACCAGGAATCTTGGTACTGAAGGGACAGGCAGCGTAGGTATTGTTCTAGGGCTTGATTAACCCGCTCGGTCTGTCCATCGCTTTCGGGGTGATAGGCCGAGGAGAAGCGAGCATCGATACCCAGGAGCTTAGTAAGAGCACGCCAGAAACAGGACGTAAACTGTGATCCACGGTCCGATATGATGACCTGTGGCAGACCAAAGAGGCAAAAGACCGACTTGAAGAACAGGCGAGCCAGGGTTGGGGCTGATGGTATGCCCGTACAGGGAATGAACCGGGCCATTTTAGTGTATGAATCGACGATAACCCATATGGTATCGTGACCTTGTCTGTGATGAGATCCATAGAGATAGTGTGCCAAGGCCTGGGGGGAATGGGCAACGGTAGGAGCAACCCTAGAGGCCGTCCTCTGCGTGTTTTGCATTGGGCACATATCGAGCAGGTGTTTACGTAGTGTTCTATGTCCTTTCTCATGGATGGCCACCAGCACCAACGCTGTAGCAATTCTAGGGTGCGTTGTTGCCCAGGGTGGCCGTTTATAGCAGCATCATGTGACCAGGCAAGCGCCTGGTTACGTACATCACATGTAGGGAGAAACAATTTGCCTTGGATAAACGACAACCCCTCCCGGAGGGCAACTTCCCATTCGGCGAGCGCATGAGGATGTTTGGAAACCCATTGTCTGATGGCGGTGAGCATGGGTGGGGATGGTGTACACATACATATTACATGGCCCTTCCCTAACAGTGTGTCCGGAAACAATGACAGTGATTCCCCACCAGGAGAACGGGAAAGAGCGTCAGTCTTGCCGTAGATGTGACCCGGTCTGTGCTTAACAACAAAATCGAAGGCAGCAAAGAACAAGTGCCAGCGCACTTGTCTACTGTTTACACATTTCAGGGAGGCCAGGTCTTGTAGGTTTTTGTGATCTGTGTAAACCACCGTCTGATACCTTGCCCCCATAAGATGGTGTCGCCACGTTTGGAGGGCGTCTTTGATAGCCAATAGCTCTTTCTCGGTCACGGTGTAGTGTGTTTCGGCAGCCGAGAACTTCCGTGAGTGATAGGCTACCGGATGTAGGCTACCCGTGGTTGGGCAAGGCTGAGATAATACTGCACCTAATGCAACCGAGGAGGCATCTGCTTCCAGAACATAGGGAAGGCCAGGGTCAGGGTGTTGCAGGACAGGAGCAGAAACAAATCTGGACTTAAGCGCCTCGAAGGCTTCCTGGTGTACGGAGGTCCAGGTGAACGGGACAAGAGGACTAGTCAGAGCGGTCAAAGGTGAAACAATAGAAGAGAAGCAGGCGATAAATCTCCGGTAAAAATTAGCGAAGCCGAGAAAGGACTGGAGCTGTTTGATGTTAACGGGAGTCGGCCACTCCGTGACAACCCGTACCTTAGTCTGATTCATGGATAACCCTCCGGGGGAGATGTGAAAGCCTAAGAACTCCACTTCCTTTTTATGGAACAGACATTTCTCGGGTTTGGCGAACAAGGCGTTCGCCTTGAGGCGAGAGAGGACCTCCCTAACATGACCGACGTGTTCCTCCAAGGAGGATGAGTATATCAATATATCGTCCAGATATGCCACCACGAACGTATCCAAGATATCAGAAAATATGTCGTTGATAAATCGTTGGAACGTTGCGGGGGCATTACAAAGCCCGAAGGGCATCACAGTATATTCAAATAACCCCTGTCGGGAACAGAACGCTGTCTTCCATTCATCTCCACGCCTCATACGGATTAGGTTGTACGCCCCCCTTAGGTCCAGCTTGGTAAATATGGATGCCTTGGTCAACCTGTCCAACAGCGTGGAGATGAGCGGGAGGGGGTACCTGTTTTTTACGGTGACGGAATTCAACCTCCTGTAGTCCACACAAGGGCGTAGATCGCCTTCTTTTTTCGGCACAAAAAAGATCGGGCTAGCAGCAGGGGAACAGGAGGGACGGATGTGACCTAGTTGTAAGGCCCGATGGATGTACTCTTTGAGGGCTCGTTCCTTTGACTGGGATAACGAATAGATCCTACCCCTGGGAATGGGAGCATCTGAGACCAGATCTATTGGACAATCGGATGGTCTATGTGGGGGTAGGCCTTCTGCAGTAGCTTTGTCAAAAACCATATGATAATCGTGATAGTCAGCGGGTATGTTCGGCATGACGGCCCCCACGGTATGCGAAGGCACAGGGCCTGAGACTGTGTCATCGATGCGGGTGGAAGCCATGGCACCAAGGATGGTCGCAGGAGTGGAGACCGAATCCACTTCTGTGAGACAAAACTGTTGGCACACCTCTGACTCAAACATGACTTGTCCCGTTCCCCAATTTATCAAAGGGTTGTGCTGTCGCAACCAGGGTATCCCCAATATGATGCCGAACTGTGGTGTAGTGATAAGGTCAAACGACATGGTCTCTCTATGGGTACTCTGTATCATTACTTCCAGAGGAGCAGTCCGGAACTTGATTGGGCGGGAAGATAGGGAAGTGCCATCAACCGCGTGTATGGGTTCTGGGTGTTCTTTTCTGACCAAGGGCAGATTGAGACGATGGGCCAAGGCAATATCGATGAAACAACCAGTGGCCCCGGAGTCAATCACAATCTGAACGATGTGTGCGATCTCCCTAGTGGGTTTCAGAAGGGCGTGGACTACCACCGGTCTGATAGGGCCGAAGGCGGGTTCAACTGGCTCGCCGGTGCCCCCTGTATCATGGGCGAGCCTTCTGAAAACCCGGGGTCTTGTTCTTGGGGCGTCGGGGGAATTCCCTTACATAGTGCCCATTCAACCCGCAATAGAAACAGGCGTTCTCAGCCCTCCGACGTTCTCGTTCGGATGATGTTATCGGACTTCGGATACCTCCTAATTGCATAGGGTCAGAAGCGGTGGTAGAAGTGCTCGGGCTTGGTTGGCTAGTGAACGTTGTTTCTGCCCTCAGCTCGGACCGCCTTGCGTCAACCTGTAAGGCAAGATCCACCAGATCTGTGAACACTGAAGGAAGGGCAGGAACCACCGAGAGTGCATCCTTCATTGTGTTGCATAGCCCACGATAAAACACGATAGCTTTTTTCTCCTCCGGCCAGGAGGTCTCTGCGGCAAGCTGGTTGTACCGTGTGATGTACTCTATCAGTGTTTGTTTCCCCTGTGTCAAGTCCAGGAGTTCTAGGTCCCTTGATTGGGCCTTATAGCGAGTATCGAAGACTTTGGCCATTTCTGTTATGAGAAGATCAAAATCATACAAAGCGGGATGATCGTTCTCCAACATTGGATTTGCCCAGGTGGCCGCCACCCCAGACAGATGTGACAGAAGGAATGCGGCCTTAGTGACTGAATCGGGGAAAGCCAAGGGTCTGCACAAAAAATGTAGTTTGCATTGATTAATGAAAGTACGGTACTTCCGGGGGTCCCCCTGGTAGCGTTCTGGAGCGGCAAGAGGAACGGGTGTCGGGAGTAACACTGGAGTGGGTGTTGGGGCCTGAACAGGTGCTAGTCGGTCTGGAGGGGCTGGGTCCCCGAACTCGGCGTCTGCGGGTAGTGGGTGTTGGGTGCTCTGTAAGGCGGCCAGACGGTGATGTATGGCTGCTGTGGCGGCGGCCATGTCGGTCCTGAGGGCCGCCACTGCCTGCATCAACGCGGTCACTGGATCCCCGGTGGAGGGATTCATACTCTGGATGACCAAAAAAAGGCTTCACAGTCTGTTACAAACTTGATGGTCGTGCAGAGTATGGGCAAACCCTCTGTCTCCAAGTATCACACTGACAACACCAGAAATACTGTCCGTGTGATCTTTGAAGCCACAGGTGGAAGTCCGCAAGCCTGGGCGTGGGAACAGCCGGAAGAACCCCTTGAGCGCTGCAAGGCAAGGTGCAATGTGGTTAGGATACAGGGCAAGGCAATGTATACTGAATGCAAAATACAAGAGCACGATGTACCTGTGAGGATTTGAGGTTGGTTCCGGAAA
This sequence comes from Ambystoma mexicanum, assembly GCF_040938575.1. Classification (NCBI taxonomy): domain Eukaryota; kingdom Metazoa; phylum Chordata; class Amphibia; order Caudata; family Ambystomatidae; genus Ambystoma; species Ambystoma mexicanum. The sequence goes on along the minus strand of NC_090934.1, from coordinate 885,860,176 downwards.
GGCCGACGGAGGCGTTGACCTTCAGACAGCTGTTGGGCCAGACAGAGGGCAAGGGTAGGTGAACACCTAGTGCAGGACCGAAATCCTAAAGTGGTACATGATCCGTAGAGAAAATCAAGCAGTCCGTGGTCAAAAACAGGCGATCCAGGTCGAGGCAGATGAAGGGTTAAGAGACAAATACAGTCCGTAGAGCAAAGCGTAGTTCGGCAGCATGTAAATCAAAGTTTCAAATCAAGTGAAGGGTTAAGCACAGAGCAGTCCGTTGGGCAAAGCTTAATAGTCAGCAGGCAATCCAAACTTCCAAAACAGATGAGGGCTAAGCGTAACAGTCCGTGAAGCAAACCGTGGTCAGGCGATGGACACAGATCCTTAGAACGAAGAAAGAGCGTCACATAATCCAGACGAAAACAGCTGTGAAGCAACGTCTTCAGTTTCCGGTCTTCCTTTATCCCTTGGGAGAAAGCACGTGACCGTAGTCACGTGAGGTGTGGAAACGAAACGCTGCGGCGTTGCTAAGGGACCACGAGTCACGTGATCCGTGATGCGCCGTGATGCGCAGGTTTCCGTGAACGCCGTATGTCTCGGCGATGAAGGAGTCTCCACTTCGTTTGCCAGCGATGTGAAGGGCGATAAACGCCAGTCCTGCCAATCCTGCCATGCCGTGCCCTGCTGTACAGGAAGCGAGGAGGCAAAACGCTACATGTGTCAAGGTGTGTGTGTCAGGTGGCAAGAGGGGTGGAGGCCACAGACGGGGTAGGGCGTGTCTTTGTTTTCATAGGTGCAGCAGGTAGTGTGGGGGGCGGCGTGACATCATGGCACCATGATAATATTTGATTGCGCAGATCCGGTAACGGAATGTACAACTTATTGTCGACGAATACCAAACCCTCCTTCTTTACAACTTTATACTTGGTGGCAACAGAGTCACGAAGTGGTAACCTTTCATAGGCGGACCTAACTTGAGAGAGAAATGACACCGTGGTTCCAATGAATACTTGATCCGGGAAAAAATTTTCTTTGATCGGAGTCGAGAGTTCTTCGGTATTCCATCGACGTGAAAGCGAGTCGGCAACCACATCATGGGCTCCCGGAACATATGTAATCTCAAAATCATACTGAGCAAAGAAATGAGCCCAACGTGCCTGTCTGGCCTTCGTGCATTCTAAGTTCCTTAAAGATTTCAGATTCTTATGGTCTGTCCTAATGGTGAATGGACCGACTCCCCCTTGAAGAAGATGCCTCCAATCCTCACACGCCAGTTTGATAGCCAGAAGCTCACGTTCAATCACAGAGTAATTCTTCTGACTAGGGTTTAAAGTCTTGGAGAGATAGGCCACCGGATGCTCTACTCCTTCATGCTCCTGCAAAAGGACTGCTCCCACCGCGTCCCCTGAAGCATCAGCTTCCACAATAAATCTTTTAGACTGGTCTGGTTGTTTTAGAATGGGGGCTGAACAAAACTTTCCCTTTAGACTTCTGAAAGCCTCTTCCGCTTCCGAAGACCATTTGAAAGGTAGTTGATCTTTCTTAAGAAGAGAAGTGATGGGAGCCACCGTAGAGGAATCATTTTTGATGAATTTGCGATAGAAGTTCGAGAAACCCAAGAATCTTTGAACGTCCTTTATGGAAGAAGGAGAGGGCCATTCAGTGATTGCAGACACCTTCTTGGGATCCATCTGAACTCCATCCCCGGAAAGAATAAACCCCAAATAAGGAACTGAGGATACTTGAAAAAGGCATTTACTGGATTTGACTAATAGACGATTATCTTGAAGGCGCCTGAATACTTCATGTAAGTGGTGAGTGTGTTCTTGGGCTGATTTGGAAAAGACTAGAATATCATCTAAATAGATGAAAATCGAATGGAAAAGTAGGTCAGAAAAGGTTCGGTCCATAAACCGTTGAAAGACCGCAGGGGCATTGACTAAGCCAAAGGGCATAACCCTGTATTCGTAAAGCCCATACGGGGTTCTAAATGCCGTCTTCCATTCATCTCCAGTGCGGATGCGCAGGAGATGATAAGCATTTCTCAGATCTAGCTTGGTAAAAATCACTGCCCCTTTGACTGCCTCGAGTATGTCGGATATCAAGGGCATGGGATATCTGTCTCTGATGGTGACCTTGTTGAGACCCCATAATCAATGCAAGGCCGAAGCTCCTCAGAATCCTTCTTAGAGATAAAGAAAAGTGAGGCTTCAGTGGGCGATTTGGAGGGTTGGATTAAGCCATTTTTGAGGTTGGCATCCAGGTACTGTCGAAGAACCGATTTCTCCTTGAGGGATAAGGCAAACATCCTACTAAATGGAACCAATGCCTCAGGAATAAGCTCAATGGCACAGTCCTCCGGGCGATGTGGGGGAAGATCATGTTCCATCTTTTCAACAAACACTTGGGAATATTCAGAAAATTGCGGTGTAACTGAGTGAATGGTACGAATGGGAGACTCTGAAGTCCGTAATACCGCTGTCTGATATCTTTGAGAACTCAAGCACGACTGGCTGCAGTATGGAGAGAGAAAGCTGAGGGTATTAGTGGCCCAGTCGATGGTCGGATTGTGACGGCGTAGCCAAGAAATACCCAGAATTATGGGGAAGTGGGCGGCCCTAATGATATCAAACGACATCTCTTCCTTATGTTCCAGAATGGTCACCTGAATGGTTTCTGTGGAGTGGGTGATCGGCCCAGAACAGAGAGGAGTGCCATCCACACCTTCTACCTTGAGGTTCTCCTTATTCTGGATTAGTTGGATACCCATCTTGCGGGCCCATACCGTGTCCATGAAGCTTCCCGCGGCACCACAGTCTATTAGAGCCAGTGTGTCCACAGACTTTTTCCCCCAGGACAAATGCAATGAAACCACCATAAAACGAGCGTCTTCGTTCAGGCGGGAAGGGGCGACTGACAAGGTTACATAGGGAACCTTGTTTATTCCTCGAACCGAGGTCCCGTTTAGGTTCGAGGCACCACGTTTCCCGACCTCCTTGGAGGGACATCGGGGCAATCCCTCAGCAGATGAGATGCAGAACCACAATACATGCAGAGACCCGCTTCACTGCGTCTTTTTCTTTCTTCTGGAGTGAGTGGCGCCCTCATTGAGCCAATCTGCATGGGTTCATCTTTAGAGAAATTCAGGGAAATCCTTGGAGTAACTGAGGAACTGGGAAGGCTGAAAGCCCCTCTGGCCTTCTTCTTCTCTTGCTTCCTTTCATTGATATGATGTTCAATCTGTAGAGTGACAGACAAAAGTTCTGCAAACGAAGCCGGACGAGGAATCCTTGCAAGTTCGTCCTTCAATTCCTCCTTAAGACCCCTCTTGAAGATGGTGAATTGGACTTGCTCCTGCCAGTTAGCCTCTGTAGCAAGCTGTTTAAATTTGGTGATGTAGGATAGAAGATCCATTTGTCCTTGATGGACCTCCAGCAATTCTTCACAGGCCATATATGTGACTTCTGGCCTTTCAAAGGTCTGTTTAAACCTTGCAAGGAAAGCGTCCCAATTGCTCAAAATTGGATCGTCTGCTGTGACCAAGGGACTGACCCAGGCCAAAGCGTTTCCTGATAAATTAGAAACCAAAAACCCGATCTTACTTAGATCGGTGGAAAATGTAGTAGGTCGAAAGGCAAATTGTATATTACAGGCCTCTATAAATTCCTTGAGTTTCTTAGAAGATCCGTCGAACTTTCCCGATGAAAGTGGCAAGGGAGGAAGATCCGTATTGCGGGGCTCTCTAGTCGCCACTAACTGTCGGAGTACAGTATTTTCGGCCTTGATATTTTGTAATTCCTGGTTTAAATTTCGCATATCCATATTCAAGGACTGCACAGCCGCTACCAGTTCTTGGACCTGTTCAGCGGTTGCCATCACGGGATCCTTATTGCGTTGCAAGCTGTCATGAGAATCAACCTCTATGTCTTCCTCACCTGAAGAAAGTGGAGCGGGGGTCTTCGTCTTCTTCTTATCTCTTTCTGTAGTTTTCTTTTTATGCAGGTAAGGCCGACCGCGATACGAAGCCACGCTGGCTGCCGGAGAATATCCGGGAACCAGGGGCCCCGGATCCGCAGCCGCCAGAAGGGGAAAAATCTGCGAGAGCAAAAAACCCCAGAGAATACGGATCTGTTGGTGGAGATCTTCCGATCCCTCAGGTAAGTAATGAATCCAGGAATAGAACTGCTCCACACCGTTACGAGAGAAGAGAAAGGGAGTGAGGGGGGTAAGGAAACCCCAGGAGAGAGCAGGGAACACGGGGAAGCCAGGAGACAGGAGCCGAAGCGGGACAGGCAGAACGCCGATCCGAGGCAAGGCAGAGAGGCGCCGAGGACAAGAGAGCCAAGGGGAGACAGGGAGGAGAGAAGGAACAAAAAAGGAGAAAGGCAGGGACGCCAAATAGGAGGGCGGTAAGCCAAGGAGAAAACACACGGAAGCGCTGGCAACAAAGGAGAAACAAACCAGTTGCAACGCAACCGCCGCCGGTCAGGAGTGAAGAAAAAGCCGGCGGCCATGACAGAAGGGAAAACTAGACCGCTGAAAGCACAGCGGCGTAACGTAGCGGAGCAATTCAATGGCGGCTGCGTCTCCATCGGTCCCATACCCTTACATAGAAGGGGCGCATGACAATAGGTTTCAAGGTTATATACACAATCACCATAACACACTTTGTACTCTGGCAATACTATAATGGCAAATATATACAGTTGTACGTGGTACCACTCTTAACTATCGATTCCTTTGAAATGCATCAACTACTAACAGTTCAAATGGCTTATGAATCCATGAAAGACACAGAAAGAAAACAGGTACAGTACTGGAACCACTGGGAGCCTGCTTTGCAGCAGGTGCACTACTACTCTTACTCCCACCCACATAGGACTTATCCCCACTAGATCTTTGGGTTTTAGGAGAGGAAGGTTTTGGTTTAATCGACTGTGAATGCATCTGGGACTCCTCAGTTTTCTGAGAGGTCCCCTTTTCTTTGTCCTTGTCCTTCCCACTGGAGTGCTTAGGGGACACCCAGTGCGAGACCCACTTGTCAGCCAGCCTAGCCAGTTTAAAGGGATCTAAAATGTTCTGATCAGCAACATACTGATGCAGCTCTGATGAACAGGCTTCAGAAAAATGCTCAAAAAACAAAAGGTGGGACAATTCAACAAAAGTTTTCACCTTGTATCCATCAATCCACCCCATAATGTTCATATGTGCAGCACTCACCCAGTCAACCCAAGACACGTTCTGTCTTTTCTTAATTCCCTGAACCTTTTAAGGTATTGGGTAGGTGTCTTGCCAAACTTGGCAATCAAAGTAGACTTAATGCAGTCATACTTACCCTTTTATTCCACACTCGGTTTCAAAATACAGTCATATCCAGTCTGAGGCACTCTGCTTTACAAACAGTTAGCCCAATCTCTTTTACCAACATCTTTTATCAAGCCATCTCAAACGCTTCAATCCATTGGAGGATATCAGAACCTTCCGCATACACACCAACCAAATCTTTCATAAACCTGGTGGCTGGGGACCTGACACTCTCAACTGGTTTCCCTGAAGTCTCCACTCTAGTTTTCTCTATCTGGATTTTCTGACATTCAGTGTCCTTGTTTTTAAGTTCAAGATCCTTATCTTTGACTATCACTTGCTGTGCCAACTCCTCTTTCTTAAGTTCAGCTTCAGTTTCCAACTTTCTATATTCAAAGGCCAATTTCAGCCTTAATAATTCAAGTTCCAAGGAATTCCCTGAAGAAACATTGCTGGAGGTCAGAACAGAGGCAGCAGGAGTGGTGGTGTTACCAGAATCAGATTCAATAACAACCCCAGGGGCAGGAGCCTCAATGGTTGCACCCCCCCCCCCTTCATTAAGATCTTCACAATCAGTCTGGTAGTCCACCAGTGCAGCTATCAGCTCAGTCCTAGACTTATCCTCAAAGTCTAAACCCCTGGCTTCACAAGCATGCTAGATAGTCTCTAAGCTCATCCTAGTCAAATTACCATTTGCAATAGATTCCATTGCTTGTAATGTAGTTATCTAGTACACAACTAACCCTCAATTTAACAAAGTGTAGATATTTTGTAAGTGGGAAGGTTAGACAATGATTCTCAAAACCATTAGCATCCTATTGCTGCCACCAGTGTAAAGCACCGGAGGGGAGTATATGTACTCCTGCTCTCTATATGGGAGAGCCGAAGCAAAGAACACCCCAGCCAAGAGTCTCTAATTGGTAAAACATGGCAAGCGATCAAGGCTTAGCTCTAAGGAGGTGATGCAGGCTGGTTCTTAAGTACAGTGTAGTCCCCAAGCACCCACAAAGGAATGTCCACACACTATGTTAATGGAAACACAGTATTTATATAAATAGGTTTCAAGGTTATATACACAATCACAATAACACACTTTGTACTCTGGCAATACTATAATGGTAAATATATACAGTTGTACGTGGTACCACTCTTAACTATCGATTCCTTTGAAATGCATCAACTACTAACAGTTCAAATAGCATATGAATCCATGATAGACACAGAAAGAAAGCAAGTGAAATTGAGCAATATCAGAACACTGACTCCCGATAATTATAGACAGTTCTGGGTGAGGATCCCCCCACCTGGGCAACCTGTAAATAAAGCGTATTTGACAAGCCCAGTCCAATTATGCTCAATACAGTCTCGATTCCTTCTGAAAGGTTCAACAACCCCAAAATACCTGGTTTTGTAGAGTTCTGTGATGATTTGTCGACGGGCCCTTCTTGAGTGCACTCCCTTTAAGACAGGAGCCACGGGTCGTCGAGAGTCGGTGAAGACAAGGGTAAACACTGTCATTGCGGCAGCAGCTTCAGTTCTCGCGGTGCTCATTGATGATAGGTCAAAAATATCCTGCAGGCTGAGGCGTGCGGTGCACCTCGACGACGAGATTTCATTAATGAAGAACTTTGGCCCGGCAAGTGTGTCGGGTCGTCAGCGTCTCTGCAGTCTTCGGGTGGCGGGAAACCCACCGGTGGTTTCTCCTTGGTCGTCGGCGGACTTCATTTTCTCCAGCAGGACAAAAGCGGTTGACGATGATGAGCAAGGGAGTCCTTGTTTCAATGTTCTTAGGCAAAGGAGCACTGCGGCTCCGGTCGGCGCCGGCGGTCGTCGACGGTGATGGACTTCAATGTCCTGGCACTTCACTTTGTGATCCCGCGGTGGTCCCCTTCTCCGGTTGGCAGTATTTCGAGGGTCTGATGTCCAGGGAGCTTTGGCAAAGATCATCTGGTGCACAATGGTCCCTCGTAGCTCGGGAAGAGGTCTCCTAGACTGGTCCTCTCTTGGATCAGTTCCTTGACAGTCACGCAGCTTTCAGTTTAGCGAAGGACAACAGCAGCAATTCCTCTTCTTCCAGTGGGATTCAAGGTTAAGCATCAAGTATCAACTTCAGCTTCTGAACGATTTCCATCAGTGAGAGGCTCTCAGATATACTGTTGATCTCCCATTCACTCTGCTGGGTCACACTCAGGCAACCAATCATTCAGAAGGGCATTCATTCAGTCAGGCAGCCAATCAGGCTCACAGTGCATTCAGGCCATTCTTCTCCATCCAGACACTCACAACCAGGGAATGTGGATTTGGATAAGCACTCTGCCATTCAGCACTCCACACTGCATTCATACCAATTTCGGGCAGGGCTGTCTCAGTCATTGTGTCAACCACCAGATACTAGACACCCATAACATGAAATGCATATTCGTCCGATAACATACAATGCATATTTGTCACACACTGTATTCACCAAGGTCCCACCCCACGGGCGTACCCACAACATACAGTCATTGGGAAGGCCCCAGCCGGTCTGGTCTGGACTTCCCCACAATACCATATATGGAACTTCCACCCAGCATCCAGACAGGGGGAAGGGACAGAGTCAGGGCTTCCCGGGACTTCGGGAAGACAAGGTAACAGGCGATAGAAAACAAGAGGCCACCGGGCCATCTTGTTTCCTATCAAGAATAAACTGATTCCAATCACAGGGACTGGGTATCCCAAAATGGAGGATACTCAGAGCACCTGTCAAATTCAGCATGGGGCTGCCACCAGCCAATACCCTTCTGTGTGGGCCACACACAGGTGTCCAAAAACATACACTAGGAGTACAGGGTTGTACCCTACCCATGGGTACCATAAGGGTATGCCAAGGGTCTGTTCACCTCGACCAAAAAGAGGAAGAGCCGCACCACCAGGAGTCCCACATGATCTCCTACACGGAAAAAAAATAAGACAGAACATACATGAAAAAGCAATAAAGGACGAGGATACGGAGGCCCTGTCCCTCCAAAGCATTTCCAGCATCACAAACGTTTTGGTTGAAACATTATTTTGGAAGTCAGAGAAAGAGACTTTAACGTGGAAGGCCAGGCGGGCCTCAATCCACGGATTCAAACTGTGCATTGTGTTGGAAACCGAGCCACAGTGTGCCATCCTGCCTACAAGGATCACCTTACACTGTGAGGGCTAACCTGGGGAGGAGAGCTGGGTCAGCCACATTATCATTTGAACACTCATTTTTCCTTTTGCATACATTTCTCCTTTTTCACACTTTATGTACAAGAGATAGGACATTAGGTTTTTGTTAGCATACACCATTTTGATTTGACGGACTCCACTAGGACTGATTTGTTTATCGTTTGATGGGCGAGACGACTCCGATCTTAGTTATAGGGCAAAATAGAAGTTTCTTCAACCCCAACATTTTCAATAAAGGTTTTACAAATTGTATCCATTGTGTCAGTTTCAATACTTGTGATACCATGCCTTCCCCTACAGAATACAATGAGAGTGTATTTGAATCACTTCGTATTTAATATTGCAATCGCTTCATTGTTGAATAACATTTCTTTCCTGGTCACACACACCAGGTACGTTTAGTGTCACTCTGCATTTAAATTAAATTAAAAGGGGATTATAAGTACTGTGTGGAATCTGAGGGTGTCAATATATGGGTGGGTGTGGGAGGCACTACTGTGTAAGAAGATTTAAGGATAATGTTTCAAATATAGTAAACAGATTTAATAATGAATTGAGTGATTTCAGGTGCAATAGGGAGAACGTCTCAAGGCCACTTGAGACTAGAAGAAACTACGCAAATCACAACCAGTTGTTGCCAATCGGTAACCCTATTATGCACTCCTTGGAGGACGTATAGTCCCAGAAAACTTTTAGGTCTAGAGTATTGAACACCCTCACTGGGTATTTCATAACAGACCAGCTCAGTGAATGATTTAGCGAATCCTACTTACAAAGCAAGGATAAGATCAGAAACCATTTCACCAAATGACCTTCAATAGTAATGTTCAGATAACTGAAGAGCCCAAAGAAAATTCGTATTATCAATTTTCTTAAGTAAAAAAGTATTTTTTTATAATCAAAGTAGAATAATGATAATACACATGAAACACTTCTGCAGATATGTATTTGGTGTGCACAGCACAACCCGTTTCAAACAAGTCAAAAAACAAAAACATTTGTCAGGTAAAACTTATGTTTACATCAATCACACAAATATATACAGTGGTGTGTAGCGATTAACTCAAAAACATTTCCAAAAGGCTCCTCTTAGATATAGAATTGCCGACGTGTTTTGGATTGTTAGAAATCCATCTTCAGGGCTGGGGAGCTAATTGTTCCATAGTAATCCATAATGTAGCTTACTCTGCTTGTAGTCACCTAGAGGGTAACAAGTAGATCAACTAAGTACAAACTATTCTGTTAAGTAGCGCTTAGGTGTGTAGGTATAGATAACCAGAGGTATTAACCTTCAAGCACTGTCGGTTGAAGACGAGGACAATTCCTACCTGTTAGAAAAAATATTTCCCTGTATAAGTCTCAATACTATACATATGTATATATTGATGTACCATGATAGTTTATAAATGGCCCTAGCGGGGCAGGAAACTCACCCAGCTGTGGTGTTTGAAGCAACAGCAGCCGGGTAATGTCAACAGTACGGTTGTCGAAACACTATGTTGTCTGGTGAAGATGGAGATAAGATACAGGGAAGATGCCTATGTAAGAGTGATCTCAAGGGAAATGGAAATTCATAATTTCCATAGCCTTATGTATCGAGCAACTGTCCCTAAAAGACTACATATATTGTTACTCTCACTCTCCCTAGCAGTAAATGGCAGAACCTGCGTAGATATTCAAACGTAAAAAGTGGAAACGATGTCCATATTACATTGACAAGTACAGGCATAGCGAGGCCTGAATACGTCGGTATGTTCATGTGTGAATGTGCTGTACGCAGCTTAGAGCTCGTATAAAAATACGGAAAACTCTGACTGCGTTGCACTCTGTGTGGAGGATTTCGTGCAGGATTTTACAAAGACTAGCCGGCATTAGATGCGAGCAGTGTGAAAATAACTAGGACTTAAAAGCATGTCGGATGCCACCATCATAATACTTACAGGCCGATTCATGTAATTCCTCTCAAAAGTGTTGCACGCGGCTGGTGCACAGCGTGCCCGTGCGAATGTCTGCGCCAGCCGCATGCGATAAAATCAATTTCCGCGCACAGCGTATTCATGGATTCCCACCTCCAAAAGCAGACGTGGCGCAGAGTGGCGCAGCGACCCTGCAGCAGCGCCAGTTACGCCCCCAAGAACGCCCTCGCGCAAGGAAAAGCCATCAAGATCGCAAAACCATTGCAAAGGGCTGCGCCAACCCTGTACCCGTGAGAGAAGTTTCACATGCGACCTGGCCTGGTAGAGCGTGTGCGTGTATTTCAGGGGTGCGCGAGAAGTATTACACGCGAATGGCCTGGGTGCGTGTATTTCAGGGGTGCGCGAGAAGTTCCACACGCGATTGGCCTGGGCGCGTGTATTTCAGGGGCTCGCGGGTGGTTTCACACGCGATCGGGCCTGGGGGAGCGTGTGCGTGTATTTCAGGGGTGTGCGAGAAGTTCCACACACGATTGGCCTCGGTGCGTGTATTTCAGGGGCTCGCGGGTGGTTTCACACGCGATTGGCCTGGGCACGTGTATTTCAGGGGCTTGCGGGTGGTTTCACACGCGATCGGGCCTGGGGGAGCGTGTGCATGCATTACAGGGGTGCGCGAGAAGTTCCACACGCGACTGGCCTGGGCGCGTGTATTTCAGGGGCTCGCGGGTGGTTTCACACGCGATTGGCCTGGGCGCGTGTATTACAGGGGCTCGCGGGTGGTTTCACACGCGATCGGGCCTCGGGGAGCGTGTGCGTGTATTACAGGGGTGCGCGAGAAGTTCCACACGCGATTAGCCTGGGCGCGTGTATTTCAGGGGCTCGCGGGTGGTTTCACACGCCATCGGGCCTGGGGGAGCGTGTGCGTGTAATTCAGGGGTGCGCGAGAAGTTCCACACGCGATTGGCCTGGGCGCGTGTATTCCAGGGGCTCGCGGGTGGTTTCACACGCGATCGGGCCTGGGGGAGCATGTGCGTGTATTTCAGGGGTGCGCGAGAAGTTCCACACGCGATTGGCCTGGGCGCGTGTATTTCAGAGGTGCGCGAGAAGTTCCACACGCGATTGGCCTGGGCGCGTGTATTTCAGGGGCTCGCGGGTGGTTTCACACGCGATCGGGCCTGGGGGAGCGTGTGCGTGTATTTCAGGGGTGCGCGAGAAGTTCCACACGCGATTGCCCTGGGCGCGTGTATTACAGGGGTGCGCGGGAAGTTTCACACGCGATTGGGCTGCGTGCGTATATTTCAGGGGTGCGCGAGAAGTTCCACACGCGATTGGCCTGGGCGCGTGTATTTCAGGGGCTCGCGGGTGGTTTCACACACGATCGGGCCTGGGGGAGCGTGTGCGTGTATTACAGGGGTGCGCGAGAAGTTCCACACGCGATTGGCCTGGGCGCGTGTATTTCAGGGGTGCGCGAGAAGTTCCACACGCGATTGGCCTGGGCGCGTGTATTTCAGGGGTTCGCGGGTGGTTTCACACGCGATCGGGCCTGGGGGAGCGTGTGCGTGTATTTCAGGGGTGCGCGAGAAGTTCCACACGCGATTGCCCTGGGCGCGTGTATTACAGGGGTGCGCGGGAAGTTTCACACGCGATTGGGCTGCGTGCGTATATTTCAGGGGTGCTCGAGAAGTTCCACACGCGATTGGCCTGGGCGCGTGTATTTCAGGGGCTCGCGGGTGGTTTCACACGCGATCGGGCCTGCGGGAGCGTGTGCGTGTATTACAGGGGTGCGCGAGAAGTTCCACACGCGATTGGCCTGGGCGCGTGTATTCCAGGGGCTCGCGGGTGGTTTCACACGCGATCGGGCCTGGGGGAGCATGTGCGTGTATTTCAGGGGTGCGCGAGAAGTTCCACACGCGATTGGCCTGGGCGCGTGTATTTCAGAGGTGCGCGAGAAGTTCCACACGCGATTGGCCTGGGCGCGTGTATTTCAGGGGCTCGCGGGTGGTTTCACACGCGATCGGGCCTGGGGGAGCGTGTGCGTGTATTTCAGGGGTGCGCGAGAAGTTCCACACGCGATTGCCCTGGGCGCGTGTATTACAGGGGTGCGCGGGAAGTTTCACACGCGATTGGGCTGCGTGCGTATATTTCAGGGGTGCGCGAGAAGTTCCACACGCGATTGGCCTGGGCGCGTGTATTTCAGGGGCTCGCGGGTGGTTTCACACGCGATCGGGCCTGGGGGAGCGTGTGCGTGTATTACAGGGGTGCGCGAGAAGTTCCACACGCGATTGGCCTGGGCGCGTGTATTTCAGGGGTGCGCGAGAAGTTCCACACGCGATTGGCCTGGGCGCGTGTATTTCAGGGGCTCGCGGGTGGTTTCACACGCGATCGGGCCTGGGGGAGCGTGTGCGTGTATTTCAGGGGTGCGCGAGAAGTTCCACACGCGATTGCCCTGGGCGCGTGTATTACAGGGGTGCGCGGGAAGTTTCACACGCGATTGGGCTGCGTGCGTATATTTCAGGGGTGCTCGAGAAGTTCCACACGCGATTGGCCTGGGCGCGTGTATTTCAGGGGCTCGCGGGTGGTTTCACACGCGATCGGGCCTGCGGGAGCGTGTGCGTGTATTACAGGGGTGCGCGAGAAGTTCCACACGCGATTGGCCTGGGCGCGTGTATTTCAGGGGTGCGCGAGAAGTTCCACACGCGATTGGCCTGGGCGCGTGTATTTCAGGGGCTCGCGGGTGGTTTCACACGCGATCGGGCCTGGGGGAGCGTGTGCGTGTATTTCAGGGGTGCGCGAGAAGTTCCACACGCGATTGCCCTGGGCGCGTGTATTACAGGGGTGCGCGGGAAGTTTCACACGCGATTGGGCTGCGTGCGTATATTTCAGGGGTGCGCGAGAAGTTCCACACGCGATTGGCCTGGGCGCGTGTATTTCAGGGGCTCGCGGGTGGTTTCACACGCGATCGGGCCTGGGGGAGCGTGTGCGTGTATTACAGGGGTGCGCGAGAAGTTCCACACGCGATTGGCCTGGGCGCGTGTATTTCAGGGGTGCGCGAGAAGTTCCACACGCGATTGGCCTGGGCGCGTGTATTTCAGGGGCTCGCGGGTGGTTTCACACGCGATCGGGCCTGGGGGAGCGTGTGCGTGTATTTCAGGGGTGCGCGAGAAGTTCCACACGCAATTGCCCTGGGCGCGTGTATTACAGGGGTGCACGGGAAGTTTCACACGCGATTGGGCTGCGTGCGTATATTTCAGGGGTGCTCGAGAAGTTCCACACGCGATTGGCCTGGGCGCGTGTATTTCAGGGGCTCGCGGGTGGTTTCACACGCGATCGGGCCTGGGGGAGCGTGTGCGTGTATTACAGGGGTGCGCGAGAAGTTCCACACGCGATCGGGCCTGGGGGAGCGTGTGCGTGTATTTCAGGGGTGCGCGAGAAGTTCCACACGCGATTGCCCTGGGCGCGTGTATTACAGGGGTGCGCGGGAAGTTTCACACGCGATTGGCCTGGGCGCGTGTATTTCAGGGGTGCGCGAGAAGTTCCACACGCGATTGGCCTGGGCGCGTGTATTTCAGGGGCTCGCGGGTGGTTTCACACGCGATCGGGCCTGGGGGAGCGTGTGCGTGTATTTCAGGGGTGCGCGAGAAGTTCCACACGCGATTTGCCTGGGGGAGCGTGTGCGTGTATACCAGGGGTGCGCGGAAAGTTTCACACGCGATTTCAGCAGGGTACGTGTATTTCAGGGGTGCCGGGGAGTCCTACATGTGATTTGCCAGTGTGGGTCCTCCCAGGTGTTCCCTGTACACCCTCCACGGCCCCTACAGGCAGCCCACACCACAGGGGACTACCCTGCATCCCTGGTCATGTCCCGCAGGCAGCCCACCCAACATGGGCATGCCCCCCAGCAAAGGCACATGTCTCCTTGCACTAATGATCACCAACTCATGTCCCCTTGCACCCCCACCCCCAGAATTGCGGGGCATCTGCCAGCAGGCCCCCACTCATGTCCCACTCATGTCCCCTTGCACCCCCACCCCCCAGCAGTGCAGGGGCACCCTCCACCAGGCCCCCACCCATGTCTCCCACCACCCCCACCCCCAGCATTGCGGGCCACCTGCCAGCAGGCCCCCACTCATGTCCCACTCATGTCCCCTTGCACCTCCACCCCCAGCATTGCGGGCCACCTGCCAGCAGGCCCCCACCCATGTCCCACTCATGTCCCCTTGCACCCCCACCCCCAGCATTGCGGGGCACCTGCCAGCAGGCCCCCACCCATGTCCAACTCATGTTCCCCACCACCCCCACCCCCCAGCACTGTGGGGCACCTGCCAGCAGGCCCCCACCCATGTCCAACTCATGTTCCCCACCACCCCCACCCCCCAGCATTGCGGGGCACCTGCCAGCAGGCCCCCACACATGTCCCCCAGCCAACATGTCATCACAATCTAGATCCCTGGCCCTTATGGTCAGCCTCCAAATGCAAAACACCCACTCGCGTATTGCATCCACCCACCTAGAAATGGCGATGACATGATAGAACCCCAATAGCAAGTCTGGAAATGAACACATGGCCCTCACATATACCCAATGGGTGTCAGTGAATCTCAAAACCCATATCATGATATGCATGATACCAATGAGATGATACTACACATTGAAGTTTGATGAAAAAAATGTATTAAAAACAGCATAAATGGAATTAAAAATAAACAAATGACAATGGGAATCAAAAACCAAAAGCAGCATGTCCGTAAAATAATGAAAAACGACAAATCATAATCCAAAGGAAAGGTGTCCAAAGTCACAGTTCAAGAAAGTAAATCCAAGGTAAAAACAAAACCGAAAACCATTGCTCCATGGGTAAATCCAAAAAAAAAATCAAAAAATCCAACAGTCAACTATATACAGATAAACAAACCAGGGTCCATGATCCCAACTGAAGAAATGAAACCTACATAAAAATACTACCTAATAAAATAAAACTATATACAAAAATGTGGCCCATTGTCCAAAAGGTCAAAAATAAATAAAAAAGCAAAGGAAACCTACACTAACTACATAACTATTTACAAAGGCAGCGGGCTAGTCCGACGGCTCACTGGTTGTTGTCATGGGCCAGGGCATCATCGAACTCCTGTTCAATGGCTTGGAGGCGGGCATGTTCCCTGGCCCCGAGGTCCTGCAGGGATAATGCAGTGTCCAGCTCAAACTCCCTGCGAAGACCCTTGAGGCACTCAGCCCGCCTCAGCGCCCTCCGCATGGAGTTCTCCGCCCTGACCATTGTGAGCCGTTCCTCCTCTGCCCGCTGCCGCTCCGCACCTATCTGCTGGCCCAACCGCTCCCACACGGAAGCCACTCCCATTCCAGGGTTCTCCTGCCCTCCGGCCGATGCCTGCACCCCTGATGTTGATGGCCCTGAGCCATGATGCCTCCCACGTCGAGCCTGTCGCTGCCTCCGACGCAACTGCCTGTGCCAGCACGACGGCATCCAGGCTGATGGAAACCACCGACGCCGTCATGCACGTGCCCTGCCCGATGATGCCGTCACATCCTCCATCTGCTGGGGTCCACTTGCTGGTGTGTCCACCCCTGCTGGACCTCCGACTCCCGACTGTGGCAGGGATGGGATCCCCACCGAGGTGGCTGCATTGGTCGGGGCAGGTCCACAGGGGGCCCTGGTGGCATCTGGGCCGGAAGACGGCAAGGAGAACGACTGGCGTATAGTCTCCACAGAGGAGGAGAGGGCCGCCAGATTGGCCGACACATGCAGGAAACCCCCGAACATGGACGATCCCAATTGGGCCACGTCGGCACGGTGCTCTTCGTGATGACGTGCATGCTCCTCCTGGGAAGCATGCACGGCATCACGAATCACAGCCGTGCGCATCGCGACCCCAATCAGGACCTTCTCCATACGGCCAGGGGTCCCCTCGTCCGCAGGTGGAGGGGAGTCAGATGACATGGACATCCCCTCTACCTGCGGACGGGCCTGGGACGGGGCATCCCTGCTGGTGCATGGTGGTGCACCCACAGGGCCAGGGACAGCGACATGCACAGGCCCCTCCACGGTGACCTGTGCTGCCTCCTGCCCATGCCCCTGGACTGCACCACTTGCACCAGCAGGGATGCCCCCACCAGGCCCCATGTGCGCCTCAGTGGCAGCCTCCTCCTCCTCTGTGGAAACCACCAACCTGGATGGCTCCTCACCGTCTACCGCCGTAGCAGGCCCCTGTGGGGGCTCACCCACCCCTTCCGCTGCAGCCGTGGGGGCATCCCCGCCGCCTTGCCCCACAGCGCCGTCTCCGCCCTCTTCTTCACTAGCCGATGCGCAGAGGGAGACATAGAACACAAACATCAGGGTACTGTACAATGGTCCCCTAGACAGGAAGCAATAGCAGATGAGTGCCACTGTCAAAGTACACTTCCATCATATCACTCCACAACACATGTGTCAGTCCAGGCAAAACACACACAGTGACAGTCATGGTGCATGCCATGGACATTTCCAAACATGTCCAATGGACTCTCGAAACATACAATGTAATGGTACTCACATGCATCATGGGTCATGCCTATCACATGCACACACTTCACCTCAGTCACATCCATCTGGCCCCGTACACCCCAATCACAGTGCATACAAGGATGACTAGGCTGCATCAGTGAATCTGTAAATTGTCACAGACATGTGTCATGCATCCATGGCATTCACAAGTCACAGACACGCAGGTCAGGCACACAGACATGGATACCATATATGTACCTGGCATCAGCACCCCTCCCTCACCCCCACCCATGTCCAGGAACAGAGACTGCCATGCTCTCATGTGTGCAATCTGCATAGGGCTCCCCATGTCGCATTTAAACACATGCAACAACCGTGCGGTTCACACATTACTGGTCGCACATGCATTACCATGATGTCCCTGCACACATACATGCGTACATGACCTATGACACACATGCAGGCAAGTATCAGACAACCAGCACACTGCAACATGCCCTGTCTCACACAGCAATGCTTGGCCACTTACCGCTCAACTCCAGACGGGTCTCCCTCTCAAGGACCTGGGCGTGGAGCGCTGGGTGTACGCGTTCCAGGACCCTCATCTGGATGGAACTCATGCGGCCCCGGCCCCCCTCCACGAGGCGCCGGGCCTTTATGAGGGTCCTGGACCTCAAGTCCTCCCAGCGCTTCTTGACCTTCTGGATGGTGCGGGTTGCCACCCCCTCCGCGTTGATGGCAACCACAGAGTCGGCCCAGATCCTCTCCCGTCCTTCCTTGTTGGCGCGGGACGATCCTAAGAGGGCATCATACTGCCCCAGGACTTGCTCCACCAGGACACCAACTTCGGTGGCAGTGAAGCTGGTGCCCCTCTGCCCCTCTGGCTGGGGGTTGCCACTGGTGCCAGATGTTGATGTGCCCGACATGGCAACCCCAGGGGCAGGAGTGGGTGGGCAACTGGGTCCTCGGGCTGGGCTGTGGAGCGATGTTATCCGAGTCGGGAGTCTTCTGTTCCAGCAGGGGTGGACACAGCAACTGGACCCCTGCAGATGGCTGATGTGCAGGCACCAAATGGCAGGGCACAGTGGCAGCAGGCAGGCAGGCAGGCAGGCAGCAGCAGATGGCACGTGGGAGGCTGCTCTGGGCACTGGGGGGCAGTGATTCGGCCTTCTGGGCAGGAGCGTGGTCTTCCGTGTGTTTTCGTGTGGCCAGCTTGATACGGAGTGATTTGGCACGTGAAAATCCTGCACGTCAGCGTGAAATTCGAGGAAAGGGCCTTAGCGCGTAGGCGCGTCAGCACGCGTACGCGATTTCATTGGACCAAAGGCCCTTACAGCGTAAGCGCGTCTGTGGTGTTTCGCGCACGGGCGTTGCCCTGGCAGGGCTTGGAGATCCCGCGTGCCTTTACACTGCTCTGTACGTGCTTTTCGTGCGGTGCGTGTGTTTTCCATCCGTTGGGGTTCACACGCTATTATTTCACAGCGGGTGTTGGCTACGCGTTCTTCTACACGCAAGGTAGACGGTGAGTGGTACCCCGCTCCCCCCCAGGCCCGATCGCGTGAAAATCTTCTCGCGCACCCCTGTAATACCCGCACGCAGCCCAATCGCGTGTGGAACTTCACGCGCACCCCTGAAATACACGCACACGCTCCCCCAGGCCAGATCGCGTGTGAAAACACCCGCGAGCCCCTGAAATACACGCGCCCAGGCCAATCGCGTGTAAGAAGCTTCTCGCGCACCCCTGTAATACCCGCACTCAGCACAATCGCATGTGGAACTTCACGCGCACCCCTGAAATACACGCACACGCTCCCCCAGGCCCCATCGCGTGTGAAAACACCCGCGAGCCCCTGAAATACACGCGCCCAGGCCAATAGCGTGTGAGAAGCTTCTCGCGCACCCCTGAAATACACGCGCTCAGGCCAATCGCGTGTGGAACTTCACGCGCACCCCTGTAATACACGCACACGCTCCCCCAGGCCCGATCGCGTGTAAAAACACCCGCGAGCCCCTGGAATACACGTACCCCGCTCCCCCAGGCCCGATCGCGTGTAAAAAAAACACCCGCGAGCCCCTGAAATACACGCGCCCAGGCCAATCGCGTGTGAGAAGCTTCTCGCGCACCCCTGAAATACACGCGCCCAGGCCAATCGCGTGTGGAACTTCACGCACACCCCTGTAATACACGCACACGCTCCCCCAGGCCAGATCGCGTGTAAAACTTTGCGTGCACACCTGAAATACACGCACACGCTCCCCCAGGGCCGATCGCATGTGTAAACACCCGCGAGCCCCTGAAATACACATACCCCGCTCCCCCAAGCCCGATCGCGTGTGAAAACACCCGCGAGCCCCTGAAATACACACGCCCAGGCCAATCGCGTGTGAGAAGCTTCTCGCGCACCCCTGAAATACACGCGCCCAGGCCAATCGCGTGTGGAACTTCACGCGCACCCCTGAAATACACGCACACGCTCCCCCAGGCCCGATCGCGTGTGGGCCTTCTCGCGCGTGTAGGACTTTGGCGCACATTTTTTTCCTGCGCAGGGACGCTACCGCCTGCTTTCGTGTGGCGAACATGTATGGGCCTGTGCGCGTCTTTGGCCGTGCCCTGTTTTTCCCTATTCGATTCCATGAATACGTGTTGTAGGCGAGCGTGTGGGCGTTCTGCGCACTTGCCTCCTGAACTTCCACCGTGACGCCCACATTTTCACGAGTTGTTCCCCATTCTGCGTGTGACGCCCCGTGTTACGCCTACTTTTGTTATGTGCGCCGCGCTATGTGCGAATTCGCTGTGGCCTTATCGCACGGCGTTCGTTGACCTGTGCGCCAGCGTGCGCCAGCGTGCGCCAGCGTGCGCCGCGCACTTTCTCAGCGCACATCCCACATTTCGCGCATGCACGGACTTCCATGAATTGATGTGCGATGTTTTCTGTGCGAAAATCGCACTTGCACTGCGATTTTCGCTGTTTCTCTGTGAATCGCACGTTTTCACACGCGTGCGCCTTTTTTTCGGCGCACGTTGATTCCATGAATCGGCCTGTTAATTTGCAAAGCACTTACCTAAACTATCATGGTGAGGGGACAGAGCCGATCGTCTGTGCGATGCGCGGCCCGATCCCTCACTGTGTATATGGTCGCCGGTGCCACGTGGAATACCCACCATGTTGGTGTGGGACTCAGAGTGCCGTGCACCAGCGTTGTAGCTTGGAGTGTCCTCGGATGATAGACGGCTACGCCGTCATTATAGTAAATGAAAAGATCACGAGTGATTAGAAAGTGAAAGAGTCACCAGGAATTAAATAGTTAGATAACTATTTAAAATACCATGTATTGACATACCTATGGTGTGCAGGACGTGGGGACAAATAGCAGACTTGTTCTGTGGGATGCCCCACTTCTGCAAGCGGTCAATACCAAATATTGAGAGAATAAGGCATATTGATAGACTAAGGTGGAATGTTTAATAATAAGCCCTGGAGCCGCTAGATAGCTCGTTCCCAAACGAAACTCAGTACGGAACCTCAAGGTGCTTGAGTATGTGTGCATGGAATATTTCTGCTGTGGGCCAGCGACCCGTTATGGATTAAAAGTGGAAAGTATAACTCTAAAGTGAATAAAAGCAAAGTGAGCAGGCAGTAGGGCAGAGTCACAGAATAAATTCTGTGGGGTGCCCCACTCCTGCTTAGGACCAGTAACTAGTGTAGGACACAGTTGCAAGGCCACCTGGTATAGTAAGATCATGTGTGCTATGGTAGCTGTAGGAGGCTATAAATCATGGGTTTACAAGCAGTTTCTTCCACAACACTCTTCCAAAAAACAGAGGGAAAGTACCCAGGAGTCAACCTGCCGCGTGGTAGCACACCACTCTGAGAATTGCCGATGAGGGTGTTCAATACTCTAGACCTCAGAATCTGAGGGTGTCCTCACTTCTTTCCCCAATATATCCTCCTCCCAGATGGCCAGGGAAAGGCTGTCGCAATCTGATCCTGACCCTGGGGGTTATGCGAGGGAGGATCACCTGGGTGGAGGAGACTTGGGGGGTGGGGATGAGGCACCCTTGCGTGAGATATGGTATCCCCATTTCCCTTTGATCAGATATCCCCCAGGCCATTGTAGGGTGTTACTAGTCCCTTCCCTATTTTTCCAGTAGACCATCTCCCGTACAGACCAGTCATGTACTGGGACGAGGAAGAGACAAGCCAGAACCATACATCCTATCTTTATTGACTCATACACACACAGACACCACTCTGGTACTGGGATGAGGAAGAGCAATGCAGAGTACCAAGACTGTTATGTAGTGAATGAACATTGCCTGCACCAAGGCAAAAGTGGCAGTATAAATGGCTCGCTCAGCTGAGGCTAATGAGATCTCTTGTAGAATGCTTGCAGGAGAAGCTCGAGGTGAAGCCAGGGAGGTGCATGCCCGAAGCGCCTACGAGCTGCAGAGTCGTTGCTGCAGAAGTTGATTGTGTCACAAGCACTCTGAAGTTCTACAGTAGCAGAGCTGGTCTGCATACCACCTTGAGTCAGATGGACACCCTCTCCGTACAACCGAGGCAGCAGAGATCCTGGAGGAGAGGCGCGTCGAGCCGGGATCAGAGACAGCCACAGCAAGCCTATCACTGCGGCAAACATGAACCTCGAGACAGTGTTCCCGGTGATTAAGAGAAGGCTGAATGACTCCGGGATGCTAAGGTGTGAACCGCATGGGTGCTGCAGATTGGGTCACTCGTGAGTGAGTGAGTGAGTAAAGGACCGTTTGGGAGGATATGAATGCCAGTTGAGCTTGAACTTACTACTTTTGATAAAAATGATTACCCGAAGCGGGTGAGAAAACCAAAGGGAAGGTTTTTTGGGAATACCAAACTGTAAGAGAGATGAAAATGAGGAGGCCATGAGAGGGCCACAGAAATTATATTTGAATTTGTGAATACGCCTGTGAACTGGGAATAAGTTCCCAGCAGGAGAGTAAACTGGGAATTTGTTGTTGCTTTATTCAATGTGACTGATTTGAGTGAAAGGAAACCTTTTTGAATACTGATCGAAAGAAAGAAAGTGTGGTTGAATATCAATTGTATTAAAAGCAGTTTGGTGCAATTCCCTGATAAAAAAGGGAAACTGTATAATCTGAGAGCACAAGCATTGGCAAGCACCACAAAGACATAAGGAACTGTGTAACTTGAAAGAATAAGCCGTGGCAAAAGCCCTGCGAAGAGTTTGAAAAGTGAAGCATTCAGAGGATGTGAAAGGAAAATAAGTCAAATACCACTGTGAAGCAGCTGGAACAGTGGCAGTGTGCCTGTGAAGAAGAATCAAGTAAGGTGTGTCGGTTGCGTGACCTGTAATGGGTGGAGCATTTGATCTGACAACTGCACCTAGACTGAGTGCACCACCTAAGGAAAAGCCACTTAACTCACCCATAAACTTGTGATTGAATGTAAAGAATAACTTCTATGATTTGAAACTATAGAACTGAACTCTATGATATTGGTGACATTGGTGAAAGGCAACCAAGCCAGAAGAGCTGGGAAGTATCCCAAGGAATTGTCTTGTTTTGGAACATTAAGAGACTTGAAAGATTGGGGAAGGGAACCCCTCTTTTTGTAGCGTGAGCTAACTTGAATCCTGCGGAAGGGAAACCCCTTTTTCAACCAAGAGCTGGAAGAAGCTCTGAACATTTATTTGAACACTTCTCATTTTGATTCTGACATCCCTACACATTGTATGCAAATATATGTGAAGGCAAGTATAGGTTTTGGACACAGACAGACATTTGCTTTGGACTTCCTGACACAGATTATCATTAGATTCAGGGCCTCATCACAAGTTGGGCGGTATCCGAGTGGGATACCGCCCCACTTTATTTGTGTTACAGCCCACCTATCCGGCAGCATTACTGCCGATTCACGGGTTGGACGGTAAACATTATCCCCCATTGGGTCCATTGGACCAATGGGGAATTTTCGGCGCAATAACTGCCAGCGGTATTACCGAGCGATAATTGCGCCGAAAATCTTCATTTTTCCAGCGTGTTTACCCCCCAGCTCTGAGCTGGGAGTAAACACGCCATACTCATTATTGGGCATACTCTTAAATGCAGCGGTAACCCCGTTACCACCGCATTTAAGTGTACCACCCAACTCATGATGAGGCCCACAGTCAGGTAGGGAAACCCACCGTAGCATAGGTCAAGTTAGGTCACTTTTCCAAACCTCTTTTCCTTTAATAAAAGGTTTTAGGCCATACATTATTCAGTTGTCTGTGTCTACTTCATGATGCTTCACAGTATCAACAGTCTTGGTCACTGCTTGTGGCAGCCATTTTACAATCTGGTTGAAAGGATATTCCTACACTAATTGTTTATTTTATTAGCCAACATTTGTTTCTTCTATTAGCCAACATTTAATGTGCGTATTCTTTTCCCACTACCCCCAAATTGGTGTTTGCATATTTTTGTGTTATGCAGTGCATTTCAGATTGAGTAACTTGGATGGTACATGTGTGATAATGTTGACAATATTAACAACCTTGTGTAAGAGCATAATACAATACATTCATAGATTTCAGCCCTCCTGTACATCAAGAATCAGTTCAACATTTACTTTTTCTAATACCTTCTTAGGTCACATTGAGCATACATACACATCAACATATCAATACAGCTTAGTACAGTCTAGTTAGTCAAAGCAATCTTTCCTCAATTAGCCATTCAGCATGACTTTGATGACACCACTACATCAGACTCTGAAGGGGCTATACAATCAAATTGTTCCATTCTACACACACATTTAAACCCTGGTTTGCTGTATCTAGGTGATAAATCCATTGCTGCTCTATTGGGCACTCAATTATGTATATGACCCATTTACTATTACAATTAGTATGCATTGTAAGGTGCCACTTGATACTGCCATGCTCAAAAATATATCTAGGCTGGGGGTGCTGCTGAGCAGCAAGGAGGAATGGACGGCCTGAGCGTAGCTCCATCCCCAGCAACATCCTTATAACAGAAAAATCCTGCTGTGTAGCAGATATTGAGCTTGTGGATGAATGCTTGGGTGGCGGAGGAGGTGGAGAGGACTGTGGCTGGCTCTCGCTCTGCTATGCAGAACAGATGTGAGGGATAGCGATGCTGCGGGACCAAGCGAAGTGGCGTGGAGGCTTGCCCTGGCTGAGGCTTCAGCCGACTTCGCGGGCTCTATGGCGCGACTCGCTGCATGTGGAGGTCTGGTGGAGGGAGTGGCCTCGATCCACATCACACACGTTGGCCCCCGTTGGACGAGCTGCAACGCCACTGAAGCAGGGGATCTCCCCTGCAGACATGAAGGCATTGAGTGCTGGCCCCACGAGAGAGCTGAAGCACACCTCGGGCGTCCCACCAGGGATTGAGCTTGAGGCGATTTTCATCCACGCCTGCATCGGAGTGAGGAATTCTCTTGAAGAGAACAGGTGGGAGACCTGGGCACAGGCGGTGATATGCGGCTCCCATTTTTTCCCCGGCGCGGCCGCGGGGGTCGTGTGCCTCCTCCCGCCCCCCCCCCCCTTCTCGCGGGCACATCAAACCGGGTGTGGGAGCAGGGTGCAGTATGCGGAGCATCGGGCTCTGTAGGGGGCGAGGCAACAGTGGACCTGCTGATGACCCCATTAATCTGGTAGGGTCATTGATTTACACAGTGCTGGCACTGGACATATAGTGGCAGACTGGCGCAACCATCCTGCAAATATATCCATGGCCAACGGCGCAGAGCTTCAGGCCTGGTGGCACTGTGAGATCCCCTGGCAATCCCTGCGCGGTCCCTTGTGGCTACAGAGATGGTGGGTTGCATATACATCACACTGCTTGGTGTCTGACGTGAATCACAGGGAGGACACGGCTACTGACCCCTCTGGAGCTGTGTGGTGAACAGGTTGGCACAATCACTCTGTTGGGTCAATGAAAGGGATTAGGCATTGAAACAATCATACCTGAGCTGACATTGGACATGTCCTGTTTGACCCGTCCGTACCATCCAAGTTGTGATGCATTGTTGATTCTGGACCCCTCACTGCATGGCTGAAGTGTGAGGATCTGGGCCCACGTTACATAGCATAATAACACCCAGAGGGGGGTTGGCGGGACAGGGACAGGTGGCTGCGCTCAGCAGGCCGGAGAATCCCTGCAAAGGCCATGACTGACCTTGGGGGAAAGGCTTGCAGCTTTTCTGGACAGCGTGCTGTACCTACTTGGGGTTGGCCATAGCAAATTGATCCTGTGTTGGGCGGCTACCTGTTATCGCAGATAATTGGCTCCAATGCTGCGACAGGATTTGGGCCGGAAGCTCATTATGATGAAGGGTGCTGGGACGAAGCGTGGCCCCATGGATTAATTTACGAATGTCACAGCAAGAGCCCCGGAGGTGGACGACCAGGACACCATGGGAGGAGTAGACACGACACCCAGGGAGTCCCGCAACGACCAACTAATGATGGCCATGCAGAGTGGTTTTATGTCAGTTAATGTCAAGCTCAATGACATTGTTGCGACGATCAGCTCACTGAAAGCCAAAGTGGAGAAGGAGAGCAGCCACATCACGAAACTGAGACCAGGATCGGAAGGATGGGCCAACACGAACGTGCCATAGCTGAGCTGAGATCAGAACTGGACAAGACCTGAGGCAAGTGTGACGATCTTGAGTCATGTTCATGTCTCAATAATATGTGGGGTGCCAGAGGCAGCATGCAATGGCCCATTGGAACCATTCGTGGAGGACCTCCTTAGGAACTTATTTGGGGCAACATCATTCTCAATTCATTTCCCAGTGGAATGTGGCCACCGTGCCCCGGCCCCGGTTCTCAGTCGTGGTACCCCACTGCTTACCATCATTGCGAGGTTGCTTAATTGCCACATCCTGAAACTGTCTAGAGAAAAGGGAAAACTTCGCCATGAGTCAAACAACATCCACATATATCCAGTCTTTGCGGCTGGGGTTCTGGCACAGCAGAGATTTTACGGCCCAGTGAAAATACTGTTCTGGGCGAGGCATGTCCCATACACCCTAAAGGTCCCGTCTAAGCTCCGGATACAACATGGACGACGCGCACATTTTTTTGAAAACCCATCGGATGCCATTGCCTATGTGGAGGCTTTGATTCCACTCCCACCGCGAGATCGCGGGAATAACCGAAGCCCTGTCCATGGGGATGTGGGGGGGCGGACAACGAGGGAGAGTGAATTTAAATCCTAATTTCCAGTTCACAGGTTCCTAAATGTTTTTACGTATATAACCTGATTGAGAAATGGCAAATAGAACAAATCTTTGAAATTGGCTGGGGGCATGGTCGCAAGACCGTACTATGCTTGTGTTTGCTGTTCGCAATGCCCCCCTGGATAATTCCACTGTTATTATGGGAATATATCATCAGGTTGGGGGAGATGATGCGGGTGGGGTGGTGGCTGCCATCAGGTTGGGCACAATGACATCAGGTGTGGGCACGATTTGACTTTGTTTTTGGGGTGGGAGGTGTAAAAGAGACACGGTTGGAGTGTGGGGGAAAGGGAGGAGGGGAGAAATAAAAAGGTGTTTAAATGCAAACGTGAAGGGTGGGTAGTTGGACGCGGAGTTTGCTGCATCCCAATTGGTACACAGAGAATTACATATGATTATTGTTTCAATGCGCAACTAAATGACAGGTGAAGTAATAGGACTGACATCATGGAAGGTATGGGGCCTAAATAATCCTATGAAAGCTAGAAAGGTCATAGCATACTTGGACCATCATTCTCCCAAAATAGCAATATTGCAGGAAACACACACACGGGGGCGGCTACATGACAGCTTCGCACCCAAATGGGGGCAACGCAGATATTATACATTGTATCCATCTCAAGCCAGAGGAGTGCTTATTCTGGTGCATCAATCATTGTGCATTCAGGCAGAGGAGATACAGGTGGACCCTGCGGGTCGGTAGGTTATAGTGAAAGGGGGGATATCCGGGGAAAGAGTTATACTAGTCAATACCTATGGCCCTAATATTGACGATCCAGGATTTTATTGCCAGGTTGAGATTCTGGTGAAGATGACAGATGCCCCCATTTTAAGGGGTGGGGATTTTAATATGATCTCAGATCTCCACAGAGACCGTACAAGCACTACACAATGCGGATTGTCCGCTTCAGCCCAAATGATTAAGCAGATTATGCGACATCTGGGGTTGGTTGACGTCTGGAGAGACGACCATCCGAGCGCAGCCGAGTACACTTACTATTCTACGGTCCACGATGCTATGTCACGGATTGATTTCTGGCTACTCTCTGCAACATTGGCACCACGTATACACGGCCGCAAAACTTTACTCCGCACTTTGTCAGACCATTCACCAGTGGTGATCACATTAGACCTTGGTAGTGCGTCACATCCCCACTCTCTGTGGACGATGCCACACACCATGTTAGCGTATGATTTGTTGGTAGAGGATTTACGAGAGAAGATTGAAGGGTTCTTTAAAACGAATGAGGACTCAGTGCCAAGATATGCCACCATATGGGAAACCTTTAATGTCTGGCTGCGGGGTACTATGATCTCAGTTACATCTGGTGTGTTGAAGGTCACCAGGTGAGAACTGGCGGAAGTGGAGTGCAACTTACGTAAGTTAGAGAACGAATATGGTACAACCGCAAATAAGGTGCTCCTAGGAGTAATTAAAGGTAACTTGTTAAAATTCTGCAATCTGGCAGATCGGGAGATACATTATATGGCAAAGCCGACCCAGGCACGCCAATACTGAGAGGAAGATCGACCTGGACGATTCTAGGCGGGAGTGGTAGGGGTTGATGCACATCACCAGAATTTAAGGGGTAGCGAGTGGGTTTTTGACATCCACCGAGGCAATCAATAATGAGTTTCTACAGTTTTACAAGACGTTGTATGCAAATGCTGACACCTATCCTAGAAATAGCGGAAGCTATTGCCTCGTTATCCTCTGGTAAAGCTCCTGGCCCTGATGGACTGGGAATTGAGTTGTATAAAACATATACTGAGATCTTAACACCATAACTACTGAGGGTTTGGGAAGAGTCAGTGGTAGCTGGGCACCTTCCACCTACGCTTACTGAGGCAGTTATATAAGTATTGCCGAAACCAGGTAGACCGCCTAGTGAAGTTGCGTCTTACCACCCACTGTCACTAATCAATACCAATGTGAAGATATACGCTAAAGTATTGGCGAATAGGCTAATTCCGTACATGACTTACCTGGTACACCCGGAGCAATCAGTCTTTATCCCTACATGCTCGACAGCCCTTAATCTACCACGCCTTTTTGATATAATGTCACAAATTAATCCACAGGCTCATGCAGTAGCAACGTCACTTGATGCCGAAAACGCTTTCGATTCTGAATCCTTGAACTACCCATTTGGGGTACTTAAGCATTTCGCTGTAGGTAATCATTTTGGCAGGTTTGTGAGACTGCTCTATACGTACCCGACGTCCAGGGTCTGAACTAACCGGGCTTTGACATTCACATTGGCGCGGGGAACGCAACAGGGCTGCCCCTTATCCCTGCAGTTGTTTGCACTCACCAGAGAACCATTGACCCGCTTGATGAGGGAACGACACGCACACAGAGGGATACACATAGCCGTTCCCCCGCAGATTACCTCCCTGTATGTGAATGATACATTGTTGTATATACGTAACCCTAATGAGAACCTAGGGTCGAGCATGGTGGAAGTGGACAGATTCACACATTACTCAGGATATAAGATCAATGCCACCAAATCCAAATTGTTCCCACTAACTAAGGGTACCACTGTACCGGTTGCCCTTAAGGGGCTTAAATGGACTCCAATTCGTTTTAAATATGTGGGAGTAAAGGTGTCACATACACAGGGAACATTGTATGAAAACAATAACGAGGC
This sequence comes from Ambystoma mexicanum, assembly GCF_040938575.1. Taxonomy (NCBI): domain Eukaryota; kingdom Metazoa; phylum Chordata; class Amphibia; order Caudata; family Ambystomatidae; genus Ambystoma; species Ambystoma mexicanum. Next base: position 885,831,375 of record NC_090934.1, on the reverse strand, counting down.
ATATCACAACATTCTTGCAGTTAAATTTGAGTTATGGGCTAGATTCCCGATTTCCCTATATGGTAGATTATCTGTACTGAAAATGGCTGTAGTGCCCAAACCTTTATACTACTTCACATCTGTACCGAATTCCCCTGGGAGAGAGTTCTTTACAAAGCTGCTCTCTATGGCTAGACAATTTGCATGGGGGAACAGTACACCCTGCATGAGCTGGGAGGGACTAGCTTAACCATATGAACGAGGGGGTCTGGTGCTCCAGACTTTGAATTGTATTACCTGGTGGCCAAGGCACTTTTTGCAGCATACTGGTATACACCTCATCCCGGTCCAATACAACGAGCAGTGGAACAATATGGTGCGGCCCCTACAGACCTTAGGGCAGTCATTCTGGATGATCAGTGCACAGATTCTTGTACTTTTGACCTGGTGCACATGACAGTTAACGCATGGGCCCAAGTGTTTAAACGCTCTGGAATAACAACTCCCTATAATAACAAAATGTGTCTTTGGTGCTGCCCAGGCCTTCCTCCTACACACGACCCTGATATACAGACATCATGGGACCCGTGCAAAACAATGGTGTTGGGTGACCTATTTCACAGGGGAAAATGTATTACACAGGGGGAATTCATAGTGAGGTTGGGAATGAGCCCTGTGAAATTGTTACAATATTTTCGAATAAGAGCCGCAATGCACCAGAGATGACCATCTTTCCCCAGGAACTGAAGATATGTGAATGTATAGATGTGATAGCGCTGAAAGAACAGTGAGGGGTCAAATTTCAAGATTGTATGGAGCGGTGCAGACCTCTCAGACGAGACGGAATACAGCAAAACTCAAGTGGGATACAGATCTGAATATGACCATAGATGAGACTAAATGGCGCAGACATTGGGCCTCATTACAAGTTTACCGGTCCGATAACTATGGTACCAGTAAGCTTGCCGGTACCGTAGTTACCGGACTGGCAAACTACAAGTTCTGCTCGCGGGTGCCTTTTCACCCGCCTGGTCGGACCTGGCGGGCTGTATGGCACCCGCGAGCAGAGTATGTCGGATGTACCAGCACCATTCTGAATGGTACCGGTGCATCTGACCTCCCCATTCCCATTGAGCCCTACTGGGCTCAATGGGAATGGGGAGTAAACGTTTCCAGCCCCTGGCAATGGGGAAATACAGGGTCTGCCAGCGTTGTAATGGCCCTGTATTTCCCCATTGCCGGCAGATGGATGTTTCACTTAATGCACAATTGCGTTTAATTCAGTTTAAGGTTGTACATCGATTACATTATACACCTGCTAGAGTGTCATGCTTTCTTCATACACCTGTATGAAATGTGGACAGGGGGGAGCTGACTCGATCCACATGTTCTGGAATTGTCCCAAGATAGCACGATTTTGGCATGAAGTAGCTGAGGTGCTACATGTTATGGTTGGGATACCACTCACACTTCTCCCTCTTAAATACTTGTTGAGCGATATTGGAAAGGTTTCCCTAAAAATCTGTAGATTGCTTAATATATGCTGCATTGCTGCGCAGACATTTATTTTGTTAAAATGGAAATCGAAGGTGGTACCATCATGTGAGGAATGGCTCAGAGAGGAGGGTTATATCAGAAGAGAAACTGCGACGAGTAGGCCAAAGGACATATGGGACCCATTCCATGAATATTTGAGATATGTACAGTCTGTAAACACATAAGTCATGAGAAATAACCTGTGCGCAGAACGTTGATATGCAATGTAAACTAACTGTTATCGTATGTGATCAGTGGGGTATGGGACCTGTGTCCAGTCTACATGTTTGCTTAAATAGAGAGTTAAAAAAATATAAATATCTAAGCTCAGTAAACTGGCATGGTGCCACCGTACTGGTGTAAAGCCCCAACTCCTCTCCAATTGCTGTTTTATTGCAGGTTGTTTGTATGTCTGTACTAATCTTTCTTTCAAATTTAGATTTTTCTTAAATACAAAAAATAGTTTCCTCGCTAAAGTACCTGAATTCTCCAATACATGCCAATTTGTATTGCTAATGCTCTTGATCTTGTTACTTATGGGACTAAACGTTGTCACACACTCACACACACCAATCTATTGAGTGGTTCTTTCATTTTTTAACTAACACAATACATTGGCTAACCTACGCAATTTCTTCTGAACGCAATACATGTGTTAACCTTCACAGTTCTCCAAGTGCAATACAGGAGCTAGACTACATAATTTCTTCTAAGTGCACATATGTGCTAATCATGGCTATGTGCCATACCAGGCTACACGCATGTCAATGAGCAATCCCTAGCCTATCCTCACAAATGTTAACGCAAAAGACGGACTAACATCAAGAAAGTTCCTGGTCCAATACCAAGGCTAAGTGCGATAGGCGGGCTATCCTGATAAATCTGTTAAGCGCAAACAAGAGCTGTCCTAATTCATCTTCTTTGTACAAATCTATCCTCAGAGATCTTCTAATTGCAATATCAGGGCTACCCGCATAAATCTTTGTTCAAATCATCAACTGTCCTTACAGTTCTTCAAAGCGCAAAGACAGGCTAACATCATGAATCTTTTAGGTGCTATACCATGGCCAATTGCAATAGACGGGCTGTCCTAGTGCATTGATTGAGCAGAGGAAACTCTATCCTAATACATCTTCTAGGTGTAATATACAGTCTGTCCTCATATATGTTTAAGGCGCATTGGACCGTTCTCCTTATAATCTTCTGAGTGCTCTAGTCATGATACCATCATAAATCTTCTGCGCATAATGGGAAGGCTAATGTTTAAGTGCCACACATTGTCCACCATCCAAATTCATCTAAGTGCAACACATTTGTTGCCCAAAAAATACATCTAGGTGCACCCATTTCCTGCCCCCAAAATACATCTAAGTGCGACCCATTTACTGCCCCCAAAATCCATCTAAGTGCAACACATTTCCTGCCCCCAAAATACACCTAAGTGCCACACATTTCCTAGACCCAAAATCCATCTAAGTGCAACATATTTCTGGCCCCCAAAATACATCAAAGTGTGACACATTTCCTGTCCCCAAAATACATCTAGGCGCACCCATTTCCTTCCCCAAAATACATCACAAGTACTCAACGAAGACAAGATAATATACTCCAGGGGATCATGCTCTGAATTGGTTGTGTCTCCTCACAGCATGGACAAACTGGTTAGAGAAAGTGTCTGCATGACGGGTGGAAGGTGACATTGGTGAAGACAAACAGTACAATCCCCACGCACTCACGTAGGCCGTGCGTGTCCGGTAAGGTAAAATAACAGTGTATCCTTAATCGATTTTGACAAGTGTTCCAGTCGCAGCTTCTGCTGCTTGGGAGCACGTGACCATCAGGTCTCCTTGCCTCCCTAGTCGTGTAAGTTCAGAACGCATTTGTAGATCTTCTAGGTGCTGAAAATTGGCCCTGTTGGTCACAGAGACTTTGTTGCCAGATGAGGCCACTGCTTTGTAGGGCTTGACATCTTGCAGGTGATTCCAGAATGCCTTCCCTACTAACTTGACAGCACGGTTGGCCACCTGTTCAACCAGATAAGGGCCGGTGAACTGGGGCGCGTTCCAGTGCCTTATGAAATTAGAGAGTAAGAGAACGATGTCACCCACTTTCACAGTGTTTTTCAGTCCACAGTCTTGTGGTGCATTGTCGCAGTCTCGTTGCCGTCTTCTGGGCCTCCCTGGATTCGCTATATCTGTCGAGAGATAAAAGAAGCGCAAGCCACCAGAGAAGTGATGTATTTGTATATTTCCTGTCCTAACACATCTGCACTATTCTCACAGTCCTTCAGTGCCCTTGTGGGAGGAGCCAGAGCAAGATGCATGCGCCATCCTGTCACTACCTGATTGGGCGTTAAATGGTAGTCAGACCCTGGTTTATTGCGCAGCGCAAACAATGCAAGGGGCAAACATTGCAACCAGTTTTTCTTGGTGCTTTGCTGTGTCTTGGCTATGCACTCCTTGAGTCCATCCAGGTGTTCACACACTCCATTTGCTTGCGGGTGGTACACACAGGTGAACTTATGCTGAATGCCTAGCAGGGTTGTGATGTGCTGAAACATTTTGTTGGCCAAGAGAGGGCCATTGTCAGACCGCAGGACCTCACACACACTCCATCTCAGGAAAACCTCCATAACCAAGAACCTGGCCACTATAAGGGCTTTAGCATGTGAACAGGGACCTGCCTCAATACACCTGGAGAATGGGCAGACAACCACTATCATGTAGCAGTATACTTGGCAGACTTGGATCATATTCACATTCTTTTGGTATGGCTCCTCTCACAACTAAGTATGTCCTGCTGTAATCTGTTGACAGGTCAGGCAGTTAGTCACAAACTCAGCCACATGTTCATTTAAATTGAGGCAGAACCACGTTTCTCTAATGCGTGTAGCAATGACCTCCTTCCCTGTGTGTGTTGGATAGTGCAATTGTGCTAATGCTGTATTCAATAATGCTAGTGGCATGACCACCTTCCCTTTGTTGTTCTATTGCCATAAGGCATCTGTTGGAGACATTGAGCACCCTCTCCTCACCCATAGCTCCCTCTCCTCTTTGGGCGCAGATCCATAATCTGTGTCTTTGTTAATACATTGTAACCCTCTTTCAGCACCATGTTTCTTGCCCCTCCTTGTGCATTTTGTCTCTCTCCTAGTTCCTACAATTCCAAAATACGCAGCGCATTTTGCCTCAAATACTTCTGCTTCATTCCCTATTGAGATAGGATCTTCCCCTTTTGTGTGGACTTGGCACTTCACTATTGCTACTTTTGTCGGGTAAGAAATCACCTCGATCCATCTGTCCAATAAAAGCACATGCTGAACTGGAGTCCTATCTGCTCCCCTGAATCCTCTCCTGAGTCAATGTGCTAAACCTGAGTGTACTGTGGACATCACGAAGGTGGAGTCAGAGTACACGGTCGGTTCCTTCTCCACACCATGTTCCAGTGCTAGTATTAGGGACACTAGTTCTGCTGCTTGTACTGAGTAATGGGATGGTAGTCGCGCACTTGCAACCACCTCACTTGTCCCGTTCTCCTTCAGTCTTACCACTGCAGTCCCAGTATGTTCTGACCCCATCAGTTTGATCAATTGTCAAAGAACTGTCAATGAAGACCACGTCTCCTCCCGCAAGTGCGTCCTCCTCTACATTGCCTGTCTCACTGAACATTTCTAAGAATGTTGCTGGATTTACAGTCTTGCATCTTACTATCTTCAAGCCTACATTCGATAGTATCACCTCGTGCCCTGATGCTCTCTGTGTGAGGGTCAGTGGGCTCTTTGGCTTCTGCAGTATCACAAAGAGGGAATGCTCCACGTAAAGAGTGGTGGTACACCCCACCATTACCGCTGCTGACTTCTCAAATGTGAAAGTCACAGCTGTCAAAGCTTGTTCGCACGGATAATGTCCTCTCATTAGTGGGTCGAGTTGCCCACAGCAGTAAGCTATTGGCTTATGGCCCATGCTTGTTCTTTGTGTCAGTACTACCTTCATCACTGTACTGTCAGTGTGTGAGCACAAGAAGAATTCCTTTTTGTAGTCTGGGATCCCTAACACTGTGGCTTTGCATATTGCTTCCTTCCTTCCGTTCATCAAATGCTTCAGTCATCTCAGTTGTCCACATCAGTGTCTTATATGGATATAGGTTGAGGCAAAAGGGTTTGCTGAGGCAAAGATGGGCTCCCTTCCTGGGACTCCTCTCTCTCCCTCCTCTAACTCTTCTAAGATATTAGAGTTAGACTCTGAATTATCATCCTCATTATCAATTTCCACAGTTTCTGGATTAGTAGGAGTTACAGGTCTACTATCAACCTTTGGTGATATAACAACCTTGCAATAAATTCATTGTTCTTTCCTTTAACAGAGAGATTCCTGATCCTACACATCTCTTTCAGTTGTTCTACTGTTAAAATGATCAGGGCTTCCTGTTTGAAGTTATCCATACTAGGCATGTTACAATTGCTATTCTAGTGGAGCTTAGCCTTGTGACGGTATTTAGTTGAACATAAGTAGAGCAAACACTCAATGTAACAACTCTACAATAGATCCTCACTGCTTGCCACCAGTGATAGGCAAGATTGAGTGCAGTATCCTTTGGAAGACTACAGCAACCTTGACCTCCTGGCAATGGGAACCCAACCTTTGGTATACGCCTGTACTAAACAGGTTGGTAGAGTGGCTGAGCAGCCAGGCTTATCTCGAGGGGTCAATGTGAGAATAGGGTTGTAACACAGAGTTTCACAGTGACAGTTATTCAAATAAAACACTTGCACTCAAGGTTTCTTGATTAAACAATTATTAATTTATTTAACAGTCAGTTATATAAGACTTCTTCAGAAGGGAGCAAAACATGTAACAATTATAATATACTTCAAAACACACCCTGTTTCTCTAAATCAGATGATACCCATTGGGGATGGCACACAGACACTTCCTACACCCTCAAGTGACTTAAATAGCTAGCACACTGTAGACATTGATTTATAACTAGTATATTTAGAGCAATGCTGAGTTTGGTGCAAAGGTTAATTCATAAACACGTTAGTACTTTTTAGAACTTCCAATGTCAAGTAAATTTAACCCTTTCCTGCGGGAAAGGTAAAGGCACAGAGTCAGAGGTAAGAAGAGTCTCTCAGGGAGCCAGGACAGCCAATGTTATTTGAGCAAAGTCTAGGGGAGCTGAAGATCTTCTTTGCAGGTAAGTAAAAGTCTTGCACAATGTTTTAAGAAACGTTGGTGGAAATAAAACCACTTGAAGGTCCACAAGCTGTGCAGCTTGTGGGGGGCAAAGCTGTAAGCAACTCTGCAAGGGCAACCAACACAAGTCTCAACTGAGAGCAAGTAAGGCTACACAACAAGAGGTAAGTCAACCTATGTTTACAGCACCTTTGGTTAGAAGAAATGGTTCCAGCTGGCTTCTGTTCCTGTACAGCTCTGCAGATCCTGTTGTTCCTGAGCCTCAGTCGCGGGGACAAGAGGGAGGACGTCTGGGGACCCCTGCACTACAATGAAAGGTCAGCGGCAGCAACGGACAAACTTCAATTCAGTGGCACTTTGTGGATTCATCTCGTCGCGTCTACAGCAAATAGCAACACCACGGTTCTCGGATACCACTTCAGACTATCCTTGCATCTGGGGTCCAGCAATCTGTTGAGGTGGCTCAGGCTTTGGTCAGTCCTGCTTCAGGGAAGTCCGGAGGATCTTCCTGGTGCTTGGGTCTGAATTAAAATCGATCCACTCGGTTTGGTGTTCCTCTTCCAGGCACTTCGGTTCCAGCAGCAGCAGCAGTGGAAGTACAGCCAGCTCTGAGAGAATGTCCAAACAAGTTCACTTTGGGGTTGATTGGTCCCACCAACCCAAGGGGAGAAGTCGTCCTTGCAGGGCTTCTCTAGTCGAAACGAATTCAGAGCTTCAGCACAGCAGCAGCGCTTCACCGGGCAAACCAACAGTCCAGGAGTTGCAGCAGGCGTCTCTTCCAACTTCTTCTTCAGATTCCTTCGTCCAATGGTCGACTCTGCCTTCCAAGCCAAAAAGCCTTGCCTTTTATGCAGGTTTCTCCCATTCATTTCAGCCTAGCTGTCAATCACACAGCAGGGTGGCTGTCCTCCAAGGACAGCCAGCTGGCCAATCACATTTGGGTACATTCCTGTAACCAAGGGAATTATGCACAGGGAGTTTCAGGCACCTCCCTCACTTCCTGCCCCTGCCAGACATACAGGAGCCGGAGGTGGGCTTCACTCGTAAATCCCGCCAAAGACAAAATGTGCAAAGGGATCAAACCTGGTTTGGCACGCAGAGTAAATCTCAAGAAGGACTTTTCCAACAAGAAATGGCAAAAAAAGAAGACCAGGGCCATTTTGACAAAATGGGCACCCATGAGTGCCTTACTGCAGCTGCGAACACAGCCTGCAGTAAAAACACACAATGGTAGTAAAAAGTAAACCACTGCCACCAGCAATTGTAGAAAGGGTAACGTAAACATTTTACATGTGAAACTAGACAAAGGGGATACTAAGTAACCCCTCCAGCACCCTATGGTAAGATAGTGTGTGCTGGGTCTAGAAAGTTACAAAATGTAAGTAAAGTCAATTTCACTTCACTGCTCTCAGAAACAGTACTTTCACCAAGAGAAGGTATTTAAACCTGTGGGAAATCTATGAGAGTTCCCTGTGCGACTGCACTGAAGGTGCTGTGTGTCACAATGTACAGATGATGCCTATGGAGTTTGTCAGACTCCAAAGTCAAAAGAAACACATAAAACACATAGAATTAAAAGTACACAGTCCCAAAGTTCAGCAAAAAAGAGCTTGGGGGCTCTAAGGTGGGAGGAATTTAGCACTAAACTGAAAATTCTCCCTAACACCCACCCCATGTGCCTTCCTCCCATGGGCGGTGCAAAGGTTTTTGGTTGTGGCTGTTGCTGCTGTTCTTGTGTGGTGGGGCTGGTTATGACCGCCCCGTCCATCGCATACTTAGATAGGTTTTTCTGTACTAGTTTTGCGTCATCTGCCTTCCTGTCCTCTTCCTTTTTCTTAACCTTCTCCTGCCACAGCCTACAATGGTGAACTACTGTGAGCTGTATCTCTGGCCATCCTTTCGCCTCCATCCCTATTAACTTCCTTAGACTCTGCATTGCTTCTGGTAGCCCATGTACTAGTATATGATAGAATATTGCTACTGTTTTATCCCAAGGCTCTCGCGTTTTGAGGCACCAAAGTTCTTGAATCTCCTGAATATACTGCACTGGGTCTTCATCTTCCCTCATTTTGCGTGATGTAATGGCCCTGATATCTGTCATGTCTGGGTATTGTGTCCTCAATGCTTGCCATACTACCGTCCTAAAGTTTGCAAATGGCGATCCGTCATGGGCTGTGTTTTGTGTCATCTCCCCTAGGAACCCTGCCCTCTCCCATACGTCATCAGCTGTGTCTCCTAATATTGATACTGATAGTCTCTTTACATCACCCACTGCTAGCCTATGGAAAGCTGTCATTTTCTCCATCTCATGAATCCACTTCCCAGCTCCTGCACTCAATGATGGTAACCTACACTTCACATTCTCCTTGTCTGTGTGTTTACATGGCACATACTGAGGTCGCACCCCTCCTCTCTATAATAAGGGCATCTGTGTGAATGCTTCCTCCTCCTCTTGTGTCCTTCTGGTCAGTCTCACTTGGAGGTCACCCTTCTCACTCTCGATAGCTGCGCACTCATCTATTGGCTCTAATATGGGCATGCTCCTGTTGTCGTCATATACTCTAGTCAATTGTCCCCTTGAACAAGCTATAGCTGTCTCCCCTCTCCTTTGTCCTGGGAGATCCCTTAGTCTGTTGATATAGGTGCTGTGTGAGGTGCAAAAGTCATTCGCCTGCCATTGCTGCTCGTCTGAGCCCCCCTCCCCTTCTCCCTGTGTATGCGTCCTAAACTCCTATGACACCCATTTGTCTGTCCCCGCCCCCGCTGACTGGAATTGAAACTGTTCCCCCATCTCGTCTCCACTGTACGTGTCCTCATTTTCAATCCCGTGTCCATGTTGCTACAGAATCCATCCACAAAACTCAGTCTCCTCGACGTCAAGTCTGTGTTAGGCTTCATGTTAAGGTCGATGTCTCTCAAGTTGTACTTACTTCCTCCCGCCCAGGCCCCTAGGCCTGCTCCTCCTCCTTCAGTTGCACTCCTGCGCCGAGAGTTGGTGCTGTCAGGCTCTGTACGTCTGTCCTCCTCATGTCTGTCCTTTCCCCTATCTAGTGCTACTTGTGTGTTTACTGCCCTTATTGCTCGCTCGTCCTCCTCCCTATTCTCTTGTTCCCTTGCCAGTCTGTCCAATTGTAACTTCCTCTGCTCCCTCTCAGCTAACTTGCATTTTTCCTGCTCTGCTATTTTACCCTCTCTTTCCGTCTTCTCCAGCTCCCTTTCCCTTGTCTCCCTCATCTCCCTTTCCGCTCTTTTCTGTTCCTTGAGATCTCTCTCGATCCCTTCTTCGTGTTCCCTTTCCATGCATTCCTTTTCCTCCTCCCTTCTTTGCTCCCTATCCTCCCTTTCCAACTTCTCTTCTCTCCTACTTTCCCTGTCCTCGTGCTCTAGGCTCACTTTCCTATAGTTTTCCCTGTGGTCTTCCTCGTCCATTAGCTCTGCCCAATCTGTTACTTCGCTGCTACCCTTCAGCCCTTCTATCGCCTCAGTTGCCCCTTCTGTCTCTCTGTTTGTCTTCCCTTGCAGTTTCAAGAGTAGCTGTGCTGCTATCCATTCTTTCTTGGTTATGCTCTCGAGCCCCTCCTCCGCGCCCTGCTGCACCTCACTGCTTGCCTCTGTGTCAATAGCTGGCTGCACCTTTCAGTTTTTCTTCCTTTGTATATGGTGACGGTTTATATGTTGGATTCGAATACCCCTCTGCTGCCCTGAGTTCCCCCTTTTGGTACATTCCCTGCTCATCGTCTGTATTATCGAATACTAAACTCGGAGGGGCAGGGGGGAGGTGCAGAGGGATGGGTGCTTGGGTCCTTCACCTCCTGCTGGCTTAGCATTCACTGACGCCTCGCAGCATCCCCCTCACCCTCCTGAAACATGCGCCATAGCTCAAATATAGCCATGCGCTTGGTCAGTTTCTTCCCCTTATAGGTACCCTGTATGTGTGTAAATAGTGATTTCTGAAACTTCCACAAGGTGGCCATGGTTTAATTAATTTCCCCTCGGTACCTTTGAACATTCTATGTGTGTAAATAGTGATTTCTGAAACTTCCACAAGGTGGCCATGGTTTAATTAATTTCCCCTCGGTACCTTTGGAACATTCTATGCTATATGTACAGATCCTCTCCCTGTAAGGTGGTAATGTCTTACACAAATGCTGCAGACGCGTGTCCCACCCGCACTTGGCCTGAGACATCTTTCAATACCTTTACCTGACCTCAAGTCGAGTATTTCGACAGTCCGCTGTTAAGAGAGAAAGGCACAATATAATAACGATACATTTCAATTTCTTCAAGCCTCTCAAGCTCCACAACTTAACAGGCGTGCTCCGCGCACTGCCCTTCCTTCACGCTCGTTGCCTCCTCAGGCACACTCATAATTTTGCGCATGCGCCTTCCACGCACCGCCGCTGGTTCTCCTCATCTGCCAATCCCAAGTTTCCAATATTAGCTCCTCACGTCGCAAGCGTGTCCTATGTGCAAAGCTAAGGGTGACATCACCAAGCTAACAGAGTAATATAGGAAGATCAAACACAGCACGCACACTGCAATAGCCCGTTACTCCCTACCCACACAAAACCCCACAGCTTTCTTGCCGCACTCCAGGGGGAGTATACCAATATTCTCTTGCCATCGAACTGCACCTGCTGCATTGCCTAGCATGCAAAACATCTCACTCCAGGAGACTTAACCAGTTGACTCACCTTCCTTAATTAGGCCCGTTCCCTTGCTAACCCTTATGGGGATACCGTCATCTATGGCCCGAGCTAAAATGCCCAACCCACAGGAATACCAATATTTACATATCTTCTGTCATCCGTGCCCTTGAGTCAATAGTCTAGGTTATTCACCAGAACCGTTTACCTCTTAAACCAAATGTGCCCTAAACATAGAAGAAGGACTTCTACCTCTGCTCCAGTCCCTATTCATTTGACAATACTAGACAATACTTTGAAAATACTCGAAGATACTTGACAATACTCCACAATACTCAATACCCTCCCTCACACCCACAGATGCCGTTAGACTGGGTCAATACTTAGAATCCATTGTTTTCTGGCACTGTCAGCTGCCGACACCTCTTCAAGGCACTCGCCTCCCCATCTTGGTCTGCCTGGACAACTCGCTGACTTCGGGCAGAATGATTCATAAGGGGCTCTTGACGGCCTTTACATGGGCACGCATTTTCCCATCTTCTCGAAATATGTGAGGGTCCCTCAGCCTCTCAGGTTTGGCAGTGAAGGAGACGACCTTGTGCTGGGCTTGCGCAGCCAACCATCCTCTCTGCTACCAACTTGTTGGGAAGAACTCCCAAGTATACCAGAGGGACACTGGAAGTCTACAGACTCTTGTAACGGGTTATAAACCCTCCCCAGGATAAACAGAGGACTCAGTCAACGGCATGTTGAAACTGTGGTTTATTACAGAAAAAACCAACAGGGATCAGCACAGGAACAGGAGAAATCCATGCACATCTTGTTCGTTCTTGGCTCGCAGGCCGGTTTTACTCTGGTGTAGCATCAGCGCCATGTCACAACTTGGGCCCTTCTCCAGAAAACCTATCGGGTTAACCTAACCTTATTGGGTATTGAGTATTTTATTACCTCTTAGTGGGCACTATATGTTTTACTCTGCTGACCCTCACATGTCAGATGGCTGGCCTGGTTCATCCCCACGTCACTATCTATAACAATGTTGCAGTGTGGTGGACTTACCATTGGTTCTGACCTGTTGCTACCCACCCGTAGGATAGTAAATTGTAGTCGGCTAGAGCTGACGTCCCCAGGCCTGGCATCTGCAAAGAATCTTAGCTCTCTTTGTACCTTTTCAAGATAATAAGAATGACTATTAGGCGGCCGCCCAGCTCGCTGGACTACCCAACTTTGAGGAACTGTTCTACTTCGCGAGAAGCTGGATTCTTAACCTGTCCGCTCCACCGCCTGGGATCCCCGGGCTCTGCCCACCCCGCAGATCTATTTGGCCGCCCTTCTCAGCCCCTTGCAAAACGTGAGCTCGGGAGTCATCCTCGGGTGACGTCCCCTCCCCGTGGAGCGATGGCCAAAACACTGAAGCCTCCTAAATCAGCCGACATCTCTGCTATGCTGCAGGCCTCGGGGAAGGGTGGGAAAGCGGACCCCCTCAAGCTCACCCCCCAGAAAACGTCCGATGGCGGTGGAACGCTCGCAACTAAGGAGGATCTTCAGGCTTTCATGAGCGATATCAAATCGGAATTCAGAGCCTGCATGTCGGAACTCACCGCCAAACTGGAGCAGACCGAGCAAAGAGTCGCTGGCATCGAACTGAGGGTTGGCAAGGTGGAGGACCTGACCACGGACCATTCCGCTTCATTGACGGAAATTCAACGCACCGTCCAATCGCTGGTGGCAAGAACCGAAATCCTCGAACATAAACAGGAGGACTTGGAGAACCGCTCCCGCCGCAACAACTTACGTCTTCGCGGGGTGCCCGCCTCAATTTCCGACCGGGAGCTCCCGGAATACGTTAGCACCTTCTTCCAGTCCCTCCTGCCAGACCTGGACGAGACTCAACTGCTGCTGGATCGGACCCACAGGCTGTGCCCTCGCCGAGGGGTTGACATGGACCCCCCCGGACGTGATTACTAGGGTCCACTTCTACACCACCAAGGAGGCCATAGCAGCGATTGGCCGTTCTAAGGATGAGCTCTCATTTCAGGGAATCCCGATACAGATCTTCCAAGACCTCTCCCCACTGACTCTTCAAAAGCGCAGAATGCTCCGGCCTTTGTCACTCTTTCTTCGGGATCAGCAGATCCGTTATAGATGGCTCTTTCCTACGGCCCTACAGTTTTTGTACAAGGGCACTCAGCGCACCATCAGCCACCTCGACGATGCAACGTCAATCCTCCGTCCAGACTCCCCAGAGACCTTAGACCTGTCCGCTCCGGGCCAATCAAGCCCGGCCTCAGACGCAACCTCCCCAAAGCCGAAACGGACCCCATGGTCCAGAGTGCAGAGAAATCGCAAACCTAAATGACACGCCTTAACGCCTGCACTGGAGCCATGACTCTGGAACGACCTTAAGCCTCACATTTTGCCGCAGATCCGACGCGGTCCATAACCCCCTCCAAGGCGGATGTCATCACTTTACCCTTGGAGAGACTTTCAAACATGTTGGTGCTGTCGAATGACACCCTTGTTGCCTAGGGGCCATGTCGATAGTTCTAAATCGACCCCCCTGGCCGCACTTTGGTCCTCCCGTTGGAGGTCGCTTTTGAATGTGCTTTTCTCCCGTTGGAGACCAGTTAGACCAGTTAAAAAACCCTCAACCACAGGAGACTCCAATTCAATCATGCTCTCACGTCCATGGCTGACCTAACTCCCCCACGACCCCCTTCCCCTCAGCAAGAGGATCGCCCGGATCAACCCCCTCACCAGAAACTCAAGTTCATCTCCTTGAAGGTTAGGGGCCTGAACTCCCCCCCAAAGAGGAAATCGATCCTACAGAGGCTACAAGACGATGGGTCGTCGGTCGCTTTTTTGCAAGAGACGCACCTGATTCCGGCGGACTTTCCACACCTGCGAAGCAGACTCGTCCCGCTACAATTCCTCGCCTCTAATGGCACTAAGAAGGGGGGCACCGCTATCTTATTCGCAAAAGACCTGAGGCCTCAGATCCTTGACTCACTACGGTGCCAAGAGGGTCGCTTTATTGCAGTCAAATGCTCCATCCATGGCCAGCTCTACACCCTCATCTCAGTGTACGCCCCAAATGAGTATCAGGAGAACTTCTACCAGGACCTGGAGGACTCTCTCCTCCCATTCATCGAGGGGCATGTCGTCATGGGAGGAGACTTTAACGGGGCTCCGGACCCTCTCAAGGACAGATCTCACCCCCCATCCTCTAGAGATTTGAAGTTGGCCGCCGGCTTGCTCCACCTGTTTCGCACACTAAACATTGTGGACTCTTGGAGGGTTCTGTCCTCAGACGAACGAGACTTTACCTTCTATTCATATGTGCATCGTACCTTTTCCAGAATTGACCTGATCCTGACCTCCCCACAGATCCTGTCCTTCACTGATGATGTGATAATTGGGCCTCGGATCCTTTCGGACCATGCCCCATTTACTCTGACCCTGCCGTCTCATGACCCAGACCCCCCTCCGCGGCGCCGGTGGTGCCTCTATGACCCTATTCTGGGAGACATGGCAGTGAGGGACTCAATCGCCGACTCCATTAAGAACCTTTTCATTGAAAACCAGGACGAGGACACTTCCCGGCTAACAACTGGGACGCCATGAAGGCGGTCCTCAGAGGCGAGCTGATTGCCCAGGGATCCGCATACCACAAAAGAAAGAGGGCGTCGCGCGCCACTTTGGAAGCTGCAGTCCGCGAGGCTGAGGCTACGCATAAAAGGAAGGGCTGGGCCCCCAAATCTTTCAGGATCCTGCAAATGGCCAGGAAACGGCTGGAAGCCCACTACGCTGAGACTACGGCGAACCTGCTAACCAAGTCTAAGCAATGGTACTATGCCCACAACAAAAAGGCCAACAAGCTCCTGGTTAACAAACTGGCAAAAGCGAAGAGCAGGAATACTATTTTAGGCCTCCGTGATCCGCAGGGGGTGATCCACTACGCTGACCATGAGACAGTACGCTTGGCAACTGCCCACCACCTGGAAATAATGACGGCGGCCCCGAGGGATCCGATCAAGCAGCACTCATACATCCAAGAGGCGGCCCTACCACACCTGACCCCGGCGGCCAGGGAAGACCTGGAAGCCCCGATTACAATCGAGGAGGTGGAGGCAGCCATTAAGAGCTTAAAACCTAGAGCCCCGGGCCCGGATGGATTTTCCACCCGCTTCTACAAAATCTTCCGGCCCCTACTAGTGGCCCTCCTGAGCCGCCTCTTCACCTCATTCGTGGTCACTGGCACGGTCACCCTAACGATGCAAGAATCTATTACAGCCCTTATCCCCAAGCCCGGGAAAGACCCTCATGATATTAGCTCATATAGACCCGTTGCGTTGCTGAATCTGGACGCCAACATATACACTAAAGTCTTGGCCAACCGTCTGGCACCTATTCTCCCTAATATTATAGACCCGGATCAAACAGGCTTCATAAACCACAGGTCGACGAAAGACAACATCCGCAGGGCCCTGGACCTCATTGAAATCGCCACTCGGGATTCCCAACAGCTAGCTTTATTGGCACTGGACCCAACTAAAGCCTTCGACAAGGTGGACTGGTCTTATCTGCGCCTCACTCTGGGGGCCCTTGGCTTCGGTCCGACCTTTCAGAAGATGATCCTGGCGAACTACCAGTCCCCCAGGACGAGGCTGAGAGTCAACGGCCGCTTGTCGGACCCAATCTCCTTCACGTGCGGAACGAGGCAGGGATGTCCTCTATTCCCACAGCTCTTCGCTTTGGCCATGGAGCAGCTGGCTCAACGAGTCCGGAAAAACCCCTGAATCAGTGGCTTGAGCACCGGCTCTGCGCAACATAAAGTGGCCCTCTACGCGGATGATGTTCTGCTTACCATCACAAACATTGAGAGATCCATGAGTGAGGCCTTAACTGAAATCCACAACTTTGGGATGGTCTCGGGATTCGCAATTAACTATCAAAAGTCGGCGGCGCTGGGAGTGGGCATGACGCCAGCTGAACGGGAGGCCCTGGTGAAGAGAGGTCCGTTTCAATGGAACATCAAATCGATCCCCTACTTGGGGTTTCAGATCCCCGCACGCCCAACGGAAGTTTACCAAGCTAACTTCCCGCCACTCTTCGAGGAACTAGAAAAGGATCTGACCCGCTGGCAACCCCAAGAGATCTCCCTCCTAGGCCGGATCACGGGGTGCAAAATGAACTTACTTCCTCGCTTCCTCTATGCCTGTGCCGCCCTCCCGATCACCATTCCGCTTCCCCCTTTGCAGCGGCTCCAAAGGAAGATGGTGGACTTTATCTGGAAGGGGAAGAAAGCGCGCATCCCGCGGAGAACAATGATGGCCAGCACGAGATTGGGAGGCCTATGGGTTCCCGGCCTCCGTAAATACCATATGGCGGCACAGCTGTCCCACCTCCAGGCATGGGGGCTTGCTACGGGTCGACTGAAATGGTTGGAGATCGAACAATCCTGCCTTTCTCTTCCCCTTCGCTTCCTCCCTTTCTTACCCACAGCCTTACGCCGCAGCTGGCCGGGCACGCTCACAGCTACAAAACAAACGATTAGGGCCTGGGAGTGGGCTCGCAGGACACCGGGGCGTCCCAGGAGACTTGAGTGCGCTCTCCCCAATCTTCCTCAACCCAGCTTTCTCCCCCGGGGCCCGTCCCCAAAACTTTAGAAACTGGGTCGCAGGGGGCCTCGCCACTTTAGGGCAACTTTTTGAAAGTGAATCCCTCCTAACCTTTGAACGGTGCAAGGTGACTTTTCAGCTAGCAGAAACGGATAGTTACTTCTACGCTCAGCTCAGACATTGGTGCTCCCACCCACAGACCCGAGCGGCGGCCACAAGACCCCTTACCTCACTGGAACAGACGGTGAGCGACCTACCAGCCCGGGGGAAAATATCGACCCTGTATTGGCTGCTGCAGGAGGACCCCCTCCAGTCCAGGCCTTCCTATATGTCCCAATGGGAAACGGACCTCGGACACGCCATTGAGGACCATACATGGGTGGACATTTGGACAAGAACGCGGACGACTTCCCGCTGTATTACCAACCAGGAGTGTGCCCATAAACTACTCCTGCGCTGGTATTACTCCCCTCTACGCCTTCATCACTTCCAACCAGCACTAAACCCTCACTGTTGGCGATTTTGCGGCCTCCCAGGATCCTACTTTCACATGTGGTGGACCTGCCCCCGGCTGCAAGAGTTTTGGTCTCTCTGTTTAGCCGGTTGTATACAAATTGTTCGAACTACAATTGTTCGAATTACAATTGATGTTTGCACAATTGACCGAATTGTGAAGGTCAATTGTTACATATATGTGGGGGGAAACCCCCCGCAACCCCCATTATATATATAAATATATATATATATACATATAAATATATATAACCAAACCAATATATATATATATATATATACATATATATATATATATATACGATCAATTGTGCAAAGGTCAATTCTGACCCTCGACTTTCGGTCAATTAGGTAATTCGAACAATTGTGTTCGAACAATTTGGGTAATACCGTTTAGCCACCATAAAGGACGTCACCCAGATGACCATCCCCCTTTGTTTTCTAGGGAGTGGAATGTCATCCGTATCTTGTGGCCTTGGCTGCGGGTCCTGTCTCACACATCTTGCTCTTTGTCCAGCCTGAATTCAGCTCAGCTCGGCTCTTGCTGAGAGGCCAGTGACCTGCTGAAATTTTCCTAAACCATTGTAATGTGGTTTCTACAGTGTTCATGCTATACTACATTCTCCGTAGGTTAGTCACACTGTGTTCTGTCAGGTCCCATAGGTGCTCCTGCAGTTTCATAGGGTTATTTGCATGTAAGCATCTTCAAGTTTTGCTCAGGATCTCTTTCTTCTTGCGGTTTCTGTGTTGCTGCATTTGGCTAGTGGCAAAAATAATAAAAGCAATGACAGTATCCTCTAACTATACAACTGTACGCTTGTGTGCCTCATGTATTCGAGTGCGTGTTTATGTCCCGAAGTGCGGATGGCACGTGTACTTAATGTCTAACGCTGCTATGTCATGGTATCTCTAACGATGTCATTGTTAGGGAGAATTCTCTGTTAAGGCTAATTTCTCAAACCTAGTGAGTCCCCCAGCAGCTTTGCTGGATTTTTTGGGGTTTATTTTTTTATCCTGCTAAGAGTGAGACTCTTTTTCTCCCACTCTTAGGCATGATTTGAGAATGTCTCAGTGCAGTAACACAGGGCTGTCATAGTGACCCCCAAACATAGACTCCATACCCTGGGACTGACTACTGTCTCCCAGGGCATGTAAAGTCACCATTGGCTTTACTAGTCTCAAATTGTGAAAAGAACCAGTACAAACCATAATATTGTGGAAGTACTGGCAGGGGTAATTCCATTGCCCCTGGGTCTGTTTTCCAAGGGGGCACTGTCCAGTCCCCCCTTGTCGAGTTTCTGGCTGGTGGCAGTGGATACCACGCGAAATATTCCACCGGAATATTTCTTATGGGATTTTCCCATTGATTTTAAATGCACCACTTTTTGGTGCAATGTTAAAGATACCGCTGGGTTATTTATTTAATATTAATTCCCCGGTTGGGTCTTTTTGCCTGGACTCGGTTTTAAAAAGGCATTTGTGTTCGCCTCTTAAACTCTAACCCAAGTCGAGCCCTTTGTTCCACTTTTTGGCAGGCTTCTGCACAGAAGCCCTCCAAATGGTGCCACTCTGTCTGGGGTCTACAGGATGTGTGGGAGGGGGATTAGGCACCCTGGACTGAGTTATCTCTGCAACTCAAGTCGCACTCTTGTGTGATTGGCCCAGTGGTGAGCCGCCCGGCTCACCACCTAAAATGTTTGAGTGACAGCTAGGTTGTTGAATGGGGGTTTTGCTGCATAAAAGCAGGGCTTTGGGGACGGGAACTTCAGAAGTCGCCACAGGACCTAAAGAATGCGAAGAGGGGAGAAACTGAGCCATCTACAACGACGACACCACCGATCTTCTTCCAGGAGAGTCTTCTTCCCTTTGAGCTGGTGGGACCAACCAGTTTGTCTTTTTCGCCTTCCAGGACGTCTCATGGTCGAATTGCCCTTGCCAAGCACCCCGGCGGCCGGATAGCCACGCTTCACCACTGACCGCGAATAAAAGGGTTGTACCTTTTAATCGGGAACTCCGCGGCTGGTTTCATCCCTGGCAGTGCAACGACTTCCAGCTTTCTTCCTCGTCAAGATCATCTCTTCCTCTGGTCGAAGCCACGACTTGCACCCGCTGCCAGGAACAACTGCCCCCACTGGAACGTTCTCAACATTTAAGGTACTGTGTCCCGCCTGGCCGCCCTTGCAACGGACTGTCCAAGGTGTTCCGTAAATTCTTGACTTTCCAACTGGGTTGGCCTCCAAACCTTCTAACTTTATCCTTCTGAACTGATCCAACCTCTTTTGACATTTTCTGCAAAGACTTTGAGTGCATTTCCACTGTGTGATCTTGGGCACATTCAGCCTTGCTCTCTCCAAGAGTGAGCCTGGCCTATGAACGTTGGCTCTACAGTAGACCCTGCCTTTCTTGACTTGTTGTGGTTACTTAAAAGTGTTGGTACTGTGTTATTTCCATTCTCTGCCTTTTCTCTCCCTTTTTAACGAATTATTGGAGTGCCATCTAAGGTTACACGCTCACCTCTGTTTTGCTAATAAGTGGTGTGTTAACCTAGACTTGTCGAATAATTAACTAGGGAGGTGTATATACTTATAGTGACTGTGTTTGAACTTGCTTGATATATTAGTGCCAGTGTATTTTCATAAGTGTGTTTTAAATAAATAATTATATATTTTTAATACCAAAGCTCTGGTCAGTGTTTGCTTGTTCTACTGTATTTTTGGCCTTATTGTGCATACTCTATATGCTGCCTAAATCTTCTTGAGAGAAGTCTGACTGCTCAGCCACAGCTACCGGGTAAATGTGGGTGGTGCAGACTGCTACCAATTGGGTTTACTGCTTACTCCTGTGGTCTTAAACCTTTTGCTGTGGTCCCTAAGGGAACTGCACAGGTTTCTGCCTAACACTGGTGTACAGCGGTGGGATTTGTATTAAGTATACATTTTAGTGTTCTTTTAAATACCTTAGTGCAACTAACCACAAAGCTTAGCACTAAAAAGTTTTTCTAACCTGTCAACTATGGAAAGTTATAGTCAAGAGTCCCTTGCTACAAAAACTGCTGATTGTTTAAGAGTTCTCTGTAAGCATAAGAATCTCCTGACTAAAGGCAAGAAAATTGAGCTAATAGAAAGATTGTTAGCAAACCAAAGTCTGGGTAGTGGTTCAGAGGAGCCTACTCTCCCAGCAAATGTAGATAACAGTGATGATATTGATATTGATCAAAGTATTGATAATCTTGAGGCAGAGTCAGAAGAGGAGGGGGAGGCTGTTGTAGTTGTCCCCCCTAGGCCTCTGTCTGCTTTACCAGCTCTACCTACTGGACCTTTGCCAGGTCCCACATTTAGTCCTCAATGTATTGAACTAGAGAAAATGAAGCTTGAATTGGAGTTTAAGAGACTTAATGCTCAAGCAGAACAAAGGCACCAAGAATTAAACCAAGAACTAAGGCTCAGAGAAATGGAGCTCAAGCAGGAGCTAGAGATAAAGAAATTGTCTGTTGAAAATGCTTCTCTCTCCGGATCCTCTAGGAGTTCCAGTCCCAAAAGACCCCGGATTCCTAAAGAGATTGTGGGTATGTATGAGCCTAGGTTGGATGTGTTAGATTGGTTGGCTATGTTTGAGTATAATCATGGGCTCCAGTACATCTCAGGGAATGAGTTACTTCCTTGGTTGTTCTCTAGGCTCCCCCTTGTTGCATCTGCTGTGGTAATGGAGTTGGGGGAGCTGGATAAGAAGGATTATGAATGTGTGAAGCTAGCTTTAATAGCTAGATTTGGGAGGACCCTTCCCAGTACCTTAAGAGGCTTAGGACCCTCAAAAAGCATGATGGTACCCCTTGGGCTACCTGGGTGAGTGAAAGTTTGAAAAACTTAGAGGGATGGATTAAGGGTTACAGGGTGAACACTTATGTGGGAATGAAGAATCTTGTTATGTTGGAGTCAATTTATGAGGCCTGCTCTCCTGAGCTCAGACAGCACTTGGCTGATTCAAAGGAATTAAATTCCAGGAAGCTAGCTAAGGCTGCTGACTTGTGGGTTGCCAACAAGGCTCCTCACAAGGACTCTGGGGCAACTCAGAAAAAGGATGAGGGGAAACAGCCTAAAAAGGACTCCAAAGAGAATTCTAATAATTCCAATCCCAAACAGGGCCCCAAACAAAACCATGAGGGTAAGCCACAAGGGAAACCAAATCAGGCTAGTGTACCTTTGGGTGCCAAATCAGAAGGAGGTCAGAACAAACCACCATTCCAAAAAGCATTTGGTAAATGCTATGTTTGTAGCTCTCCTGATCATGTGAAAGGGGATCCCAGATGTAAGGGTAAACCTTCAGGGGTCCACACTGTCTCCTTAGCCTTCGCTCCAGAGGAGGAAGTACAAATGGCCAGTAGAAACTTTCCACTACCGGCTGATGATCCCATTGGAGTCTCAGCCAGTGCTTTTTTAGTGTCCCTGTGGTTGTGGGAACAACAGAATTTAGATGTGTATAATTCTATCCCAGATAATACTAAAGAGTATTATAAGGACAGTGTCCAGGTGAATGGTCAGAAGACTCCTGCCATTAGGGACACTGGGCCAGCATAACTGTGGTGGATGAATCATTTTTCAAGGCAGAGGATGTTGCTAAGGCACCCAAACACCTCACCAAGTTAGCTGGAGGGCCTGTTCAGATGCTTCCCCAGTTACCAGTTCTCATCCAGTGCAATGATATGACTGTGAAGATACCTATCAGTGTACAATGTGAGGTACCAGGAAGGGCTCTGTTGGGAAATGACCTTAAAACTCTTGGAGTAGTGTCACACACCCCAGACCACCTAGTAAAAGGTCACAGGAGCTAACCAGACCTGCAAGAGAGAAAACCATGAGAGGTTCTTCTCTGGAGATGCTGAAGAAAGATATCACTCCTACTCCACTGGAGTTACTGTCTGCTATATCTGAACAACCAGAAGCAAAGGGGAAACCTAAGACTTCTAAAAGGAAACCAGCAGCCAGCACTCCAGTGCTTCCAACAAGGACTTCCTCTAGGTCGTCCAAAGTTACACCTGTAACTCCACCTCCAGCTGAGGCTGAGAGGGAGGTACAACCCTGTGTGGTTGAACTAGACTCTGAAGAGGAGCTAGTAGAAGGCCAAGAACTTATTGGAGATCTGGATCCCGTTGACCATCCTGAGCTGCAGTCTTTACTGGCAGAAGGTGGACCCAACAGGGCAGACTTCAGTAAGGGACAAAGAGAATGTCCAACTCTGGAAGGTCTTCGCCACCAGGCAGCGTCTCAGGCTGATGGGCAAGAGCCTGGGAAGTATAGGTTGCACTGGGAAGATGGCCTCTTCTACATTGAACCGACTGAGTCTGCACCTGGAGACTACAAGCAACCTGTAGTGCCTCAAGAAAACAGACTACAGTTCTTGCAACTAGCCCATGAGATTCCTTTGGCTGGTCACCTGAGTTTCAAGAAGACCAAGTAAAAGGCTCTCACTCTACTTTTATTGGCCAAAAATGGGGGCTGAGGTAGATAAGCTTTGCAAGAGCTGCCACACCTGCCAAACTTCTGGTAAGGTTGGTTCCAAGAATGTGGCACCTTTAGTGCCTCTCCCAGTAGTGGGAGTCCCATTTGAGAGGGTAGGGATTGACATTGTTGGTCCCCTTGATCCTCCAACCTCCTCAGGCAACAGCTGTATCCTTGTTGTAGTAGACCATGCTACTAGATACCGTGAGGCAATTCCTACGAGGACTGTTACAGCTCAGGCTGTGGCTAAGGCCCTCCTTGGTATTTTTTACCAGGGTTGGGTTTCCTAAGGAAGTAATCTCTGACAGGGGTCAAATGTTATGTCCCACTACATGAAGGCCATGTGGAAAAACTGTGGAGTTACTCACAAGTTCTGAACCGCATACCACCCTCAGACAAATGGGTTGGTAGAAAGGTTCAACAGAACCATGAAGAGCATGATAGGTGCTTTAGAAGAACCCCTTAAGAAAAAGTGGGACCTTCTACTGCCATGCCTTCTCTTTGCTTATAGAGAAGTCCCTCAGGAGGGAGTGGGTTATTCTCCCTTTGAGCTTCTTTATGGCCACACAGTCAGAGGTCCATTGGCCCTGATTAAGGAGGGGTTGGAGAGAGCTCCTTCCCCCAAGCCAGTCAGAGTGACTGACTATGTGATAGGTCTCCGGAGGAGAATGTCACACATGATGGCAGACGCTAGTGATAACCTGAAAGCTGGACAAGCTTTGGTCAAGCATTGGAATGATCAAAAGGCTAACATGGTTGAGTTTACTCAAGACCAGCTAGTTCTAGTTATGATTCCAACAAGGCAGAGTGCATTGCAAGCAAATGGATGGGACCCTTTAAGGTTGTGGGAAAACTTGGAGAGGTGAACTATCTGGTGGACTTGGGCAATCCCAAGGAGGCTCTCAGAGTCTTCCACACCAACAGACTGAAGGCGTATGTCTCTGGGCCTGAAGTAGGAGCCTTGCTTCTAGCTTCATCAGAAGAGGAACAAGAGAGTGAAGCTCTCCCCGATCTCCTCAGAGGCTTACCCTTGGATGAAAAGATTGAAGGAGTTAACCTCTCTTCAAATCTGACACCTGAGCAACAAGAGGAGTGCAAATCTATGTTAGATCAGTTTGCCTCCCTGTTCTCACTTTCACCAGGCTTGACCCCTTGGGGCCAGCATGATATACTCACTGGTGACTGTCTGCCAGTCAAAAGCAGAGGATACAGAATGTCAGAGAATGTAAGGACTCACATCAAAGGGGAGGTCAGAAGATGCTTGACCTCTGAGTAATAGAGCCCTCTACTAGTCCATGGTCTAGCCCAGTTGTGTTAGTACCAAAGGCAGGATCTAAAGAATTGACATTCTGCGTGGACTATAGAGCTCTTAATGCAGTCATTAGGACTGATGCCCACCCTTTGCCTAGAACAGATGAGTTGGTGGATAGACTTGGTTCAGCCAAGTTTCTCAGCACATTTGATCTAATGTCAGGCGATTGGCAAATAGCCTTGACACACCATGCCAAGGAGAAAACTGCATTTTCTACCCAATTTAAGGTTATGCCTTTTGGACTGAAAAATGCACCTGCTGCATTCCAAAGGATGGTAAACCAGGTTCTGGCTGGGATGGAGGATTTCTGCATGGCATACTTGGATGGCATTGCAGTGTTCAGCCACTCCTGGGAAGAGCACGTTAACCACCTAGGGCATGTTTTGCAGGCTCTTGAGAAGGCCAATCTGACCATAAAGGCAAATAAATGCCAGATTGGACAGAGTAAAGTGGTCTACCTTGGGTATGAGTTAGGAGGTGGAGAAATAAGGCCTTTGCTCAGTTAGATTGAAGCTGTGCAAAATTGGACAACACCTACTACTCAGACCCAGGTGAGAGCCTTCTTAGGCCTCAATGGGTAGTACAGGAATGTCATTGAGAACTATGGGACAATAGCTTCTCCACTGAATGTGATCTCCTCTCTGGAATGAGGAGTGCAATCAGGCCTTTGAAAACCTGAAGAAAGCTCTTTGCCAAGCCCCAGTACTGAGAGCTCCTGACTACCACCAAACTTTCATTGTACAGACAGATGCTTCAAATGTAGGTATAGATGCTAGCCAACTGGATTGGAAAGGTAGGGAGCACCCCATTTGCTTCATCAGTAGAAAGCTGAAGGATCCTGAGACAAGGTGGGCAACAATTGAAAGAGAGTGTTTTGCCATTGTGTGGGCCCTGAAGAAGTTTAGGCCATACTTGGTTGGTTCTACTTTTGTCATTCAGACTGACCACCAACCCTTGAGATGGTTGATGCAAATGAAGGGGGAAAACCCAAAACTACTGAGATGGTCAATCTGCCTTCAAGGGTTTGATTTCACCATTAAGCACAGGAACGGGTGTCACCACCAAGAAGCTGATGGTCTCTCTAGGATGTATGTCATCGACTAGAGGTATGAGAATCATCCAGGAGTGGATTAAATCCTCCTGTCCCTTAGTCTGGGGGGCGAGTGTTAGGGAGAATTCTCTGTTAAGGCTAATTTCCCAAACCTAGTGAGTCCCCCAGCAGCTTTGCTGGATTTTTTGGGGTTTATTTTTTCTCCTGCTAAGAGTGAGACTCTTTTTCTCCCACTCTTAGGCATGATTTGAGAATGTCCTTTGACTGTAAATGTGTTTTATGGGCTATGGGGTCTTTTACTCCATAGGGCAACATGTGGTTTTGGTATGTGTGTTACACAGGACCCTCAGTGCAGTAACACTGGGGTGTCATAGTGACCCCCAAACATAGACTCCATACCCTGGGACTGACTACTGTCTCCCAGGGCATGTAAAGTCACCATTGGCTTTACTAGTCTCAAATTGTGAACCAGTAATTGTGAACAAACCATCATATTGTGGAAGTACTGGTAGGGGTAATTCGATTGCCCCTGGGTCTGTTTTCCAAGGGGGCACTGTCCAGTCCCCCCTTGTCGAGTTTCTGGCTGGTGGCAGTGGATACCACGCAAAATATTCCACCGGAATATTTCTTATGGGATTTTCCCATTGATTTTAAACGCACCACTTTTTGGTGCAATGTTAAAGATACCGCCGGGTTATTTATTTAATATTAATTCCTCGGTTGGGTCTTTTTGCCAGGACTGGGTTTTAAAATGGCGTTTGTGTTCACCTCTGAAACTCTAACCCAAGTCGAGCCCTTTGTTCCACTTTTTGGCGTGCTTCTGCACAGAAGCCCTCCAAATGGTGCCACTCTGTCTGGGGTCTACAGGATGTGTGGGAGGGGGATTAGGCACCCTGGACTGAGTTGCCTCTGCAACTAAAGTCGCACTCTTGTGTGATTGGCCCAGTGGTGAGCCGCCCGGCTCACCACTTAGCATGTTTGAGTGACAGCTAGGCTGTTGAATTGGGGTTTTTCTGCATAAAAGCAGGGCTTTGGGGACTGGAACTTCAGAAGTTGCCACAGGACCTAAAGAATCCGAAGAAGGGAGAAGCTGAGCCATCTACAACGATGACACCACCGGTGGAGCCCTGCTGTAAAGAACTCACCACTTCACCGACGACAGAGAAGATCTTCTTCCAGGAGAGTCTTCTTCCCTTTGAGCTGGTGGGACCAACCAGTTTGCCTTTTTCGCCTTCCAGAACGTCTCATGGTCGAATCGCCCGTGCCAAGCACCCCGGTGGCCGGATAGCCACGCTTGACCACTGACCGCGAATAAAAAGGTCATACCTTTTAATCGGGAACTCCGTGGCTGGTTTCATCCCTGGCAGTGCAACGACTTCCAGATTTCTTCCTCGTCGAGATCATCTCTTCCTCTGGTCGAAGCCACGACTTACACCCGCTGCCAGGAACAACTGCCCCCGCTGTAACGTTCTCACCATTTAAGGTACTGTGTCCCGCCTGGCCGCCCTTGCAACGGACTGTCCAAGGTGTCCCGTAAATTCTTGACTTTCCAACTGGGTTGGCCACCAAACCTTCTAACTTTATCCTTCTGAACTGATCCAACCTCTTTTGACATTTTCTGCAAAGACTTTGAGTGCATTTCCACTGTGTGATCTTGGGCACATTCAGCCTTGCTCTCTCCAAGAGTGGGCCTGGCCTATGAACTTTGGCTCTACAGTAGACCCTGCCTTTCTTGACTTGCTGTGGTTACTTAAAAGTGTTGGTACTTTGTTATTTCCATGCTCTGCCTTTTCTCTCCCTTTTTAACGAATTATTAGAGTGCCATCTAAGGTTACGCGCTCACCTCTGTTTTGCTAATAAGTGGTGTGTTAACCTAGACTTGTCGAATAATTAACTAGGGAGGTGTATATACATATAGTGACTGTGTTTGAACTTGCTTGATATATTAGTGCCAGTGTATTTTCATAAGTGTGTTTTAAATAAATAATTATATACTTTTAATACCAAAGCTCTGGTCAGTGTTTGCTTGTTCTACTATATTTTTGGCCTTATTGTGTATACCTAGCCTAACTCTTCTTGAGAGAAGTCTGACTGCTCAGCCACAGCTACCAGGTAAATCGGGGTGGTGCAGACTGCTACCAATTGGGTTTACTGCTTACTCCTGTGGTCTTAAACTTTTTGCAGTGGTCCCTAAGGGAACTGCACAGGTTTCTGCCTAACAGTCATAATCGTGGCTTCATGGTGCTTTAGTTGAGACTGTCAATGGAGTTGTCTTTGGTTAAGACCTGGGGCTCTTCATCCACTCTGGGGTAAATTCATACTGCAGTTGGTCTGTAGGGCTTGTTGAGGGCATACGGCTGGCTGAGGGGGTATCTCTCGACATACTTGTCAAACATTGGACCACTGGGAATTGGTCCAAAATGGAATGGGTGATTGTGGTACTTCTTGGCCTTTTTCTGCATCATGAATTTCATAGGAGGTGGAGGAATGAGGTTGACTCACAAGAAATTGATCCCAAGAAGTTAGCAGGAGCAGTCGACTTGTGGGTTGTCAACAGGGCCACTCACAAGGAGTCTCGGTCACTCACAAAAGCAGCACAAATGTGAGAAATTGGGGGATTCCAACAGGGCTCCTAAATATGATATTGTGAAACTACTATTTTCTAAATTCTAAAAATATTATCCAAGTTCGGATGAATTCAGAAGGTGTGTTGTCAAGGGAGATCAGGGTAAAGAAAGGAGCAGGGTAAAGAAGGGAGCAAGGATATGTCCTTGCCCCAATTCCCTTTCATTTTTACATGTCAGATCTTCAGTTTACGTTACAGTCGGTCTCCACCTTCACTCCTAGGCTGGTCTGGTTGGAGGTGGGGTGGCTGGGTTATGCATACGGCATTGTTTTATTCAACATGACACCGATTGGCCTGCAAAGGGGGCTGAAAGTGGTGGGACAGACAATTTGCTGAAGTCAACAAGTTGGTGGTCAATTTAGAGAAATCCCCAATTCTTATTTATAATGAAAAGGGTAGCTATAAAAAACTATTCTTGGAGTTTGAATAAAACCCCCATTGTAGAAGTTGGAGCTATTGTGTATTTGGGCTTCATTTTTTCTTCTCATGCCCATTTAGTCTTCGCAGATTGGTTCCTCTTTCTATTATTCAGATTGAACTTGCACTGACCTTTTGGTGGTACACTTACAAACACAATAAATTTAGTTTGTATTTAAGTGTGATAAATAATGGCCATTTAAAAAAAAAATGGGTGAAGTTGGATGGTGAAATCTCCACCAAGAATGTTATGGTTAATTGTGAAGAACTTTTAAAAGAAGCCTCAATTGATCTGGAGGAGGGCCACTTATGTTTGCAAAGAACATTTAAAAAACTGGATAATATTGAAAATTGGAACATGTTACAAAATTGTAAATTATATGAAGAATTCAGGGCTACATCTATGGATCTCCATATTTCTTTGACCTATTTGCTGAAATCTCCCTCAAGATCTTTTAGAATTATGTTCTTTAGGATTAGAGTAAATTGTACGCTTACATTAGAAGTACTAGGGCCCAGAATTGGTCTATAACTTTAGGAAAGATCCTGTAGGTTTTGTAAACTGCAGCAAACCAAAACTCTTAAGACACCTGGTGTTAGATTGTGTAGCACTTGGAGACTACCAACTTAGATTACTGGGTAGATGTGTTCACCCTAAAAGTGCAATTTTCAGTGAGAACTTGTGGACTCGTTTGATGGGGAGACAGTCTCACTTTCTATTGCATTGGTGAACCTTTTAAAAATTATGTTCAAACCGTTGGGTGTTTTTCAAGCACTTACACATGAGCTGTTATCCTACAGGATTGAAAAATTGTTGAGCTTCGTGACCTGTCAACCCTGATGGAATTTAAGGTATAGTTTGATGGTTTTAAGATCTATTTTGTGATCAAATGTGTTTTGAGGGGATTTTAAATGTTGAATTTCATGTCTTAGCATTGTGATGAATTGTTTTTGTTGATTATATGTTTTATCATTGGCTGTTGTAAAGGCTCACTCCCCGTTGTACCACTACAAATAAATGACACCTCCCAATAGGGAATGAGACTAAGAGAACAGGTTGCAAGGTTAACAAGCCTTTATATGGAAATGGCACCCAGAGAACTCTGCTGCCTCGAGAGCGCTCTGGCAATCATTACAATTACACAAGATTATGAAGTAAAATATCGTCATCACAATATAGGTTACAATGCTGGCACATGACTGGCTGGCAAGTGATGTCCCACATGGCTCTGTAGGCGCTGCTTCCTCAGGATAAGCTGCCCATTTGGCAGGAAGGTGTGAGTCATGAAGTTCAGCTGCCTGTGTATGGAGGGGGTAAGCGTTAGGTCATGGCGAGATAGAGTTGACACTAACTAAGCTGTCATGAGAAACTACCATTAGACATGTAATAAACAACAATCGTTGGTATGCCTTTGAGTAAATCTTGCAAACCTATAAATTGCATACACATGATTGCATCATCTTTCATTGGGACTTTTATGAGGTACAGGGCTTAGGGGGTTTGTCCTCCGTGATAACCTGGGTGACTGGGTGGCTCTCAACACATCAAGGAAAATGGAGAGTATAATGACATATGTTGATTTTAGGATACAATATACTGTGACAGAGGTCTGGCTTTAGTGGGGGAACTCTGGGGTGGGCTGCACAGCAGGGTCGCACGTCTGGTACATCAAGAGAATACCTTGGGGGGCACAGGGTTACATTAGCAGTAATTTTCCAACAGTGGGGGAAAGGGGACAGAAGCAGGTTTGTGGAGATGGATGAGCTATAAACCATGGCTCGGGCCAGTTCACACACAGGACGGTGATCTCAGAGGAAGAGTGAGAGGATACATAGTGTTTATTTGTTTCAATTATCCCCAGCGAATCCGTGAGAAAAGGGATTTCTGATGCTTCAGGCAGTGGGAGAAAAGGTGGGGGCCATGAGTGCACTGTGTGCGGTGCTGCAGAGGGGAGAGAAGCTTTTTCGTACTATCGCAGTGTGGCCTAGTCCAAAGATGGAGTCATTGGCACACAAAATGGAAGCCAAGTGTATCTCGCAATAGCGCCACCTATGCTGATGTTAGCATAAGGGCAATGGAGGCGTCCCCCGCTAGTGCGTGAGCAAGTGGCCATTTTGAATAGAATGTATAGGGGGGGCCCAAACGGCCCTTCACTCCCTCTGTCATGATCCACAGAATGCACGCCTTTTGGACTTCCTGGTCATTGTCACAACGGGGCTTGCCCTCTTTGACACTCCCAACATGGCCGTCTAACGTGGTACGCCTTGCACCAGCTTCCACGTCAGACGTAGCACATTCTACAAATAGACCACGCCCCTGCGGCCCCGCGCGTCTCAATGCTATCACTGGCAGTGACTATACGTGTGCTCCGTAGTTCGCTGAACTATTCTCCTGTCCTTGGTTCCCAGACCCTTTAATTTCCCAATTCATTCCTCCCTCATCTCTTACCTTGTTTCCCGGATTTCGTGTTCCTCCTTCGTGTACACTTCCTCGCTTCATGGACGTCCTGAGCATCCGAGTATCCTGGAACGCTGAACGCACGCTGGAGTCAGAGGAGACTCGCGTGGGCTTGTACAAAACCCGATCCGTGCGCAAGAAGACTTCCTCCAAGAAATCCTGCAAGGAGTGATCTCTGGTGACAAGGGGGGAATTCTGTGACAGTTTGACACGCCAAACGACCGAAGTTGAAACCAACATGGAACAGGCTGTTCAGGATCTCATGCGTGGCATGCAAGAATTAACGACCGAGGTGCAGAATTTAAAGGTGGAAAACGCATCATTGAAACAACTGGTTTTGTCCCGCGATTCTGCCACAAAGGAAAGCGTGCTACTGGGTGGCATTGTAGACAAATACAATGGGTCTGCAAAAACCCTTCGTGGATTCCTTGACTCTTGTTTAGTCCACTTTACCTTTAAGCCCTACTATTTTTCAACTCCCAGGGCGAAGGTGGGCTTTATAATCTCGCACCTCTCCGGGAATGCACTGACTTGGGCTACTCCTTTAGTCAATTCTGGAGTTGCCCTCCTGGATGATTACGATTGATTCATACAGACCCTTAAGACCATGTTTGATCGCCCAGAACAGGTCTATAGTGCCCAGGAACGTCTACTTGACTTTCGGCAAGGATCCCAGGACATGCTTACGTATGTCACACGATTCAAACAATTGGCCAAGGAAGCGGATTGGTCATCAGAAGCAAGCTTTACTCTTTTCCAAAGGGGGATAAATGAAGAGATAAAAGACGAATTAGCCAGAGCGGGTCATCCAAGTGCATTCCAGGCCCTTATGGATCTTGCCATGCAGATAGACTTTTGTATCCAGGAAAGGAAGGCAGAGAGGAAAAAGACCAAGATGCCTTTCCCGAAGGTTTCCCTTTAGAACTCATTGAAACCCGACACTACTCCACTCTCTGGTTGCGATCCAGAACCCATGCAAATAGGGGCCTTCCGTGGACCAATATCCCCGCAAGAAAGGATGAGAAGGATCCACACAGGCTTATGCATGTATTGTGCCTCGGATAAACACCTAGTTAGAGAATGTCCTCTAGCCCCTCCACGGCGTTCGGGAAACACCAGCTCCCGATCCTAGATGGAGCAAGGCTTCGTGAGAGAGATGTTTGCTCCACATCTATTCCATCCTTGAACTCTCCTAGACAGAACAATCTAGTGATTCTACAAGCCTTCCTATCGTCATCCAAGAATGAGACCTACCCTATTTTGGCCTTGGTGGATTGTGGGGCTATGGGAATATTCATTGATCAAGATTGGGTCTTTAAACACCTCATTCCATATGAAACACGAAGTATCATGCAACCTGTGGAGGCGATCGACGGAAGACCTCTGTCTTCAGGACCTATATCCTTGCAGACCAAAGAAATCCAACTCTCGATAAACCATCACCAAGAGTTGATCAAATTTGACATCATCAAGTCAGCCCATTACCCCATGGTACTGGGTATGCCCTGGTTGCAGAAACACAATCCTTACATCAATTGGGCAGCAGGATCCTTGTTTCTTGGTTCTGAGTTTTGCATGTCTCACTGTCTATTCCCGGATTCCTCCTTGACAACTTCCGAAAGCACGCCAACAGACCAGCAAGGCCCACTCATGGTTTCAAACGTCATACATGTTCCTAGGGCCTATCAGGAATACGCTGATGTGTTTTCAACTTCTATAGTCCAGGCCCTATCCCCTCACAGACCTGAAGACTGCGCTATAGATACAGAACCTTCAGCAGTGATTCCCTTTGGGAGGATGTTCATTCTATCCGAACCGGGAAAAAAGGCCCTTAGAGAATACTTGGATACCAACCTTGAAAATGGCACCATAAAACCATCTAAATCTCCAGCTGGAGCTTCGTTGTTTTTTGTTCCCAAGAAAGACACTAAAGAGCTTACACCTTGTCTTGATTATCGTGGATTGAATCAGTGCACCCTCAAGGACCGCTATCCCTTGCCCTTAATCTCTGATATCCTGGAAGCGGTGAGAGGAGCTATAATCTTCACGAAGTTAGATCTCAGGGGTGCCTACCATCTGATCCGTATCAGGGAAGGAGACAAATGGAAAACAGCCTTTAGAACGCCCTTTGGTCACTTTGAGTACTTGGTCATGCCCTTCGGGCTTGCAAATGCCCCCGTAGTCTTCCAACGCTTCATGGATAGGGTGTTTTCTGAAATGTTGTTCCTCTTCGTCATCGTTTACCTGGATGATATCTTGATTTACTCCAAGGATCCTCAAAAGCATGAAGAGCATGTAAAGGCAGTTTTGCAACGGCTACATGAACACAAACTCCTAGCTAAACCCAAGAAATGCCTTTTTCATGTCACTTCTGTTCATTATCTAGGATTTGTCCTTAGTCCAGAAAGAATAGGTATGGACCATTCAAAGGTAAAAGCTATACTATCTTGGCCTGTACCCACTTCTGTGAAACAGATTCAATCCTTCCTGGGGCTTGCCAATTTCTACCGGAAATTCATACCATCCGTTTCTGAGATAGTTCAACCGATCATTACATTATTGAAAAAAGACACCCCCTTCCTCTGGACCCCAGCCCAGGACAAGGCATTCCAACGATTAAAAACAGAGTTTACTCACGCCCCTATCCTTGCTGAACCCCATATTAATTGACCATTCCTAGTGGAGACGGATGCCTCTAACTACGCCATAGGAGCAGTGTTAAAGCAAGAATTTGAGGATAAATTAGAGCACCCCATTGCTTATCTCTCACAAACCCTGATTTACAGCGAGACTCATTACTCCATCTTGGAAAAGGAACTGTTGGCCATCCGTCAAGCCTTCACCGAATGGCGGCATCTACTTCTGGGAGCTAAACATCCTGTCCAGGTCCGTACGGACCATCTAAATCTTCAAGTTCTGCAATCTATAGAATGTAGGAATAGCCGTGAAGCCCTTAGGCCTTCTTCTTTGCCCAGTACCAGTTCCACATCCATCATGTCCCCGGATCACAGAACATAATTGCTGACGCTCTATCTTGACATCCTGATTACGAAACTCTTGAAGATCGGGCCTACCCAAAGATGTTTCCCCACACAATTTTTGTAGCTCAAGCAGTCAGTCTCCTGGAAGACATTCGAATGTAAACCCAGTCCTCTGAAATCTGGAAGATCTTCACAGGAAAGAATCGATGGAGTCTAAAAACTAGAGACGGATATTTGTTCAAGTACAATGCCCTGGTCATTCCCACACAGAGACTGCAACTACGGATTATTAACCTCTGTCATGACACTCTTCACTCCGGGCATCGTGGTGTCACCAACACCCTTCGTCTCGTACAAAGACAATTTTGGTGGCCCAAAATGAAAACAGACATTCAACGGTACATTCAAGCCTGCGCAGTCTGAAATCAAAACACACATGATAACAAGAAACCGGCAGGTCTCCTAATTCAACCTACACTACCTTCTAGGCCCTGGGAGTTCATCGCTGCAGACTTTATTGTGGAATTACCACCATCTAGGGGCTATACGACAATCATGGTCACCATTGATTTATTCACCCACATGGCCCATATTTTACACTATTGTACAAATTGCCATCTTCCTCAGAACTCGCTGGCATTTTCCTGGAACATATATTTCGCCTTCATGGACTCCCTTCCACGATCATATCAGATCGAGGACCTCAATACATCTCTCAATTCTGGAAACATCTATGTCGTATTCTAGGAATCCAACATGCTCTCTCATTGGGTTATCACCCACAGACTAACCGAGCTACGGAACGTGTAAACCGGACCCTGGAACAATATCTTCGTTGTTTCGCCACCAAGGTACAGGACGACTGGTCACTCCTTATACCCGTGGCTGAATTCGCTTACAACAACTCTGATCATTCGGCAGTCAAGACCAGCACTTTTTTATTGCAGCCAAGGATTCCACCCGTCAGTTCTACCTTCCATTCTCCCACATCCCACACCTGTACCAACAGTTGACTCCTGGATTGAAACTCTCATCAATGTTCACAAGGAAGCCAAAGAACATTTAGAAAAGGCCCAAACACGCACTAAGCGTTATGCAAATACCAAAAGAAGACCAGGGCCTTCTTATGCCGTCGGTGATCAGGTCTGGCTGTCCTCGAAACTACTGCCTCGACATTTACGACCAAACAAACTAGCCCCCCATTACTATGGACCTTTTTCCATAAAGGAAATCATAAACCCAGTCTCATTCCGGCTCAAGTTACCAGACTCCTGGAAGAAGATTCATCCAGTTTTTCACACTTCCTTATTAAAACCTTACATCCAATCCCCTCGGAAATCCTGCAGACCCAACCCTGTGGTTGTGGACAATCAGCTGGAATATGAAGTATCCAGAATATGCAACTCCAGGTATGAACG
Source organism: Ambystoma mexicanum (assembly GCF_040938575.1). NCBI lineage: Eukaryota > Metazoa > Chordata > Amphibia > Caudata > Ambystomatidae > Ambystoma > Ambystoma mexicanum. Next base: position 885,796,127 of record NC_090934.1, on the reverse strand, counting down.
GGGTCAACTTCAATATTTGGTTGAGTGGAAAGGATATCCTCAGAGTGAAAGAACCTGGGAACCACTTTCTAATCTGAATGCCCCCCGATTGCTCAGAAGGTATCATCTCATACACCCGGGCAAACCTGGAGGAACAAGTTTTCGGAGGAGGCATGCTGTCATGATCGACAGAACGAGCCCCTTTTGGACTTCCTGTTCATTGTCACAATGGGGCTTGCACTATTTGATACTCCCAATATGGCCGTCTAACGTGGTACGCCTTGCACCAGCTTCCACATCGGACGTAGCACATTCTACAAATAGACCACGCCCCCGCGGCCCAGCGCATCTCAACGCTATCGCTGTTAGTGACTAGATGTGTGCTCCGTAGTTCCCTGAACTATTCTCCTGTCCTTGGTTCCCGGACCCTCTAATTTCCCAATTCATTCCTCCCTCATCTCTTACCTTGTTTCCCGGATTGCATGTACCTCCTTCGTGTACACTTCCTCGCTTCCTGGACGTCCTGAGCATCCGAGTATCCTGGAACGCTGAACGCACGCTGGAGTCAGAGGAGACTCTTGCGGGCTTGTACAAAACCCGATCCGTGCGCAAGAAGACTTCCTCCAAGAAATCCTGCAAGGAGCGATCTCTGGTGAGAAGGGGGGAATTCTGTGACACCCTCACATTCCCCCTTTCATTACATCTAAAGTAACAAACTAATCCTTATGATTATTTTCATTCTGATATTACTTTGCTTCCTGCACTGCTTCATCACATGCTGGGGTCCCTTTTATTGGCATTCAAGCCCTGCAGACACTTCGTAAACTCTGACCCCTTCTAGCATTTTCATTAGGTGTGCATGTCATGTATATCCCCCCATCTCCATTCAGGTCCACCCAGACCTCTCTATACCATTGTAATTCTCAGGGTTCTTTAATTGTGGTATGATATAAATTGTCCACCCTATCCCCAAGATAATGGTATACTGCTGTCATGCGATACTTAGAAGGACCACACTCCCCAGTTTGGATCTGTGCATCTTTCATATTTTGTACCGTTTTCGATTTGCCCATTGTTACCATCATCATTGTTGAACTAGGCATTGATTTTGCACAACATCGAATTCCCACCTGACACACACAGAAAAATAGCAACACGAAAACGATGAGTGGGACAAAAATGTTCATCATTACGCTGAACCAAGATGGTATCCAGTTAAAAATGTCATCAAATCAGTTGCTTGGCTCTATTCCTCCTTCCTTCCGCATTCTTTCCCCCAGGTTATACACCGCCGAGATGACATGGGAGAGGGTCCCATTGTCTACATCTTCAGAAAGTATGAATGTACAGCAGGCACTCCCGATTGTTCGGCAAACACCGCTGTCCATTGCTGTGAGGAGATCCAGGATGTAGCGGTTCTGCACGGTCATCAGCCGTAGGGTGCGGAGTTACACCTTGATCACATTGAATCCTTCTTCAGTGTCGTTGGCTTGTTGGATCAGCTCCCAGCTGACGATCTGCAGCCATTTGGTGTTTGTTTGCGCCTGAAGTCATGGCAAAGAATGTTTTGGCAGAGTTGAAGAGTTTGTTTTTATCCGGAATTTCAGCCAAGAGTTCTCATGATTTGCTGGGGATGTAATTGGATGACCTTCTTTTGCGGGACACTGTGTCTTGTAGTTTGTTTTCGGACAGTCGTATGTGGAGGGTTCCTTCGCTGCTGGCTGGGGTGCTGCCCATATGTCAGCCGAATTCCCCCACCCCCGCGGATGTGGCTCTCTGGAATCACCAGCAATGCCGAATGCAGTGTGGCCATGGCACAGGTACCCCTCCACGATGGTGGGAGATGCTGGTATGTTTGCTTGCCACATACCCAGTAAGTGTCCATTAGTGCTGCCATCCCTTTTTTCATGTTTGGAATGATAATTGTTTTGTTGCACTGTTTGTTAGAACCCATCTGTACTTTCCCTTCGCCCTGGAAACAAAGTTCATGTACAATTTCTTTCTATGTTTTGATGGGTTTTTCGAGAGCTGTAACCCACGTGAGTTGTGTTGAGACCAGATTGGAGTGCATGTCTCTTTGACCCACTGAAAGTTCTCCTCATTTAGACCTCGCAGAGCCTCTGCTCTACAGGTGATTGTCTCGTTGTGCCATTTTTTTTCTGTGAAACGTGTCCCTTTGATAAAAAAAAAAAATGGTTCCTTGATGCAGATCACTCCTTGCGGCTTATTCGTGCAAGTTTTTTCATTCTGCAGCATTTCTATTGTAACTGTGTGTGACTGGAAGGTGCTTCAAATCCTACACAATACCAGATGAACCGAACACCGGGCATCCGACATGGGTACTTCTTGTGGTATTAGAACTTTGGGGGTGCCAGAGGCATGAGGAATGAGAGAGCAAACGTAACAGCTCTCATTTGTTGCTTGTTTAGCTGTTGTACTCATGTCTGAGTAGCATTTGTTAGACTGATCCGGGTGGCGGGGGTCTTTGAACTCATTTAATCCCAGGCCATGGTATGCATCATATCCGTTCTTACCCGCCCCCCTTTTCCTCCTCCTGCCCCCCCCCCCTTGACCGTAATGTAGCATTTTTACTCTGTGGTACTTTATAGGAAAACTATTTGCCCATGTTTCATCACTCTGTTCATTACTATTTTGCCAGGACTGCGGTATTAAAAGATCTTGAGTGGTTGGGACATTAGGGTTAAAGTGCGTGTCAGTGCCATGTAAGGTAGGTTCATTGTTTGCGTGTGTGGTTGTATATGGCAAGTCCGGTGTACTGAACAGGGAACAATCACCATCGTAATAATTGGTTTCATCATCAACCTCGTACCCCATAGCATCATATGTAAGAACAGGGTTTTTATACAGCGTTGTAAGATTAGCATTCAGGGAGGCATTATGTGTCCAAATGGTCTTAACTCCGGCCCATATGAGGCTTGATCCTTCTTGTATCAGGTGTACCCCACTCCCCCCCTCTTTTATATCCCCCAATATGAAAGTCAAACTCCAATAGAGGCCAAGGTAAAATAACATTACAGAAAATACTATTGCAACAAAGTACAGGCCACAGTCATAATGCTAATATCTATTAACTCTATTATCAACTCTATCACTATCTAAATTGGAGCCGTTGCTTGTGACGGCCCTCCTCTCCATCATTTTTCCACCTGAAGGGGCGATATAGAAGTGTTGAGTACACAAAAACTGTATAAATATATATATAATATATATATGTACATTTTGTTTTTCCATTAGACCACACACATTAGCATTTACATATTCTTTCACCAGTAACCTTTTAGTAGTTATGAAAAACATTTTGATAGACGTTAAACCAATTTATCTGAAATTTACTTTTTTTATTTTTACTCTTTTATCTCACATTACAAAAGAGGAAGAGAAAGAGAAATATAAGTGAAGAGAAGGAACTAATAAGAGAGAGAGAGAGAGAGCACATGATCATTTAAACCATTTTTATGTATATTTCTCATGTTGTTTTTCCATACTCTTTTCATGTTTTCTTCCTCATTTGTGCCCTATGTTCCTTTTTTCTATATTTAGGGGATTGCAGCATCTTGGCTCTGTAGCTGTTCACTTTGGGGTGTTGTACTGTTGTGCGCCCTTCTTACATCAGAAAGGTGCACCCAGTACTTCAACCCCTTAACTTTCACAGCGGTGGGCGTGCAATAAATCACTTCGTAAGGGCCATGAAATCACGGGGAGTTCCATCTCCGTACGAAACTACGCACATATACATTTTCTCCTGGCATTAGCTGTCCTGTGGGAATGTCTAGTGTTGTATCTGTCTCACTGTCTTGTGAAAAGGGGGTGCTATCTGCTTTGCTATACTTCGCAGTGCACATGTCATTTGGGTGAGACATTCCTTAAATTCATCCCCTAGCACTGTGGCAGCTCTGTGAACGTCTGAAGCTCTCCTTACTGGGGATAGTGGCGTATGTATGCGCCCTCCCATCACTATTTCATGCAGGCTCAAATGGTGGTCCTTACTTAGTTGTGTCCTGAGTTGGAACAGTGCTAGTGGCAAGCAATACACCAAGTTCTTTTTAAGTGTGTGGCATAGTTTGGACAGTTTACTCTTTAGCAGGTCGTTTATTTTTTCTACCACCACGTTAGCTTTCAGGTGATAAATCGAACACAGTTTATGTTTTACCCCTAACAGAGTGGTCACTTCTTTGAAGAGGTCGTTCACAAAATGGGTGCCGTTATCTGACCTGATTACATCACATATGCCCCTTCTAGAGAATACTTCCCTTACCAAACACTTTGCTGCACACTTTGCGTTTGGGTGGGCACAACGTCCAGCTTCCACCCACTGTGAAAATGGGAATACTATTACAATGAGATATCTCGCTCCATTACATATTTCTCCCATATCGGCATAGTCTATGTGGAGTTCTCTGAAGTGCCCTACAGGGCGCGGCAGTGTTCCTCGTAATGTTCTGAGTGTCATAACTGAACTGTATGTTTGACATGTTGTGCATTCTATTGTTAATTTCGACAAGTGCTCCTGTAAATTGAGGACAAACCACTCTTCTTGAATGTCTGCTGCAATATGTTTTTTTGTTACATGCGTTGGAAAATTTAGTTGTTGAAATGCAATTTGCAACAATTCTACGGGCATTACTACCTTTCCTGTCATTTCCTGTTGCCATATTAAGTCTGTGGGTGATTGTTTGCACCCTCTTTTTTCCCATAATTCTTGCTCTTCAGGGGGTGCACATTTTTGTAACTCTATTATCTGCAGTATGAGGGTGCAGTTGTAAACTTCATCTTGCGCTTCTTGGGTGGGTGTTTTTACAATGACAATGCATTCTAGCGGTTGAGAGACACTAAAATATACTGCTTCTTTCGCGGCGGCATCCGCTGCTGCGTTTCCAAGTGAGATTGCGTCCGTGTTGTTGGTGTGTGCCTGGCACTTTACCAGCGCCACTCCTGATGGTTCTGCTAGTGCTTCAATCAAATCATTCAACAGTGACGCATGTTGTACAGGTGAGCCATCTGCCCTCCTAAACCCTCTACTTCGCCATCATGACAACCCGGAGTGCACCGTTGTTGTCACGTATGCCGAGTCAGAGTAGATTGTTACTGCGCATCCTTTGGCTGTATGCAATGCCTCAATTAATGCTATCAATTCCACTGCTTGTGCTGAGTAGTGTGATGGGAGGAGTTTCTGCACTATTACTTTGTACTCTTCTCCTTCTATTCTCACTACTGCTGCACCTACATGTTTTTCTCCTGTCTCAATGTCAATTGATGCTGACCCATTCACAAAGTATATCTCCCCCCCTAGGCTATTTTCTCATTCTTTTGGTATGTCATCTTCTTCCCCTTCATATGTGGCCCAATCGTGTGTTTGCATATCTTCTACTGTGCAGGACTCTGTAATAAATGTGGCGGGATTTACAGTTTACATCTGACCACATGGAAGTTTGGACTGGATATTATTATTTCATATGCTGTTGCTCTTTGTGTTATAAGTGTTGATTTGGATCTTTCCAGAATGGTAAATACTGAGTGCTCCGCATACCATGTCACCGAGCAACCCATCACTATGGTGGCGCCTTTCTCTATCATGAAGGCTGCTGCTGCGAGAGCTTGTTCGTACGCAAAGTGGCTTTGCATCACTGAGTCTAATGTGCTGCTGTAGTAGGCCAATGGCTTGTGGCCTACCAATGTTTTCTGTGTTAAAACTGCTGTCATCAATATTCCATTACAGTGTAAAAAGAGGTAAAACTCCCGGTCATAGTCGGGGTTCGCTAGAACTGGCGCGTGTGTGATGAGGTCTTTCAATTTAAAATATTGTGTCATCATTTCTTGGGTCCATTTTATTGGGGCGCTGTACTTTTGAGCTTCTTTTAGCCCTTGCAGTAGCGGGCGTGTGTAGGCAGCATAGTCCAGTATCCATGCACAGCAATAATTACATATGCCAAGGAATTTCTGCATGTCTTTCACTGTCTTGGGTATTTCTGTGTGGCGTACTGCTGCTGCTCTGTCTGGTATAATTCTTTTACCATCTTTTGAAATCAATTACCCCAGGTATAATACTTTTGCTAGGCAGTATTGAAGTTTGCCTTTATCTACCTTGTACCCCTTTGTTACTAGTAAATTTAGCAATGTTATGCTCTGCACTGTTCTTCACTCTCACCGCAGATGAGATGATCATCCATGTATTGAATTATGGAACTTTTTATATCCACATTACCAAGGTCTTCATGCAAGATTCTATTGAAAATGCTGGGGCTCTAGCAATACCTTTGTGGCAATCTACAATGTTCATATCTGTTTCCCCCCAGTGTGAATGCTGTAAGCTACTGACAACTAGGGTCAAGTGGCACTGAGAAAAAGGCGTTTTTCAAATCTAGAACCGTGAAACATGTGGCCTCTTTTGCGATACTACACAAAATTGATGCTGGGTTAGGCACTAGAGGAAATTCCTTTTGTATGACAGCATTAAGTGGGCGGAGGTCCTGTATCATTCTCCACGCCCCACCCCTTGCTTTCTTGATTGGGTAAATTGGCGTATTACAAGGTGAATTTGAAGACACTATTATACCTTGTTGTAATAATGCATTTATAGTCTCTTTTATTCCTCCCTCTGCCTCTCTTGATAATGGGTATTGCTTCACTCTGGGTGGAATTGCACCTGGTTTTAGTATTATTTTTACGGGCGTGACCTCTTGCAAAAACCCTACATCGTGTGGGCCTGTTGTCCATAATTCTGGCTGTACCTTTTCCATATCTTCGTCGAATATAGTGGGCGGTGCACTGACGCTGGCCGTGAGGGGGTTGTGTATTTTTGTGTGCTGAATCATTATGTCACATGGTACACTTATTTCCATGATAATTTCCCCATCAGTATCATTGTTAGTGAACAGCTCTTCATCAGTCAAATCGCGCAAAGCTAGGTTTGGATCTATGAACAACACTGTCCTCCATTTGCATCCATGTGTGTCCAGTCCTATTACTGCGATACGTTTGCTCGAAACCCATACCCCTTCCAAATCAATAGACAAGATCGTGCCAGGCACAACATCTGAGTTTACAATGAGGCGGAACACAAAATCAGATGGCACTCTCCATTCTTTTCGTGTTATCTGAGGCACCACTCTAGCGAGAACCCGTATCCTATAAATGAACATGTCAATATCTATGGGCACTCCTCTCACTGCAATTTCATTTGTCATAGTGGTCATACCCCTAGAGTGGAGCATGCTATCCCTCAGTCTGTGAAGGAGATGGTCATATTCAATTTACTCAGGAGATCCCTTCCTAACAAATTTATTGGCGAGTCTTCATGATATAATAAGGGTGCTGGCACTGTCTCCCCCCGCCCCCCAATGTTATGTCTAAATCTTTTGTGTAAGGATCTTTCAAAATAGCCCCAGAAAACCCCTGCATTTCCAAATTTTTTCCCGAGAGCGGGATCCGGCCTTCCATAAGGCACGATTTTTCAGCTCCCGAGTCCACCATGAAGATGAACTGCTTGTTACCTATCTCCGCACCGACTAGTGCTTCCTCTTCTGCACGTAAGGTAGTTGATAGGACTGGACACGCAAGTGCTTTCTGTGGGCTGTCCTAATCTGGGTATGTGTCTGTTCGGGGACGGAAAAGACATTGGGCCTCATTATGAGGTAGGTGGTAAGGGATTACCTGCACCGGTAAGGACACTGGTGCGGGTAATCCCATACCACCCTATTCCGAGGTCCCTTAGCGGGTCCCTTCCTTAACGCCGGGTTTTACCGTTAAGGGACTTCAGAGCTAATAATGGTACCGCAAATTGCGGTACCGTTATTAGCTCCATCCCCATTCCCATTGAGCCCTATGGGGGCTCGAATGGGAATGGGGAGTGGTTCCCCGAATTCAGACTTACCGGGTCCTCCAAGGTTGGAATGACCCGGTAAGTATCTATTTCAGGAACTTGGACCCGGAATGCGGTAAGGTGGTAGCCATGGTGCTAATAGCACCATGGCTACCACCTACCTCGTAATGAGGCCCATTGTCCCCAACTACAGCTGTGCCGCAGAATGGTGCCGGCGCGCCATTTGCAGTTGTGACAAAGATATTAGTGTGTGCATTTCCCATCGTATTCTGACATGCTACTTGTGGTTGCATACCTCGCTGCTGGGGTTGCTGCCTGGGTGCCATTTGTTGGGCCCTCTGCGGGTACTCGTTATAGCATTGTGCTTGCTGCCCATTCCCACCCATTGGTAACCCATATGTACTTCCTGGGTGTGGATGTCCAAAATGCTGCTCATTTCCCATGGGAGGCGGCCCTTGGTAATATCGCATCAGTCGCATTCGGCATTCTCTATAAAAATGTTGCCACCTCCCACAATTCGAACATGACCCTTGGGGTCCTCCCCTCATTCCTTGTCCTCCAAACCCTCTATTTACCATTCCCCCAAATACTCCTCTCTGTCCCTGGTAACCACCTCGTCCTCTTGCGGGTCTGCCCTGCCATTGGGGACCTTCGTATTGCTCCTCTCCTGTCCATTGCTCTTGTCCGTTTGCAGACCATGTTGCTGCCATCCTCGCTGGTGTATTTCCTGACCCCTCCTCCCTGTCTGCTTGTCTTTCAGTGGGTAGGGCTGAATTGATTGCCGCAACCTTCACTAATTTATTCTGAACTAACTTTGCTTCATCTGCCAACCTTCTCTGTGCTATCTCCTTTTCTCCCCTTTTCCCTCTCTTTGATCCTCCTACAGTGATGCACTATTATGCTCTGAATCTCTGGCCAGCCTTTGGCTTCTATCCCAGATATTTTACCCAAGGCCTACTGTACCTCCATCGGGAGCCCCCGCTTAATTATAAAGTAGAACAGGGCGGTGGATTGGTCCCATGCCGTGCCCGTTTCTGATCTCCATAAGTCCTGCACCCGAAGGATGAATTGTGCAGCCTCTTCCTCCTCTCCCATAGTGCATTGCATTACTAAATGTAAGTCTGGGGTGTTTGGGAAGGTTCTCCGCAATGCATCCCACACTTGTGCCCTCACATTGTTGAATGACGACCCATCATGGCGGACACAGTTTATTGTTACTCCCGGGAAAGCAGACTTCAGCCACACCCCATCTGATTGATCTCCAACTGCGGACACTAATAAACATTTTACATCCCCTATAGCCAAGGGCACCCCTGCCGTGTTCTTTTCAAATGTGTGTATTCACTTCCCAGCCCCACCCGAAAGTGGAGGGAGCATTTTCAACAAGTTATTTTTATCCATCTGTGCCCATGGTATATAGTGGGGCCTCCCAGCACCCTTATGTATCAGATGCATCTGTAGTTTGGCCTTAGCTCCTTTTTTACTTACCGTTACTTTCTTTGCTTTTGCTTAATGACATGTTTCCCAACCTCTGCCTCAGTCTGCCTTGCCATCTTTGGAGCCCTCCCCCATCCTCTGGGTCCTCCCTTAATGGAAGCGACAAGCCTGCCACTGCTGCTCCTTCTTCGTATTCATGTAGATCACTCCAAACTTCATCTATCTCCCTATCTGAATCTCCATCCCCTTGTCCCTCTCGTGCCTGGTCGTCTGGGGTTCTGCTCGCACGATTCTTATTAGCTTGTCATTTAAATGGAAGAAAAACTCTCCTGACTGCCATTCATTTCCCGGTCTTTTGGGTATGTTTCCCTGTCGTGGTGGGGAGGGTGTAGATCCTCCCACTACACTGGGTGGGGGCGTCAGATGCCCTGCTACACTAGGTGGTGCCTCCCCTCCCCCCGGCAACATCTGCCCTCTGTTACACAGAGCCCTTAATCGCGTTAATTCCATTTGTGTACTGGCAAGTTGTCTTTCTAAATCCCCAGTAAGCCATGCTATGTTTACCGGAGGGGCACTAGTGGGCCCGTATAGGCCTCTTGGGTCATAAGGTGGCGGGGATGTAGCAGATGGGGTTGTAGGGGCACTCGGTGCAAGAACATACATAGGATCACTGTATCCTGCAGCAGGCCTAGTTAATAAAGGGTAAAGCCTGATGAGGTCATTTTCTCCCGTTTTACTGTACATTCTTCTGCTGTAACTCCTTCCTCCCCTGTCAGGGATGTTGGTCTCTCCGAGGATACATCCTTATTTGCGTCACTGCTCGGGGATGTCTCCTCAAACATCCTCCATAAATCTAATATTTCACGTCTGTTTTTCAGTTATTTACCCCGATACTTTGCTAACAAGTGGGTTGTTACGAGATCTAACACTCTTTTCTCAAAGGACTCTCCTGCCGGCCAAATTGGGGACGATCCCTCTCCCTTTATCTCTGTAAGCCACTGTTCATGGTACTTCTGTATTTTTTCACTGTACAAGGAGAGGTGTTGACAAATATGAGCTAACAGTGTATTCCCTCCCATGGTTCTGTCCTAAATTTTGGGTTTTCACTCCTCTACTTGGTATATCACACAATACAACTGAGAAGACACTTTTATTTACTCTTATCAACACCTTGTGGCCCGCACCAGGCTAAACCTCAATGATCTTTTTTACTTACACCTTTTTTAGGAACCACAAAACACACTTTCCATCAACACTTATTCCATAGACAACATAAGTGCACACATACTTTATCGACAGACCAACACAATTAACTTCAACAACATTGAACATATAACATGTACTACCCTCTGGTGTCAATCGCCCCTTTGTTTTATTCCAGTCTCTTACTTCTTATTCTTATTTTTTCATTCTCTCCCCACTTCTGAGCCCTCTTAGGCTACCCTCTAGAAGAATCTACCCTAGGCCACTAGATCATTACAACCACAGACAAGATCAGACCAACTGTGCCACAACCTATAGTTAATTATAAGTAAAAATGTGCCTAATTTCAAAAAGATTCTTCTAGATTCTACCCTCTACTCACACAGAAAAAGAATATTCTAAATTACTACTCTGAGCCTACTAAATTTAAGAGACTCCTACGTTTTTTCTTTATTTCCACTTATACCCAGCACTGGTCAAGACAATGCTACGCGGCACTGCCTTCTGCCTCCCTTCGGAGCTAGGATCCCATATTCCTTTTATCTCTTTGTCCACAACAACCTAATGGCCATATAAAGGATAGATAAGAAAAGCCTAAATAGTTTCACTCACACAGTCCCTAAATCCAAAGTTTTAATTCCCACTATTCTATCGCCCTTATCTTTGCACCAACTATTTCACAATTTGTTCCCCTCACTTGAGAATCTCGCAACCAGTACTCACCTGGCAGGGGTGGTCTGAGAGCCTCCTTTCACAGTCCATCCACAATCGGGGCCGCACCCCAAACAAGCCGTAACCCGCCATGTCGAGCAGTTGGGTATTTGCAAAGATTACGGGGACCCTTGGAACCTTTCTTTTTTTGTGCGCACACTGGTCGACCGTAGAGGCGATGGTTTTGCTGGGTGCGTCCCGGATCTTGCCGCACAGCAAGGGGACCTCTCTCAGCACACCCTTCTCGATCACATCGCGGGGGTCACTAAATGTAAAGGCTCACTCCACGTTGTACCACTACAAATTATAATAAATGACACCTCCCAGTAGGGAATGAGACTAAGAGAACAGGTTGCAAGGTTAACAAGCCTTTATATGAAAATGGCAACCAGAGAGCTCTCCTGCCTCAAGAGCGCTCTGCAAAAATTACAATTACACAAGATTATAAAGCAAAATATCATCATCACAATATAGGTTACAATGCTGGCATATGACTGGCTGGCGAGTGATGTCCCATATGGCTCTGTAGGCGCTGCTTCCTCAGGAGAGGCTGCCCATTTGGTGGGAGGGTGTGAGTCACGAGGTCCAGCTGCCTGTGTCCGGAGGGGGAGAAGGTCAGGTCATGGCGAGATAGAGTTGACACTAACTAAGCTGGCATGAGAAACTACCATTAGACATAATAAACAACAATTGTTGGTATACCTTTGAGTAAATCTTGCAAACCTATAAATTGCATACACATGATTGCATCATCTTTCATTGGGACTTTTATGAGGTACAGGGCTTAGGGGGTTTGTCCGTCTGGTACATCAAGAGAATACCTTGGAGGGCACAGGGTTACATTAGCAGTAATTTTCCAACAGCGGGGGTAAGAAGGCAGGAGCAGGTTTGTGTAGATGGCTGAGCTACAAGCAAGCCATGGCTCAGGCCGGTTCACACAAAGGATAGTGGTCTCAGAGGAAAGGTGAGAGGATACATAGGCCCTCATTACAACCCTGGCGGAAAGTGACTGACCGGACCGCCACAGCGTAAATAGCGTTTCCGCCATTGCACGAAGGAGCAAAGTGCGGCCCATTCCGACCTATCGGGCACGAGCACCACGGCATGGCGGAAGTGCAAAGTCCGCGATGGTGGAAATGACCCCAAAACGGCCCACACCGCCGCCGTACGGCGCCCTAGGTGCAATACCGCCACCCATCACAGCGGACACCGCAGTGTGCGCCTACCGGAAAGTACGGTGACCGTAAATATACGGAAACGGAAGTAAAAACATGGGCCCGGAACGGGAAACATCCCGCCGTACACCTATAAAACCACTAAAACCACACAACCACTAAAAACACTACCCTGAGACACACCCCAACCCGTCATCCACCCTAGCGAAACCAAGAAAAATGGGAAAAGTAGCGAAGAAAGCGTGCGACCGCAAGCGGCAGGTCCACTTCTCCCGTGAGGAACTCACCGTGCTAACAGAGACCCTCCAGGAGAATGCTGCCGTCGTCTTCTGCACACAAATGACCAGGACGGCACTTGCAAACAAGAAGGCCATATGGGCTCTGGTGGCACAGCGGGTAAGTGCGGTGGGGACTGCACCCCGCACCCCACAGCAATGCCGAAAGCGATGGGACGACCTGCGGATACGCGTCCGCAGCATACTCTCTGCCAACCGCAACATTGCCACAGCCACCGGGGGAGGTCCTGAATCACCCATCAAGTTGACCCCCTGGGAAGAAATCTGTGCCTCCACCATCGGAATGGAGAGCATAGAGGGAGTCGGAGGGATGGAGAAAGGAGTGCAGACATCCGAAGATTCAGGTAGGTGGGCCAAATAAAACAATGCTAAATCCACAATGTCCAATCATGTGAAGTACCATGTGTCCACATAGTGCAACAGAAACACATGTCCAGGAGAACGTCCACACACATCGGCCTGATAGCGCACTTTAAAACTCACATTAAATACATAAATAATTAAAAACCCCTAAAACACCCACTACACGTGCAGCAGGCACACCCTAACTGCAGGCTGCCAAACAACTGCACCCTCACTCCACACACAAATGAAAGCACCTCCAAGGCCCTGACCCAAATCACCCTCAGGTACCACCCCAATGCATGTGATACAATGCCATTCCAATACCCACAGACCCATTAATAACCCTCGCCCTCCTTTACTCCACCACAGGGTCCGATCCAAACGACGAGCATCAGGACACCCCTACCAGCACACCTGCAAAGAGGGCCAAGACCAACGGCCAAAGACCCTCCACCTCAGCTGCACGCATCAAGACACGGCAGCAGCACAAATCAGGTGGCAGCACAGAGGAGGGAACATCAACAGGCACCCCAGCAGCCAGCATGCCCACAACACCACCACCACAGGTCCCCCCAACGGATGCCACAGAAGGCACTGCCTCTGGTGGCAGCAGCACCATAGGTGACACCCCATTGATGGCAGCATGCTCCGACACAGAAGACGGGGATGTCGAAGTCAGATCCATCCATGACCTGTCCCAATCCCCCTGTCTGTCCCATCCCGTACAACATGAGGATACCACGCAGGGGCACCCACAAGACGACGACTGGCCATCCCCCACAAGCCCTGTGGCAAGGCAACATGAGGTCAACAGCCCCTCTGTGACACCCCCGCAAATGGCCATGGCCCAGCAGAGGCAACAGTCCCTCGACCAGTTAATCGTGCAACAGCAGCAACTGGCCACGCTCCTCAAGGACCATGCCGATGAATGTGGGGGCACTAAGGCAGACATAGAAACATCAACTGAGACACTTAGGGCAGAAATGGTGAGAAGTACAGAGACACTAAGGGCACAAATGGAGAGTAGCACCGAGAGCCTGAGAGTCCAAATGGAGACTAGCACCGAGAGCCTGAGAGTCCAAATGGAGAGTGGCACCGAGAGCCTGAGAGTCCAAATGGAGAGAAGCACCGAGAGCCTGAGGGGGGAACTGCATGCGACGTCCACAGACGTATGTGCCGAACTTGCCGCAGTGCGCCGTGTGCTCACTGAGCTCTCACAAACCCTTAGGGACATGCATGGACGTGAGCAGGCAGAGACATCATCCGTTGCAAGTTCCGTCCAGGGCAGCCCCCAACGTAGATCTGGGAGGAACCTGCGCTCCACAGGCAGGGGTGCCCCTGATACCCGCAGAGGGGGCTTGCAATAGCGACAGCCCACTGACAATGAGCATCTTTGGACACTGGTGTTCGGGGGGGAGGTAGGAGGGTGGAGGGGGTGTGTTGGGCTCACTTGGGTGGCGGGTCGATAGGGTGTTCAATATGATATCACATATGCCATAAACAGTGCACGATCAACCAATGTGATGTGTGGACAATGATCATTGTGTACTAGGCCATCATAGGCGTACAGTCCATATTGTGCATGTACCAGACACACACAGTGCCACGAGTACCGTGTCCATGTATCAGCCACCAGGCGTGAGTGCTAGAAGCATGCATCAATGAGATGCCGACGAATGTCACGGCCCTCCGGTGCCTCGCAGACTCCTTGAGGTGCTGCCACATCCCCACCCTCATCATGACCATCATCAGGTGCTTGCAGTTCTGCGTCAGGGGGCATGGGCACATTTCTACGTACGCACATGTTGTGGAGCATGACACATGCCATCACCATCTTTGCAACCTTCTCATGGCGGTACAGGAGTGCCCCGCCAGACCTGCTGAGGCAGCGGAAACGAGTCTTCAGTAGGCCGAATGCCTGTTCAATGACTACACGGGTACGTGAGTGGGCATGGTTGTAGTCCTCCTCATGCTGGCCCCATGGGTTCCGGACTGGTGTGAGGAGCCATCTCTTCAGTGGATATCCAGCATCACCTGTATGTGGACGATAAACGGATTATGTGGAATGCCATTGCTACGTACGCACACCACCCCCCCCCCCCTTCCTGCCAGGTCATTGCCGAATCACATACCCCACATTATCATGCATGTAATGAGACTCACCGAGTAGCCAGGATCTGTTCCCTGCGTGTCGCTCCATGTAGCGTGGTATTGTAGAGTTCCTCAAGACCATAGAATCATGGGTTGATCCAGGGAATCGGGCACAACAATGTGTAATGATCCTGTTGGAGTCACACACCATTTGTACATTCAGGGAATGAAATTGTTTTCGGTTGCGGTACTGGGCCTCCATGGCATGTGGTACGACCAATTCAACATGGGTGCAGTCGATGGCACCAATGCAACCCGGTATGCCGCCAAGTGCATGGAATCCCACTTTCGTGTTTGTAATTTCCTGCTCCGAGCGTGGTAGGGAGATGTGGTCGTCTGCGTGCTGCAGGAGGGCATCGAGCACTTGCAATAGTGTCTGTGAGAACAGTGGCTGAGAAATGCCATGCAACTGTCCGACTGTGTGCTGGTAGGTGCCTGTGGCCAGGAAGTGGAGTACAGACACCACCTTCAGTAGGGGTGGGATGGCGGTTGGGCTATCTATCATGCTGACAAGGTCAGCCTGTGTCATGTCCACAATGGCGGCTATGGTGTCCCGGTCCAAACGGTAGAGGGTGTGGATCTGCTCATCAGTGAGGTTGAACGGATGTGCTCGGAGGCGTGGGATTGCGGCCTGCCTGCGTGGTGGTAGTGGCTGTGCTGGCGGCCCTTGCTGGCCCTGCCTTGCCCTCCTCCTCCTCCTGCGTCTCCTCCGTGCGGCCGGTTGTAGTTGGTGTTCGTCTTCTTCTTGGAGTTGGAGTACTTGCAGTGCTATCAGGTCCCCCAGGGCCAACATCGCGAGTCCTGCCGGTAGCATTTCGGAGTGGGTGTGGTTGTGGGAGGAGACTGGGTGTGCAATTTATGTGTTTTCAGGCTGTATGGCCTCCACCTGTGGTGATTCATTCCACCTGTGCAAGCTGCTCTCCCCTTTGGCCGAGCACGTTCCGCACACAACGCTGCAATTCGGTAATGGCATCTTGCTATTGCAATCATGTATTTGTACCCGATGGCCGTGTAACATTTGTTGATATGTACATTCGGCTATGGTCCCATTGTTTCACATACAATCTTTGCCGTCGCGAACAGACTTGTGAAGGGTCAGTGGAACGTAGTACTCGAGTAACGGTGGGCCCTCATGCATCACTGTACCGAGTTGCACCGACGGGCGGGGCGTCCCATTTGTGGGTGAAGGCAGTTGCCATTTTCACACACAGCCGCACTAGATGGATTAATTTGTGATTTCAAACGGCCACAGATGCCTTTTCGACGTGATGTTGCAAATGAGGAATTCGAAGGGCGGCGCTTTCGGTTTTCAGCTCGCGGCGAGGAGATGCCCACAGGTCTGACTGCAAATATAACGTTCTATTGTTCAATGTCCTTGAGACAGGGGCCATGGCGAGGAAGCAATGATTGATATGAATAGTTTGGGATGCGCAATAGCGACGTGGGCGATGAGGCCGGACGTTCCCAAATACATGTTACTTCACAACACTGGAATTACGGGCTGGGGCACTGTGGATTTTGCAGGCTGCATAACGCACAGACTCAATGGATATTTCTAATGTTATGTGAGTAAATGTTCTGGCGTTTTTATACCGGGATGAGGGAATGATGAATGGATGCATGGGCAGATGATTTGATACAGAGTTTGCCATGTTCAGGGCTTCTTGGAATCTATCCGCCTCCCCTGCGCTATGTGATGCAGGGCTGCCATAGTGGGACCATCGTCTATCTGGCCTTGTTGAGCCCTCCCTTTCTCGACGCGCCTTCAGACACTTGTGTCCATGCACGTTAACAATCCCATCAGATGGATTCTGTTTTCACAGACGCATGCACAGGTACACTCGTTTGTGATGGTGTTTACACCTCGATATAGATGGTTATGAGTCGCAAGTGGTTTTGGGGTGGTGATGATCCTTTGGAGTGGGCTAGCATGCATATGGCTGTGGATTCAGTGTGATCATTGAAGTGAGTTGTTCGGATGTAGTTCTGATGGCCATTCTGTTCTTTTTCTTTTCTTTTGGTTGACAGGTATCTCCTCCCCTTTTGCCACTGCCATCTGTATGCCACTCCTGCAGATGGCTTTTACTCCCGACACCTGCTGCTTCGTGTTAATCAGTGGAGCAGCATTACGATCTTATGGGACGATCGCCAATGGGCCACATGCCCTTACGAAGTACTAGTGGCTCGGAGCAACATTTCGGCCTTTCAGCTGGACTAGTACCTCCCCATTGGGACGGCCCTGCGGTTCTGTGCGCTTCCATGTTGCCTTTTCGTACGTGAATGTGGCTCTGTGTACCATGATGGAACAGGGCGTCACACAAGTAGTGGCTGGTCATTTCTTGCGGATGCAGCCCACAATGGTGAAATGTGTTTTGGAGTTCATGGCCTGATGGCTGTATGGGCTTGGTGATTTTGTTGTGCATTAAATTTCTATTCTGATTTGGCCCGTGTAGCGTTCTTCTTTGCAAGTGATGTGGCATATTCCTATTTGGGGAGCGATGTATTGTGAGGAGATCTGCATTGGGTTCCAGCTTCGGAGTTTAGTTGCGTGGTACTGTACTGGGCGCGTTTGCCTACGAAGCCCGTGAGGTCAGGGATGGGGGCTGCCAATATGACTGTTTGGATGTTGTCATGCTCAGGGGCGGGGGATTGGGTTTTGTGTAACAGATGCCGGTCAGCCAGGTGGACTGGTGGAATGATGTGATTTTCGGAATATTGCTGGTCACAGGTGCCTGTGTTTGCGTGCGTTTCTTGGTGGGGGACTGTGGTCATGTCCATTGGGATGGCTTCTGTATTCGTGCCATCTGTGCCCTGCAGCTCCCATTGGCCCCTCTTGTGTTTCATTTGTTCGTTGGCATGCATGGGTGACTTGTACATTTCAATGGTTGCATTGTGACTTCATTGCACCTACGGGGAGTTGTACTTTGTGGGCAGGGAGCGGTGTACAGGCACTCAGTGGGGCCGTTTACGGTTGATTCGCGATGCCGTACTTCTCACCATGGCGGAATGGTACATTCCGCCATGCTTGATGGCGTTAGGTACATGTCCGCTAGGGTCGGAATTAGCGTACCCTTGCGCCATGGTGGTGTTTACGGTTTGGCATGGCGCGCGCGCGCGTGCTTGGTGCAGTTAGCGTTAGCGTTCACTACGGTGTCGCTAATGGCTTCGTACTTTGCGGTGACGGGTCATAGTCGCACCGAGCGCTATTCGATGGCGGTATTGCATTTCCGCCATCGTTTTCCGAATTCCGCCAGGGTCGTAATGAGGGCCATAGTGTTTATTTGTTTCAATTATCCCCAGCGAATCCGCGAGAAAATGTATTTATGAAGCTTCAGACAGTGGGAGAAAAGGTAGGGGCCATGAGTGCACTGTGTGCGGCGCTGCAGAGGGGAGAGAAGCTTTTTTGTACTATCGCAGTGCGGCCTAGTCCAAAGATGGAGTTGAGGGCACACAAAATGGAAGCCAAGTGTATCTCGCAATAGCCCCACCTATGCTTATGTTAGCATAAGGGCAAAGGAGGCGTCCCCCCTAGTGCGTGAGCAAGTGGTCCATTTCGTATAGCAATAAATAAATAAAAAAATGTAAAGGAAATATATATGTTTAATTGTATAGACAAATAAATGCATAAAAAGCATAATACATATAATCAATTTAGTGGCGACATAGCCTGTGCAGTTGTAAAGCAATATGTGGCTAAGTACATAAAATAGACCTGCTTAAAAGTCCCTATTCAATATAGACCGGACATTAACATAGAACAAATACCGCTGCTCTGCATTGGGGAAAGATGAGGGGCTTATATTACAATTTTGGAACCTTGCACCTGCGTAACCAAACTCCCGGGGAGAAGCCAGGTAGAGAGAATGGCCCATGGGAGTAGGTGAGAGCTCCAACCAATGGGAGGGAAGGTAGGGTAATCCACACAAGGAACCGATTCCATGTCATTTTCCTGCTTTCCGAAGGTCACATTTAAAAAGACTGATTTATTTTGGTCGATTTCTTGCGAACCTCAGAAAGCAGGAAAGGGACATGACCCATCATTTTGTTTTTTAATTGGTGGGGGGGGGGGTTTGAATAGATAGTGGTTTTGCCCAGAAGGAAGGCCCTAGTTAAGACTTGTCTAAGAGTGGAGGCACCAGAGGGCATGTATGGTCTGACTCCTCCCAAGTCTGTACTAGAGCATAAACACTTTCTGGATGTGGAGGCTGGAATCATTGAAGAGGACTACAGAGGAGAGGTGAAGGTGGTACTCTTCCATCTGGGATATTTCTCTTTCATAAAATCCTGGCCAGCCTATATCCCAACTGGTATGTGAGAAAATATTGGTCTTCGATTTTGAGGAAGTGGAAGACCTCGATGACAGAGAGAGGGCTAAAGTGGAGTTTTGGGAAATGACAGAAACCCAGAGAGAAGTTACCCAATCATGTGAAGCTCTAGGGCCCACATCATTGCGATTTTCAGAAGCCCAGCGAACATACATATTACTGGAACAGATCCAGAGAAATGAAATATCTGAAGAATAGAACTGTACCCTGAAGAACCCCCTATTTTATCGACAGACGATGGTTCCTATACCCAGTAGAAGTAAACCGAAGGGGAGAAGGAACCCAGTACTACCAACTCTTAGTCCCTAAGCCCTTTCAGAGGGCAGTGATGGGGTTACCCCATTCCAATTACATTTGGCTCTAGAGATGATGCAGAAAGATCTGCTAAACCAAATTTATTGGCCTGGTGCGTATGCATATTTTAAACAGTTTTGCGTTGTATGTCCCATCTGTCAGACAGCATTACCTGATAATGTACTACGAGAACCTCTACAGCCATTGACCATTTTTCAAATACCACTCTCCTGAATTGGTATGGACATCGTTGGACATGTAAAGACTTCCAAGGCCGGTAATAAGTACACCCTTGTCATCCTATATTATGCCACCAGGTATCTTGAGGCCTTTCTCTTAAAATATAACACCACCAAGGCAATTCTCTAAGTATTTATTCTGTTTTTCACCATCTATGACACAATGCAGACATAACCGCAACTCTATAATATACATGAATATACATGTACACGCAGCTTCAAAAGGGCTAGTCTGCATCTCATTATTGAGACCTAATGAGTCTGAAAAGCATCTGTGCTTGCTGGCACTGTGCGATCAGGCGCTGGCCTTAACCACTCAGGAGGGATCAGAATTACAGTAAGGTATCAAAGGTGTGGGTTAAACCTCCCCCTATTTCAATGCATTCGCCCAAGGGCTGCAACAATGGTGGCCTGCACTGCAAAGTGTCAGAGTTCGTGGTAGCTGACTTTGGCTCGGATCTCCTTAAGGTGAGTTCAGTTCCAGTGAGCTGCTGATTTAAGTCTCTGGTGGTCTAGGGCAGCCACAATGGTTTTGCTACCATGCATGCCGGATCTGGGGTTCGATGTGCAGCATCTGGAGCAGCTGTGGAGGACCTCTGGCTCCTCATTTGTTTGTTCTCTGTTTCCATGCAGCATTTGTACGTGGATCGTGTAGGGCTCGAAGCAGGCTTGTATGAGCTCTAGTTCTCTTTCTACTGGCTCTCTGTCCCCGGTTGGGGTCTTGGATTGGATTGGTGGGGTGCTGAGGGGCTGCTGTCCTGCAAATGGTCTCCTATCGTGATTGTGGTTTCCCTTGCATTTCTCAAAAAGAAACAGAGAACTTGGCCATCACTTTTGTTAAGAAGCCTAGGGCCTCATTACGAGTCCGGCGGTAACTGAGGCAGTAAAACCGCCTGGTTACCGCCGGACTCGTATTACCATTCCGCCTCCGAGACTCCTGGAATTACTGGGGCATTACAATCCCGGTGTCCCGGGAATTCCGGAGGCGGAATGGTGTTAATCCCCATTCCCATTGAGTCCAATAGGACTCAATGGGGATGGGGATCATGGAAACACCGGCACCATCTCGTGATGGTGCAGGTGTTTCCTCGTCCGCCTGCAGGCGGGCGGTGTTAAACCCGCCAGGTCAGACCTGGCGGGTTTGACGCCTCCGCCTGCAGGAGTTGTGATCGCCCGGCATGGAAACAATGGTGGCAGCAGGTTTACCGCCACCGTTGTTTCCATACCGGGCCAGTTATGATGAGGCCCCTAGAGTGATGCCCTTTGGGAAGGGACCGGAACTGGTGCCCTCTCAACTGCCACCATCCCCTTCTTGGGTAGGACAGCGTGAGGGGTCAGTAATGCGAGGTGGACAACTGCTTGTGGTTTTCTCAATATTTGACATTTTATTTTAAACAAAACATGCAAAGAGAACCTAACTAAACCTACTCTACCAGAGAATTCCCTGTCTAGTGTAGGATCTAAGGGAAATCTCCTAGCATTACCAAAACTGGCCCTCACACTAAACAACAAAACAGTTAAAACAAAGCATGAACAACATAATGAAAGGTTACCAAACAACCTGTTTCTTGGATTACTTCTGCTTGTCCTGGGCAGATCTCGTTCCCCAGGAATGTCCTGGAATGTCCAAAGTCAATGGGCCTCATTCCGAGATTGGTGGTAGTCATGGTGCTATTTGCGCGATGACTGCCACCAATAACGGGTCCGGCACCGGTATAGTCCAACCTTTGCAGGACCGGTAAGTCCCCATTGAAAAAGCCATTCCCCATTCCCATTGAGCCCCCATAGGGCTCAATGGGAATGGGAAGGGTGCAAATAACGGGCTCGCGAATGTCAAGCCTGTTATTTGCGCCCTGGTCCCTTAACAGGTCCCGTCCACAACGGCTGGTCAGACCAGCCGTTACTGGAGGGACCCGCTAAGGGACCTTGCAGTAGGACGTTAAGGGATTACCGGCACCGGTCTCCTTACCGGTGCTCAGTATCCCTGACCGCCAATCTCAGAATGAGGCCCAATTTCTCCCAAAGAAAAGGAAAGTCTTAAATCATTTATTGAAAAGTTCCAAAGAAACAAAAGTTCACTCAAACAAAAATCCACTGGAAACAGTTTCTTCTTTGGTTGTTGCAAAGTTCCCTTTCCAGGTACCACAAAGAAAACAGCACCAATGGTAATCCTGGATAACCTCCTTCCAGGATAGAGATGATAAAGTTCAAAACAAAAGAACCACTTCTGCTTCAACAAAAATTCTTCTTTTAAAACCCTTAACAATTCTTCTTTTGTCACCTCTGCAGCGTCTTTAATATAACTTGTCAGGATGCTTCTTCTAAGGGGATTGCTTTCTCCTTGGCAATTCCCTTCTACAAATGGTACTGTGAAAGCAGGCTCCTTTGCTTCACAGCCTACTACTGCTTCAACTACATTCAATATAAAGTGTTCTGACAATATAACAGACAACCACCGTTTTATTGGTTCTGCTGCAACTTAAAACCTTAAGAATGTATCAGGCAACTTAGATCAGACTCTTCAACCTCTACAGGTAGGCAGGGCACTCTTCTTTCCTAAGCCATAAAAAATGGCAGCCGCTTTGCCTCTTCGATCTGTCTTACAGCTACCACTAAAATCTGTATCGGCTTCTAGACTGCTACTCTCTCTCGTCTTTAACAGTCTCAGCTTCACAGACTGTTGATCAGTACTTTTAACAAGCACCCAGCTCCCTTCCCCTGCTTTATGCACACGTTCTTGTTTCCAGTAGTTACCCACAGCTGTATTGCCACTCTTCCAGTTTTGGATAACCTTGTCACCCTTGTATCAGAGAACTCTGGATTTATAACAGTGTCAACAACTTCAAAACATCAGTGTTTAGGTCTTAATCGGGTTGGTTTCACCCCATAAAGGATCAGTCTACTGGCTTGAGTAATACTCGTTCTTCTCGTGACTTCAACACCTTCTACAACTACAAAGTATTTATTCTGAATGTTATAAGAGTCAGGTTTCACTAGTGAAAAAAATGAGGCACACGTGACCATGATGATGAATTTCAACTTAAAGACTTGCGTTCCCTTTTATTCATATACAGTTCTGCTTCAACGTGGATTGGGAATCACAATTACTTACAAGTGCCTTTCTTTGATGTAAGTATGCTTGTAACAATTCGGTAAGTCACCTGCTACCTCTCAAGTGTTTACCGTTAAGGTTCTCCCTATTGATAGGAGACACGTGGCCACTCCGGTAATGGTTTTAATACAACAATGGAAATAAAAAGGCTTTCCTTTTACACAAGCACTTTAACTTGTGCTAAACATGCACATGATACAATGTCTTTGTTGTGAAGACTTCCCACGGCAAAAAGAAAATACTTTTACTCACTCACACTACTAAGAGAATGTTAATGTAACTGGTTACAGTTACCGGCAATGCGTTTCTTGTGAATTGGAGTACAGAGCTTCACTCACCGGCTCCAAAGTCACAGCCGTTGCAGACTGCTTCCACTTCCCGACTTCCTTTCTGCTATACTGCTCCAGGCGCTCTTGGGACCCACACCCCTCTCTAGTACGGGTGTCTCTGATCTGGCCTCAATCTCAGAGTCTCCTTCTCACCTGCTTCCCTCAGCTTGCTTCTGCACACGGGCCTCAGGCAGTTGCATGACCTCAGCTCTGCATTCACAGTAATTAGGTGCACCTGGAAAGTCTGTTAACTTCTCCCAGTCTCTTCCAATGCAGCCACAGCCAAACAGGGTGTGTGAGCACAGGACCAACTCAGAACCTGCAAGTGAAATCTGCTCTTCTCTCGCTCCAACGTTCATTAAGTGGTCACACTTCCTTGTGAATTGCCAGCCTTGTGCTCTGCTTCTTCTTCTGCTACTA
Organism: Ambystoma mexicanum; assembly: GCF_040938575.1. NCBI lineage: Eukaryota > Metazoa > Chordata > Amphibia > Caudata > Ambystomatidae > Ambystoma > Ambystoma mexicanum. Next base: position 885,772,271 of record NC_090934.1, on the reverse strand, counting down.
CTGCCAAATTACCAGCTCCTGCTCCATCTTATTTCTACTGCTTCTTCCTGCTGCAGCCTTTTATGCCTCTTAGGTGGGGCAATTGGCTTCAGGTGCAGGCCCTTAGTGTTAATTGCCTGACCCTGGTAAATGCTGTTAAGCCCGCTTGCCTGTCCTTTACTTCTACATGCCTCCTCGGACCTTTTCTTAGTCACAGTCCCTGAGGGATGTGTCCTTTCTGCTTTTAATAGTGGTTGTAATTCCCTTGATGTTTTTAGAAGAGAGATTGTAGGGTGTAACCTTATTAGAGACAGATGGTATAGAAAAGACCACATTTACGTCATTCCTTTTGGTGTACCTTTGACTTTGGGGAGGTCATTTAATTTTAGGGGTACCAAAGACCTGTTCTTTGGATACAACACTTTGTTGGATTACACCCTTGAAGTTTACCCTTTCATCCTTACTATGAGGATGAGATATATCAAAGTGACAATAAGCCAGTTCCTCCTTTAACCCAGTGGCAAGAGTATCCCTCTCCGAGGAGAAATACCATGTCTCACCCTGTGAAATCTCCCCATTATCCTGGGCCTTGTCTCCGCCCAGGTGATCCTCCCGCAGTACACCACCCCCGGGATTGGGATTAGGAATTGTCTGCCCTCTCCTGGCCATCTGGGAGGAGACTTTATGCAGGGTTCCCCACAACAGCCTCTGTCTTCCATCCTTGTATTCCTCCCACCCTCGGCTGATAGGGGTTCTCATCTCCTTGTGATATAGTCAGGCTACTGACTCTTTAACACATCCCCACCCTTTCCCCTAAGGCCTCCTTCTGCCCATAGCCACTAGCTGACTCAACACACATGCCCCCAATACAAAGAACCTCTTAACCTCTTGGAGGCATAGGTAAAATAACAGGAAATGTGTGCCAAGTATGACCTCTTTTGGAAGTCCTGGTATTACAACCATGGACATTGTGACTTCTTCTTGCAGTGCCTGGAAGGTGATATTGGCTTGTGGGTATAGAGCCATATCTCCATGGAAACTGTTACCACTCCGAATAGGCCGAAGATGCAGAGAAAATTACCTTGGAGATGTTGGTGGTATAAGATTCCAAATTCAGCCTTCCATCCCAGCTCCCCTGAGTACAAGACTCAGGCTTCCTCAAAGAGGGGCTCTTTTCCACAATGTACCTCTCTGCTGTTTCAGTTAGAACAGACAGAGATGTCAATTGAGTAAAAGAGCGGGGAGAACACACACCGCCAATACCAATGCTGCAAAAGAATACCAAGATATTAGACAGTGTTGATATTATACAAGTGATTAGAACAGTTGAAATGATTGGACAACTACCTAGATAGATATTGGAGTGGAGTTGAGTTTCCCCGGGATGATCTACAAAGAATGACACAAACGAGTGGAATTGAACTAAATCAGTATCGGTTCCCACTATAGCTATAGAATTGATAAACAACTGACCTGAATAAAGATAAATGGAGTAAGAGGAGTCCAGGATTCTGAAGACAACGACAGGAGAAAATAACAAACAGGGTAGTTAGTACAGGTAAGTAATCCCGAACGGCACGAGGGACGCACTAGTGCCGAGTTTGTGCAGTTCAGGAGGGCGTTCATATGCACTTAAGAGCAATCTCACAGAAAAGTCACTCAATGTCCCAGAATCCAACAGAAGACAATATCCATGGAAGACAATCGGTATGTTACCGAGTATACAAGTATAGTTGATTTGCTGTTGAGATGATCCGGATAGTAGACAGCAAATTGATGTGCAGAGCGGCAACCAGGAAAGAACCGCAAGACACAGAAGAGAGCCGAATCCAGTAGCGTTCCGAGTCCAACAACCAGACGAGCATGACAGGAATGAAGGAGGAGACGAGGCAATCCAAAAGTCAGGCAAAGGGTCAAAACCAGGAGTTCAGATAAGGATTCGTGTAGGGAGACCGAAGAGGAAACGGACGAAACCGCGTGTAGCTGGTAACGCTAATTAGCAGCAACGAGCCCCTTGGAAGACGGTAGTTTTATAGTCGTAAGAGGGGCGTGGCTTGCTGTACGTCTTCCACGTACAAGACGTGTCAGGTGACCTGGAATGCGTCGACGTTTGTACAGACGCCATGGTAGCTTGTACCTGGACCATAGAGGAGCCTGTAAAGAAGTTGTATTCTGTAAGGATGCCCGCGGGGAAGCCTGAAGTGTAACAGAAACATATGGTTTGGGTCAAGCTTCTTGCCCGTAGTTTCTCAAAAGCAATCATGACAGCCCAACAGCGGTTTTCTTGCTCCCAGAGTCTAGGAGGGCTTGGGCAGTGAGACCTTGAACCACCACAGGGAGATGAAATCTGTGGTCTGTTTCTCCTGTAGTGCATACTGTCCCTGCCCCTGGCTCTGGTCCTTTCTCATACACAGGGAACAGGTTTGCAAAGTATGTTTGGCTCAACTGCTTTCTCTATTCACTCTGTTCGGTCTTCTGTCTTCAGACGGGGGCTTGGGCCCTTATGATGGAAAAGCCTAATTTCCAAATGCTTCTCCTTGAATTTCTTGGGGCAAAATCAACCATTAGTATTGTGCCTGACGAATACAAGGTCTTTGGTTCTTCGCCAAAACTAGCCAGCACCGTGGCTATATGAAGAATAGAGAGGGATCGCTGTTCGAGTGAATGCTAAAAAATACATATGTTTTTAGCTAGTGGGCACTTGCCACTTTTTATAAATATGCTACACACTTTGCACTTTAGCACAGACACCCTCAAGAACTAGGGCACTCTTTATGAGGCTGCTGTGCTTTTTTGCACTTATGATCATGCTATGCACTTTACATTAAGCACTTTGATATGTTTGAGAAATGTTCCAGCATTTTTTTTTTTTTTTTAATCTTTTAGGTAGCTCATTCGTTTTATTAACATGTAATTATGTTTTTTGGGGGGCGTGGCTTGAGCAGCCATGGAGTAGGACATGCTTCCCGTGGAGCTCAGGAGGATCCGACAGATGATCCGTACAAACTACCTTTAAAAGTGCGCCACTGGGTCCAGAATCGATCACACACGCATGGGAATGATGCTTCGCTCATTGCATAAAGATCGAGAAAAATTGTAAGCGGGAGTCTGGAGGAATTGCTCGACGAATGACGGCGGCGGCTCGGTCCATTGTCACACAAGATGGCCGACAACAAAAGAAACGAAACCAGGGTACCCAAAGAGGACGAATAGAGGCGGCGGCCACGGGGAAAGAACTACAATGGCGAGGTGAAGGCGAAATTTTAAAAAAAAATAATAAAAAACCCCGGGGGCCGCAGACCTTGAGTCGTGAAAGTTTGGGTGCTGGCCCAGACGGCAGGGGCCCGAGGGCAGCAGAGGTGTGAATATGCAGGCTGTACCACGACAAGCACGAGAAGTGCTTGCTCGGCATTGAACTAGTAGCGGTGAGAGGAGGTGGGGGTTGAGACTGCCTGGAGACCACCGCGACAGTCGTTAAAGAGCGGAAATTGCGGCTGGGTAGACACTCGGTCACTGAATCGTGATAGGGAGAGGCCCAATGAAAACCAGAAAATGGCGGCGCGAGGGGCCGTGGGCAAGAATAAGAACAAACAACCCACGATGGACATTTTTGCGAAAGCACAACTGTCTCCTGCGGCCACCTCAGCCAAAGGCCCGATGGCAGAGGCAGAGGGTGCGACAGCGGCTGATAATCGTCAGATTTTGGAAGCCATTACGTAACTGAAGGAATCTTTGGGGGTTGTGATGATGGACCTACGCACTTGCCTGGAGGCTAAAATTGAAGCAGTGGGCATCGAAGTCTCCCTGCTGAGACAAGATGTCAGGGGACTGGCGGAACGCACAAGCAGCCTGGAGGGCGCGGTGAAATCTAATACGGACACCAGCGCCAACAATACAAAAGAGATCCATGTCCTCAAGCAACAGGTGGCCTCGAGCAGAAGAAGCAGAAGGGAGAGCGAGGAGAAACAACATTCGTGTGGTGGGTCTGCCGGAAGGTGAAGAGGGCCAGGACCCGACTGATTATATCTAGAAATTACTCCTACAAGGAATCGGGGCCGGTACACTCTCGCAAGGATTTGTGGTTGAGCGTGCACATAGAGCCCTCATGTGGAAGCCGAGACCGGGGGCCCCTCCACGAGCGATAATTGCCAAACTACTGAACTAAAAAGACCGGGAAAAATATTGGAGTATTTTCGGAAAGGCGGAATAATCGAGAGGGCTTCGAGCACTATCACGGCATACCCGGATTACACTATGCTGGTCCAGAGGCAGCGGTACAGCTATGTAACCATCAAAAGGAGGCTGCGGGCGGCTGGGATAAAATATATGCTGCTGTACCCTGTGAAATTGAAGGTCGTGTATAAGGGCAAAATGCATTTTTTTGACACTCCGGAAGAAGCGACTAGGTGGTTGGATCTGCAGGGCTGCCTGGATCAAGACACGGAGGAGGCTCAAAATGGATGTGAAAAGTGACTCAGACATGGTATGCATTTTGCTATGGTGGCGAGCGAACATCTCAAGGGTGCCTAGGCGAAGGCTGAGAACGATGGGCCTGGCTGTAGGAGGCTTATATTCGATAACATATTGCGGATTGTGAGATACTTGATGGACTTGAATATAGTGGCGGTTACATATATTTAAACTGTATAGCAACGTGTAGTTCTTTCATGTGCTATTGGAGCGGCAGGGCGGTAGCACCCTACCCCCCGAATTGTAGTTGTAGTTATAGTAGGTTGGCCACTAGGGCGGCCTCATCCTGCGGAGCTTCGAGTAAAGGCAAAAGCCGGAAAGGGCTAGATGCGGGGGAGCCTGAGATCCAGGGATGGAGCTGGGCAACAGTTGGGGGGGAAGAGTGTTGGGGAAGGGTTGGGAGGCGGTGGGAGAGGGAGTGGGAAGTTTGGTGTGTTTTTGGTTAACGGGTTTTAGAAGGGGATGCAAGCCTACATAGATTGGAATGGAACTCAAGGTTACACTGCACCTGGGGGGGAGGGAATGGGATCATACCAGGCCATGGAGGACCTTAAAATACTCACATGGAATGTGTGGGGGCTTAATAGCTATTTAAAAAGTAACAAGGTTATGCTGTATCTGCACAGGCAGAAAATAGATATTGCATTGCTATAGGAAACCCACCTTACACGTGAGAAGATGGACACGATTGCGGGAAAATGGAAGGGGGTGTTAGTGGGTTCTTCGTACTCGGCCTACGCAAGAGGAATACTTATATGGGTGGTGCCACATGTCCCGTTTCAGCGGTTGCAAGTGGTGGCTGAGACAGACGGGAGGATGGTTATGCTGAGGGGATTGTTAGAGAATAGGGAGATAAGTATTGTTAACACGTACGGCCCGAACCAGAACACGGCGGCGTACATTAGGACACTGAGTGCAAACCTGAGCGTGTGTGTGGGAAGCGCGGTGATCTGGGAGGGGACTTCAACTGTGTATTGAACCTGAAGGTGGATAGATCGGACGGGAAATTGGATAGACCGGCTCCTGCAGCCAGGGCGCTACAGACACTGCTTGATGACTTTGGGTTGGAAGATGCATGGAGAGTGTGGCACCCTGGGGAAAGGCAATATTCGCACTACTCTGCCCCACAGCAGTTATCAACAAGGCTAGAATATGTCTTCGCATAACCTGAAATGATAGCGGAGATTGTGCACGTAGAATACAGGGCCAGGATCCTCTCGGACCACTCGCCCCTGATTCTTGCGCGGCAATACTGCCCCCCGAGGATCCCGACATGGCGCCTACGAGTGGAGGCGTTGAGAGACCCCTTCTTTAGAGAAGATTTACGGGAGGAGATAGTAAATTATTTTGAAACCAATACTGGGAGTGTGGACTCGGCGGGGACACTATGGGAGGCCTTTAAAGTTGTTATGAGGGGGCGGCCATGGTAAAATCCAAGGGCCTACAGGGTGGGGTTTCAACTGAACTGAGGGAGACGGAAGCAAAATTGGAAGAGGCCTTAAAAGCCGGTGACGATACAGCGGAGAAACTAGATTTGATACTTAAGCTGCAGCAAAAATGTGCGGATTACTGGGAGAGGTTGTGCAACCTTAACTATAAAAGGTATATAGAGAGACAGCATGCGGGAGGTGACAAACCGGGGAGACTTTTGGCGTGGCTATATAAGAGCAAGACCCCCAGAGTCACAATCAGAACTATAGAGAGGGAAGATGGTAGCGTAGAGGACACCCAGGAGGGGGTTAATCAAGCGTTTGTGGATTATTATAAAGTGCTATATGGGGAGGATGGGGAAAGTAGCCGGGCAATGATAGAAGAAACGCTTGACGAAATGGGGCTGCCCGAGATCAGTGAGGAGGAAAGAGAGGAATTGGACTCCCCGATTACCCTGGAAGAACTGGGGGGGATCGTGAGGCAGTTGCCTACTAGTAAGACCCCTGGGACAGACGGGCTCCCAAGCAAATTTTACAAGGTATATATAGAAGAGGTCCTCCCCCCGCTGCTAGAGATGATAAATGAGGCGTTCGAGATAGGTCACCTGCTGGAGTCACTGAGAGAGGCTGTTATAGTACCTCTCCCTAAACCAAATAAACCAGGGCGCAGCAGTGGTTCCTTCAGACCTGTGTCAATGTTGAACCAAGACGGCAAGATATTATCTGCGGTCTTGGCGAATAGACTGAAAAAGGTAATTGGTAAGCTAATACATCCGGATCAAATGGGCTATGTCCCCCATAGAAACATCACCAACAATCATAGGCGACTTCAGAGGATCATTGAGTTTGGCAGCGGAAGTGAGGAGGAAATGGCAATCGTGTCCTTGGATGCGATCAAGACCTTCGACTCCGTCAAGTGGCCGTGGCTGCTGGCAGCCCTGAAACACTAGGGCTTGGCTATGTAAGGTGGGCGAAGATTTTGTACAGTGAACCGCTGGCCAGAGTAAAGACGGGATCTGTGATATCAGAGAGGTGGCAGCTTAGTAGGGGTACTAGACAAGGATGTCCGTGGTCCCCTATGCTCTACATATTGGCCCTGGACCCTCTCGCGATCTATTTGAGGCAGCAATATGACACCATAGGCATCAAGATAAACGGGGAGCGGCATTTGGTCTCCCTATATGCGGATGACATGTTGCTATATGTGCGGTATCCGGAGGAGAACCTCCAGTACATTTTGGAAGTGCTTGGGAGGTACGCTGTGCTAGCAGGCATAGCGGTGAACCCCCAGAAGTCTAGTCTGTTCCCGTTGGGGGGGCATACAGGGGTTCCAGCGGAAAGGTTACTGGTCTTACAGGTACCGTGGGTGGTTAGCACTTTTCGGTACCTGGGGTAGATTTATATCACACCGTGGGGGAGGAGCATAGGTGTAATACAGAGGTGGCAATCCAAAAAATTGAGAAATGCATGCGGTTTTGGGCGAAGCTGCCTTTGGCGATGATGGGGCGGGGAGCGATGCTAAAGATGGTGGTCCTGCCAAGGCTTCTACATTACTTCGGGATTATTCCGTATCTGATTCCTAAAGAGTTTTTTACCAAACTGAATAGCATGTGTAGGGACTTTCTGTGGCATGGCACGCGAAACAGAGTGGCGTTATGGAAGCTCCAGAACTTCCATGACAAAGGGGGAATAAAGCTGCCCAATTACGAGTGTTGCCAAATGGTTATCTGATGAAGAGACCTCCGAATTTTGGCTGTTTGGGCGGGATTGTGCACCCTTTTATTTGAAAGAAGTTATGTGGGCACCCAGGGCGGAGATGGTGGGGCGCCCTAAAATGATGCTGCTCGGGTGGAAGGTGTGGCGCAGGGCATGCCAATTGATGGGGAACCCGTCCCCATGCTCGCCGCAGATGCCATTGGTTGTATTGACAGGGGTAGACGCTCAGCGGAGACTGATACTCCGGACCCACTGGGAGCCGGCTGGGGTGGCAACGATGGGGGATATTTAGCAGGGGGGCTCTTGTGTTACCTTTGAGGGGCTGCGGGAGGAGGCTGGGCTGCATGAAGGCCAGTACATTACGTACCACAGAATGGTACAGAGGATTAAGAGACTGTGGCCCGACACTGTGTTGGAGGAAGAACTGGACGCCACCATCGACGTTATATATGATATAGCTGAGGGGGGCAATGAGGTCTCCAGGCTGTACGAGATGTTAATGTCTAAACTGGGGAAGGAGGTCACGCAGCCGAGATTGGACTGGGAAACGGAGGTTGGGGCTCAAATGGGAGATGGGACCTGGGAACGGGTGCAAAGGTATCATAAGAGGGTGTCCAGGAACGCAAGGCTGAAACAGATACAGCTTTACATAACACACAGGGCTTATATGACGCCTTGGAGGATATCGAGGTTCGATAATGCAGGTCGGCAAGCATGCCCCAAGTGCGACGAAGAGAACGCAGGCATGGTGCATATGTTTTGGTCATGCCCGATCATAGAGAGGTTCTGGAGGGGTGTAAAAGAGAAGCTAGAAGGAAGAGGGGTCAAGATAGTAGTGGATACGGTGTGGGCCTGCCTGCTGGGGGGGTTCCCCAGACCACGTAAACTCAGGCATGCAAGCAAACTAAGGGATCTGGCTTATGTGCTTGCAAAGAGAAGGATTGCCATGGGATGGAAGTCATGCCATGTGCCGAGGATAGAGGTGTGGTGGAAAGACTTGCAAAAATGGGCAGAAGCTGAAACCATAGCATGGCAAGAGGCGTGCAGCAACGGGGGGAGGAGGAGAAAGAGTCCCTGATGGCCTGGAAATCACTGATAGCCGGACTGTTTGGGTCATTAGATAACCCGACTGAACCTGTTGAGGAGGAGACCGAACCACAGGGTGTGAAATCTGATGACTCAATGTGATAGACTCGCAAGGGGGGGTGGGGTAGTGGGAGTAGTGGTTAGGAAATTTAAAAAGTGTAATGAAACTGTTGTACATGCACTGTATGTTTGGTTTTATTGTTTGTTTGTTGAAAAACTTAATAAAAAACTTTAAAAAAAAAGATTTTAAAAACATTATGTGATTTGATATGAATTGTTGTGTTTATGAGGAGCTTTGTGTGTTATTGATTTGTGTATATTGCTTGTAAATTGTGTAAAAGTGACTTACTTGTGAAAGAGTTAGTTACGAACTGTAACTCAGAGTGAACAGTTAAAAAAACTTTCTTACTTACCTTGAATCTGTGTTGTGACATTCTGAAAAGTATATATAAGGCTAATATACTCACCTGTTAATTGGTTGTGCCTCTTTCCCAAAGATAATGCTGTTGGCTTCACTAACTATTTCTTTCAGAGAATAGGTGTATAAGTTCCCAACTGGGTCTTGCTTCACCTAAACTGCTGTATAGCCAGTTTAGAATAAGTCTGTCTTAGGTTTTACCTACCTAAAATAACATTGAGTCATTCATAAAGTGTAACATTGGGTGTTGCTTTCCCTGGACTGTTTTATACGCATGCTAAAACAGTCTTCGGTCTACACAAACCTTTAGGTTGCTGATAGCTCCTTTAAAAGCTATATAGGTTTCACATACCTTGAGTTAGATGTGTGCCATCCTAAAATAAGTTAAAGAGTTATTGCTCCCCTCAGTCTGTGTTCCATTGATCTGAAAAGCAGTTGTAATAGTATATTACAATATTAGGTTTTACCTGCCTAGAATAGCGTGTTCTTTAGGTGTAACTGGCCTTGGCCTGCCTGGTGCATCCTAAATTCGTGTAAAAAGTTCTTGATTATCTTAGACTGTGTTCCACTGAGCTTTCAAGCAACTGTAATTGTATATTATACCCAAAGGCCTTACTCACCTAGAATAAATGTCTGTTGTCCTGAATAATAGTTAAAGGTATATACTGTTCCTTGAATATGTGCTCGACTATTCAGAAAAGTATCTCAATAACACGGTTGTTTGATTATGTGATTGCTTAAAAGAGTGTCACTGCATTACTGACAGGATCTGCTACCCTTGAATTACTGTAAAGTCATCTGAAAGTAAGTATGGTTTTACTCCCCATGAATTGGTATGGTCTATACTAAATGTATTTGATAAGTTCTGACTTACCTAGAAATACTGTTAGTCTTCTAAATAAGGTCTATGCTTTGGTCAGTGTACTTTAAAGCAGAGTGATGTGTTTTTATTATTGTGGTTACATATAATGTGGTAGTACTTATTTACCCATAATATACCTTGCTCTACTTGTATTTAAATAAACCTTTTATTTTTACAGTACATAGTGTTTCAGTGTTTCTTTGGACCATATGTATACTTCAAATTCTTTGCTACAGCCCTCCCTCCTAAGATACGCCTGGCTTCTCTGTCTATGCTACCATATACTCAGGTGGTGCAGACCTACACTAAGAGTGGAGTCTTGTACTGTCTCAGTTGTTTGGTTTTACTAAGCCCTTGGTTGGACTTCAGAGAAACTGTCCTAACAGGTCCATATCCCCCTTAAGAGAGTCAAGTCCCTAACCCTATCACAATAGTTAAGGTTACATGAGACTTCCCGTAGCAAAATGAAACCATTTTGAACCTGTACCTCTTGATCTTGACTGTGAAAGTTGACCAAACTTGCCGTGCAACTTATCCAGCGTCACTTGCTTTTGCTCTTTGGAGTCTGTGTACACTTACTCTGCTTTGTTCTGCAGCCTTAGCGGCATATCTCCTGGCATTACCAGTGCTGCCTGACGGACTTCGCTTCCTCTTGCTGGTTGAACGGCACACTTTTTGGAATCACCAGTGCCGCCTGAAGGATTTGGACTGTCTGCCTCCACATGAGTATACGCCCTATTCACAGTGGGTAAGTCCTCCACTGAGCTTCATCTGACCATATCAAACCAAACACATCTTTCCAAGTTAAAGGGAGGCAAGCACGGGTCTGGAAAAGTGACCCCTAACCCTAGGCCACTAGATCATTACAACCACAGACAAGATCAGACCAACTGCGCCACAACCTATAGTTAATTATAAGTAAAAATGTGCCTAATTTCAAAAAGTCTCTAGTGTTTCTTGTTTTGACAAGTGTTGGACACTTGTCAAAATATAAAAACACTAGAGGCTTTTTGAATTTAGTTTAATTTGTACTTATAATTAACCATAGGGTGTGGTGCAACTGGCCTGGATCTTGTCTGTGGTACATGAGTATAATTGGCCTGGCCTCGTGTGGCGCGCGTGCATGGGCGCGTGCGAGGCTAAGTGCAGTCGGCTGTGGGAGACACACGCTTGCTTTTGCTGTTTGGAGTTTAGCCTGAACAGCATATCTTCTGGCCTTACAAGTGCGGCCTGACGGACTTTGCTTCATTTTGCTGGTTGAAAAGCACACTTTTTGGAATCCCCAGTGCTGCCTGAAGGATTTTGAACTGCCTGCACCTGAGTAAAAAAAAGCCTTGCCTCGCGTGGCGCGCGCTCATGGGCAAGGGCAAGGCTAATTGTAGTCAGCAGTCTGCAGACTGCGGAGGAGGCAGCTGGTGGCATTTTTGATCTGGTAAGCCTGTTTCATTGCAATTATAAATTAAGTCATTCTTAATGTATGACTCGCACAGCTGCAATGTTTACTAAGGCACGTCGATACCAGAGCAGAAGTAATATGTGCGGAAAGTCCAATCCCACGAGACGTGGAGACCCACGTAAAGCCAGCACTGGGAAGACGATTATGCCAACGACTCCAAGGATGCAGTAATTATTAATAGGGAAGTTGCTGAGACTAACCGCCTGAGGGCAAGATCACCACTGCTTTCCTGTAGATTGGGGCGGAAGCAGTTGGGCTAGAGGATGCATGGCCCCATTGCACAATGGTTAATCCCCCTCACTAAAGACAAGGAGGCGAGAATTATGCAATCCAATCTTTACTACTGAAACCATAGCAGCAAAGACATTTTCGTAAAGCAAACAACTTTCAAGAAGTTAAACTGGAGAAAAAACAGCATTTCAGTAGAACCAAAGGGAGGAATCCCATTCCAAGATGGGGCCCAGGTCCTGCCAGTAACCAATCAGCAGAGACCCACCCCCATATAAGTCAATTCCTCTAATAGCAACTCCTCTTCTGAAGCTGTACCACAATGCCATCCTTAAGACAAACAGTAACACAAACATTCCAATGGATGACCAGCTCCGGGATCCTCCTGTGCCACACCGTCCAGAGGGCTTCCAGGAACTTCCTTGCCTGGACCGCCTCATCCAGGAGCTGCATGTAAACAAAACAGAATAGGGTGCATGGGTGGGATAATACTTGCCTCCTTGTCTATAATAGAATCTAAACCCCCTCTCACATTAGCGAAGGGGATTAACCATTCAATGTCAATACAGGAAGTTTAAAGCCTTTGCATCACATTAAGTGCCACATGGTCAATACGCTTATGATACAATCTCTTGAATGTAGATTCCCTGGACCAGTCAGCTGCTTTTAAAATTTGTTCAAGACTTCCCCCCAGAAAGGCTGCCTTGGTAGCAATAGCCCCTCTTACTGATGCACTCCGAAGGAAGAGATGTCCAAGCCAGCTTCCTTCATTATCTATCTAATCCATCTGGCCAAGGTGGGGGGGGAAACAGGCTTATATGATTTCCCATAGGAAATAAGCAGCTGAGATGTATACGGGGGTCTAAGCCCATCTGTCTTCAATTCAAAACATTTTAAACATTGTACAACACACAGTTTAATGTTTTATGGAAAAGCTGGATATGAGATGGATGAAATCATACATTTATTTCTTCTAGACACAAAGAAAGTTACCCCCTTGGGGAGAAAACCTTATTGTCAACATCCAGAGGGTTGATATCTGACACTTTCATTAATTGAAATGAGACACAGAAGCATGGCCAATTTAGAGAAAAGCTGCTGTAAAGATAGACCGTTATTATGGGGCCAAGAGAGAAACAAATCCAGGACCCTATTGACATCCCAAAGAACTGAATATCTAGCTGTAGGAGGGACTTTAATGCGAATAGACTTAAGGTCCTTCCTTACCAAGAAGTGCCTGCCCACTGGCTCTCCTTTAACAAGCACATGGCCAGCTGAAATGGCTGATCTGAACCCATTAATAGTCCTATAAGCCTTGCCCTACTTTAATAGCTCAACCATGGTTCGCCCAAAACATTTTATTTCAAAAATAGATAGACAATATAAAAAAAAAACGATTGGCATTTTTTTTTCTTCGAAGTCCCTATGTAAAATTTTGAGCAATTCAAGCTCAAAAATTGAAAAGGCAAGCACATGGGCGCATCCATTTTGTGAAATGGCTGCCCGCCTGTGCTGGCTTTTGCTTTTGCGGCACTAATGAAGGAAAAGCCAGCCAGCTGTAGTAAACAAAAGCTACCACTGGGTGGCTTTTCCTTCATTGGTGCCGGGACTCGGAGGACGCGGACCGGAGACTACAGGCAGAAAAGCTGCAGCTGCATCTCGGTAAGTGCTATTTTCTTTTTTTTTAAATAAGCACTAGCTGCATTTTTTTTTCTAAGTTTTCCGGGCTGGAGGAGCCCGGAAAACTTAGAAATAAAACCGCAGCTTTAAAAACGTTGTATTTATGTTTGCAGTCGCTTTTGAAATGACTGCAAACATAAATACAACGTTATTGTGTTTGAAAACACTGCAGTTTTTCTTTCTAAGTTTCTCAGGCTCCTCCGGCTCCGCAGACCTCGGTGTTGGATGAGAGAAAGGTCAAAAAACGGAACCCCACTATCATCCAACAACGGACCCTTAGCCCCTTGAGATAAATCCAAAGGGGTCCCCTTCTTCTTACACCTCTTTGGCAGGGAGTCAGAATCCTCCGAACTATCCGGAGAGGATATGGGAGTTGAAGTGGCTTGAGCTGGAGGAATTGGATCAGGGATACCTCTCCACCCCCCTCCTAGCTTATGCTTCAGAACCCTACCAGGGGAATTAGTTGGGCTAGGGGAACTGGAGACAGGACTGAGTTGTCCTTTCAAATGCTTAGATTTTGCTGTGCACTTCTTAGAGGCATGCACTTCTAAAGAAGGACCCAGGTCGGAACTGGGGTGAAAATCAGCAATTTTATTAATCAGCCTATCCAAGGCTGAGGCCAGGGTTGAGTTTAGGTTATGCAGGGCAGAGTCCATGGAATCTTGAATAGCCCTACTAACTGAAGGAGGGGGGAGCTAGGGAGCTCTCCCCCAAACCCTTAACCCCAGAATCCTCCCCAGACCTCTCGCTTTTCTTCGAAGGCCTAACCTGGGTACTAGCATCTGCAGAAGGGGGTCCCTCTGACCCCTTGGATGCAACCATAATTGCAGCCCAAACAAAATAAATGACAATCTCCCAGTGCAATGCAATAGCTGTGAATGCGGGGACAAAGCAATGTATTTCTCCAGGGAAGACCAGGATGCACCTGAAGAGCCGAACAGGCTGAGGGGAAAATACATAAATAAATAAAAACAGCGACAGAACGCTGTGTGAGGGAGGAATATGCTTGCAGAATACTTCCACTAAACAATGAAATGTGGACTCAAGCAGGAGAAGCCTGATAGACCAAGCAGGGCAGTAAAGTACTTCATGAAGAAAAAACTCTTGTTCACACCAGGCTGAGCCTGGAAGCCTAGCAGGCCTCTTTCAGATGACACACGTCTGGAAATGGAGAGGGGTAGGAAGCCACCTCTCCACACACATGCTTGTGGCAGACGAGCACTGAGGCCGCGGGATAATGAATTATTTTTATGACTTTGATTCGGCAAGCAGGCAAACGTACACTTTGCTAAACTTCTCGCTCTTCGAGCGTAGCTCCCGCCGAGCAGAGTATTAAAATAAGAGTGAATGTTTGAGGGAAAGATTCAACGCTGGGCGGCCCGGAGGCGGAGCTGCCTCCTCACACGCTCACCGCCTGCGAGTGGGAACTCCTTAAGGCCAGCATTGTTGGGCCTTGGTGAAATGGAACGCTTGCGCAGCGTTAGAGCGTATGTGACCACTGAAGGGAAAGCAAATTAACTCAGCGGTCGCTACGCATCACTGACAATGAGACATTAAATGCTACTGAAACAAAGTATCACTGTATAAAACATGCATTTCAACTCTAAAGACAGTGACTAGCAATAAGTACAAGCGTGCAACAAATGTACTTATCTCATGGCGTCAGCAGCAAAGAATGGGGGTAGGTCTCTGTTGATTGGTTACTGACAGGGCTTGACCTGGGACCCATCTTGGACTGGGATTACTCCCTTTGGTTGCACCGAAATACTGTGTTTTCTCCAGTCTAACTTGTTGAAAGTTGTTTGCTTTACAAAAATGTCTTTGCTGCTATGGTGTTAGTAGTAAAGATTGGATTTCATAATATGAAGCCTCCTGTCTTGACATAGAATTGAATCTAAAGAGACCTTTTGTGTCAGACTGGTAGAGAAAGTGGTGTAGTCGAGCACAGTCTTGACACTACTCCGATAGATAATAATAATTTATATTAAAGCTATGTTACAACTTGCAGAAGGAAAACATTGAAACCTCTTCCACATTGGCCCCTGGTGCAGTGACCAAAAACAATTATTGGTGGAAGATATTCACAGTTTCCTGATTTGGAAAGACTGCTATCATCAAGTGCTGCCTCCACTGTGGGCTCCTCTGCCTGCACGGCACTAGAAAGCAGCATCCTAATTAAGGAGGAGGATACTTTGGCTGCAATCTGAGCCCTGGCAAAAACTTTGCTGGTCCATTGTACGGACATTCTAGAAGATCAACAAAATGGTATTATGGGCAAACTAGGTGGGAAGCCCAAGAGGCGAAAGAGGCCTTTGAAAATGAAAAATCAAGTGATACCCCATTGTATAAAAGGTTGAGTCAAGCAGCCACTGCTATGGAAAAGGCTGAGCTAATGGGATTGTATGGACTTGCAAGCATACACTTTGCAGCTGACACTTCCAAAAACATGTGCAGTGCCAGAGGTACTTAGTGAATTGCCTCAAAAGGCAAAGAAATTGAGTAAAAAATGGCTAAAACCACTGCCTATTGTTAATAATAGGGTGTATTGGATGATTTGGCAACACGAAACCCCATAATATATAATTGCTTGATCGAAATGACAGAAAATGCCATAGATGTGACGTCCTCTGTTTCCTTGGAATCCACTAGAATCAGCCATGGAGTCTTGTATCTTGTGCAAGGGTGCAGAAATAAGACTCTGACACGTAGTGTTCGTGATGGTTGGCATAAATGTTTATTTAAGTGAGAAAATAAAAAGAAAACCCTATCTTGCCCTAACTGTAAGAGGGGTTTCCCTGCCTCAACCAAAAAACCTAATGTCCCAGTCAGGATGTCCAAAGCATAAAGTCCAATGTCCAATGTCAGAAAAGTTAAACTTAAATAAAAAGGAGGATTTCCTAGCCCAGAGGAGTGACTCCCTTCCCCTGGACAAAAAGACAGTTCTGTGTTTATCAGTTACTCAAGTGTTGAGGGGAATGTCTCCCTTACTCAGCCTTCCTCTGGGTGCTGGTATAGTTAATCAACTGCTGGGGGATGCCTCCTTTCTCCAGCCTTGATCAGGCTTATAACACACTTCAACAATTGGTGAGAAATTCCTATGTTCCCCGACCAGTCCTTCTCAGGTTTCTTCTCTGCCTCTGGGGTCCCAGACCCTGTTTGGCTGACATGGCTCTTTTCACCAGACAGTGTGACAAAGAAGAGGAGTTTGGATGCTTCTCCAAACAGTAGTGGGTCCCTAACCCCGGGTTGGCAGACCTGGTTTACTCCTATCAGGAACTGTGATGAAGAGGATTAGCTTGGATGCTCCCCCAACATGTAGTGGGTCTCTGACCCTGGTTGGCAGACCTGGTTTCCTCCTAACAGGCACTGTGATGAAGAAGAGTGGCTTGGATGCTCGTCCAAGCTGTGGTGACTCACTGACCCTGGTTGGCAGACCTGGTTTTCTCCTACCAGCCACTGCGAAGAACAAGAGTGGCTTGGATGCTCCTCCAAGCTGTGCTGGGTCCCCGACCCTGGTTGTCAGACCTGGTTTCCTCCTACGAGGCACACTGGTGAAGAAGAGGAGTTTGGATGCTTCCCCAAACTCTGATGGGTCCTTGACCCTGCTTAGGAAACTTGTTTTCCTTCTCAATCAGGTCTGTTAGTCCCAAACACAGAATTAGCTTACTAGTTTGCCAAGTTCTGTGTTCCTCTGTATTATTCTCATTGTTCTCTTTATGATTCCTGGATCTCACAAACAAACTTGGTTTGCTCCCCTGCCAAGTACATTCTTCATATGCATTTCTCTCACAGTTCTCTTTATGGGTTCTGTCTTGTGACAGCCCTGGGTTGCCTTTCCTCCAAGTACTGCCACAAAGAAAATTAGACCTTCTTGCTGCTTGATATATCCTTTTATCGTAAGGGTCCCAAACCCCATTCCCCTTGTTACTGTATCTTGGTAAAGTCTTTCTTAGTATCGCATTGGGGTTGCCTTCTCTTCCCCACTTTTCATCCACTATGCTTCTCAGAATTTCCTTTACCCTCTGGGGACCCCCAACTATAGGCTGAACTGCCCAAACACCTTTAGGGTCTTGGATGCAGGACTCTGGTCAGCCATGGGCTTCACTGTCCCCTTCTTTGCTTCACTGGTGCTCTGGGGCTCTTTTTGGCTTGTCACCGCAGGTCCACAGCTTCAGACCTTCTTCGGCATCTCCCATCTCTCCAGACAGCATGTTCCGGCAGTGCTGCGCTGCTGGCACTTTTCGCAGCCAGCCTCTCAGGACACCGGACCTTCGGGTAAGTCTGTTGTCAGTTTTCATGTCTGTTCCTATCAAGGTCTGCAGTTGAATGCTAGACCGGTCAGGTAAATTCTCCTGACTGATCCCTGCGGAACCGCGCCTCCTCCTCATTTCAGTCCTTTCCTGTGTTGGATCCTCATAGTTCCCCTGATCTTCCTCATCTCAGTCTTCTTTACTTCCTTTATGTTACAGAAGCATATGGGATAGGAGGACAGGGGTGGTGAGCGTGGGGGTGCAGTAAAGGTGTAGGACTTAGGTGAATACCACGTTCCCCACAATAGTCGTCACTGGTCCCACAGGGGGATTCCCCTCTCATGAGATCCATTTGCTGAGTATCCCCTCTCCCCCAAGGGTACTACCAGGTAGGGGCTTCACCTCCCTGGCCTTACGGGAATGGGCCCCCCCTACCCTGCGATTCGTCACACTTGCCAGGACAGAGTAGTGGTCCCTTGGATGAACGACCTCTGAATCGTATGTTGCAAGTGGAAAATTCTAATAAAAAACTAAAATATTTGGCAGAAAGAAAATACCTGTTACTGAGCTGTTTGCAACATCAAAGAGCCCATTCTTGAATAGTCCTGAAATGTTGAGACTGTTACATATTGTGCCCAAACACAGGGTTCTATCTACTCAAGCTATTATTCAGGTTGTGTTGCCTGAATCTGAGACTGATTTAAACTGTCCCTATTTGCACAATATCAACCCCAAACAGTGGAGCTTATCATGTCTAATTCTCATTATTTGCTGATAATGGTTTACATATTTGAAGTAGGTTTTCCTTATGAGGATCAGATGACGATGAATCCAGATACCCCCGTGATAGCGAGTGAGGGGGATAAAATGAAGTTACCATACTGTAAGAGAAACAGGCTCATGGGGAAAGCCAACATAGATTTATATTGCACCAGGCATAAAAACTTGTTGCAGTCCCATAAACATTCAGCACACACTACTATCATTGTACCAAATCCTTCAGAAAAGAGACAGCAAAGCATTCTGGAATGCACATAGATCATTCCAAAATGTGAAAGATAGCAAAGCTACTAATCTAATTAGTGAAGCAAAGTGGTTGATATTTATTGAATCCCTCCATGCTAAATATGTGAGCCCTGATTCCGCCGACCTGGTTCTTCATGGTATACAGTGATTATGTGCAATCACAAAATAACGAATTCCAAAATAACAAATAGGGGAAAAAACTGAAAATGGAGTTGGGAGTGGCAATATTGGTTTTGAGGGTGGGGGAAAAGTATCAGGAAAAAAAACGGGGGGTCTTGGGAAGGAAACCCCCAAAAACAACAAAAAGGGATTTGTTATTTTGGAATTTACTATTTTGGAATCTGGTCATTTCATCTAATCCATTACCATCGAATTCTGTTCCATCGACAAAAATGCATCGAAAAACTATGAATCGAATGCATGTTTATCCAAGGAAAAGAGTTTAGTTTAATTTTAATGGGGTTTGAAGGGTAAACAACGGGGGTTTGGAGGGGACCGTCCATTACATTTTTTTTTTTTTAAATGCATTTGATGGCTATTTTTTCTATGCATTTTTTTTGGATGGAATGGTCCCTCAGTTTGATGGAATGACCATAAACCGTTATTTTGTTATTAGTTGTAATTGGAATGGTTATTTTGTGATTCCACGTAATCACATGTAACCATTCTTCATTACATGTTAATGTACCAGCCCTTACACTACATTTGGAATAGGTCTTGGAGAAAATCAATCATCTAAAATCTTCCTGTGCTTCTGGCCCAGATGGCCTCTCAAATCTGGTACTAAAAATGGACCCTGAGCGAAGGGCACCAATCCTGTCCCATTTATTTCAGAAGGTCTTACTTGGTTGTGAAATCCCTTTGTCCTGGAAGAATTTCATCCTAATCCCGGTTCATGAGAAGGGCCCCAGGGATGACGCACCCAATTACCGATTACTTACAATGTTGGACGTCCCTGCGAAGCTCGTCTGCTCTTTTATTCTTGACAAACTTGTCTTATGTGTTAAGGATGGTCAGCTACTTCCTATTTAATGGACCGGATTCAGGAAAGGCATGAGTACTGTGGATAACATCTGGACAGTACAGCAGTTTATACTGATTTTTTTTTAACCAGTAGGACTCCCCTAGAAATGTTCTTTGTTGACTAGTCCAGCACTTTTGATAGGGTTTAAACGGGGTAGGCCTTAGATTAAATTAACCAAATGGAGTATCAGTGCTTCCCTTCTTAACCATATAAAGAATTTTTTATATGAAAACAGCAGTAATGGTTCAACTTAACTGAGAGGGACACCTAACACAACCCATGTTAACTACTGAACAGGGTTGGTGGTGTTGCCATTTTTATTTATTATTTAACTTTTATTTGGCTTACATGGAGATGGCTTTTGAGAATTGTAATAACTTTCCCCCAAGGATATTGGAAACTCCTATCCTTGGATGGCTTACGCCGACAACATTCTTCTGTTTCATAGAGCACCCATAGGCCTCCAGCGTAGCCTAAAGGCTCTACGCAAATATTCTCTGGAGAATAATCTGAAAATAAATTAATCAAGACCAAGATTATGTCTGTAGGTGCCAAGAGACATCGGAGTGGGTTCAGATGGAGAATAGGTGAGCAACTCATTGAAGAGGTGCAGTCCTATGTCTACTTGGGTGTTCTGGTGACTTCCTCGTTATCCCCCAGGTTTCTGCAATTGTACCTGAATGGCAAGGCCTTGAGAACATTTGGGGCTGTCAAATTGTTTGTTCAGATTAAAAAAGGTTATTCTATTGAAGGCATGCTCATGCTTGCTCTGCTTTAAAAAAGCCTTGTGCCTGCAATTTTGTATGGCTTAGAGGGTATGACGATTGATCAAAAATATGAGGGGGGTTAGGGCATATAAGGAGTAGGGAGGGTTGGAGGATAGGGAATAAATACAAAGGAAGGGGGACTTAGGGAGTAGCCCCCAAAATAAAATACAAATACAAAATTTCGTTTTTTCAGCAAAAACATTTCAGCAAAAAACGCAACAAAAATAAAACAGCGATAAGTGAGCATAGAACCAGTTTAGAGACGTACATCGATAGGGAATTAAGTTGGTGTGACACCTTAGAAGGGAAATTGTGGCACCATAATTTGGGCTTCCGTCAATCTCTTCCTATGGAAGCACTGCTCATAGAGCTGATATCACTGGTATCACTCAGGACACAGTTCAAGATTAAAAGATCTCTTCTGCTTTTGAAGATACTGGCAGATAATGGATCGACTGTACTCAGCCGGCATAGGGAGCATTTCAGCTGGACTGTGAAAAACCTGAGAGCTGTCTGTGCGGCTTTTCAGGATGAAATAGGCTGAGTGTGTCATGAGGTCTCAACCAATTATGTGATTGCCAGAAGAACACTGATTGAAAAAGCAAGCCACTGAGACAGATCAACAAATTTAACTTTTGTACGTGGAAAAACCTTGCTGAGAGAATATACCAACCTGTCATTCCCTTACCTCGAGCTCATAGGATACCTCAAGTACACCATTGATCAGGGCCTCTGTCGTTTTATTATGTATTTGAGATCTAATCTCCTTCCTTTCAAAATGGTGGTGGGTGCTTGGGAACACCTAGCTGTGGCAGAGAGAAAGCGTAGGGTGTGTGCAAAGTTTCTTGAAACCCACAGACACCAACTTATGCAATGTCAAGTGCTATAGGACCTTCATAAGTGCCACTAGCAGTGTTGTCCAGAGGCCCGTTGATATAACTGCTAGCCAATTTTGGACTAATATAGTAGTAGCGCAATCAAGAGTTATCACCAAGACTGCGTATGTTGCATAGAAGTATGTTTTATTACATTCAATTGCATGAATTTACAGGAGGTCTTGACAGACAGACCTAAATTGGAGCTTGCACTTTGTTTACATATTATTGCACTATTTGGCCTAATTGTAAGTTAGAATTGAACATTTATATTTCATGTGTTTTAACTTCTTCCTTTTTATTCTATTTCAACATGATGTCATTTTAATTCTGAGAAGTGTGAAGGTTTACTTTGTAACCCAATACACTTAATTAAAAAAAATAATGATTCTAAAAAATGAACTGATGTGGAAATTACTTTTAGAGCCACCTTTCCTAATGCCACAAAAACGATATAGAGCATATAAACATATGTTTTATCATGATTCGATGAGTAAAGTGTTAGCATCATTGGTCTTGTTATCTGATTGGGCAGAGAAAAGTGGATACCGCAAAGGCCTAGGAACTTCTTTGAATGGCCTTCTGTTTACCCTATTACATTCGAAATATGCAAGAGGTAAGAACAATCCACTGTATGTGGCAAGTCTTGACTTGTCTGCAGCTTTTGACAAGGTGGAGAGGGATCTGTTATGATGAAAATATCTAAATTGGGGGATTCTAACAGGGCTCCTAAATATGGTGAAACTTCTATGTTATAAAAATAAGATCCAAGTTCGGATGAATTCAGAAGGTGTATTGTCGAGGGAGATCAGGGTAAAGAAGGGAGCAAGGCAAGGGTGTGTCTTTGCCCCAATTATCTTTAATTTATACATGTTGGATCTTTCGTTTATGTTACAGTCGGCCTCTACTTTCACTCTTAGGCTGGGCTCCTTGTAGGTGGGGTGGCTGGCTTATGCAGACAACATTGTTTTATTCGACATGACACTGATTGGCCTGCAAAGAATGCCGAATGCAGTAGGACAATTAGCTAAAGTCAGCAAGATGGTGGTCAATACAGAGAAATCCTGAGTTCTTATTTATGATTTAAAAAAGTAGCTGTAAAAACTATTCTTGGAGTTTGAATAAGAACCCTGTTGCAGAGGTTGGAGCTATTGTGTATTAGGGCTTCACGTTTGCTTCTCGTACCCATTTAATCACCATTAAGGAAAAGGTGGCTGCAAAACTAGAGACCATAATAATTCAAATGAAGATAATACATGCAAAGTTTTGTAATTTTTCTTTGTTACCTTTACTTCAATTTTACAAACTGAAAGCTATGCCCAACATTTTATACGGTTTAGAGCTACTTCCTGGTTCTATTAAAGGCTGGTTGGGGATTTTCGAGGGCAATCTTTGGAGAGCGATATTGGGTCTTCTCAGATCGGTTCCTCTTGCTGTTATTCGGATTGAACTTGGACTGACCTCTTGGTGGTACACTTACAAATACAATAAATTGAGGTTGTATTTTAAAATTAAGGGTGATAAAGGAATGAGCCTGTTAAACAAATTGGGTGTTGTTTTTAAGTTGGATGGTGATATCTATACCAAGAATTCTATGGTGAATTGTGAATAACTATTAAAAGAAGCCTCAATTGATCTGGAGGTGGGCCACTTATGTTTATGAACATTTTTAAAAAGTGATAATTTTGAAAATTGGCAAAAAAGAGAGAAAGAGGATCCAAACTGGAACCCTCCCGTCCCCTGCACACCGTGATTGTGCGTCACACTGACGCCTTAGTATTCATTCATAAACATAATAATTGCAATTCACATTAAATAATTTCAAATGCAAAGGCAGTTTGAACTGAAGTGGGAATGATGCAGACAGATATGAACATGTAAAAGTGCATGAATTATTTATTTCCAAACGCAGCGGCCAGAGAAGGTTCAATTTGTTGGGTACGGCTGACGCGTTTCGATAAATTATATTCTCTTCTTCATGAGCCAAAAATTATGCACAAGAACTGGATACAGGCAATGTAGAAAAAGGAGAAAAAAGGAATTACAATCCAGGTAATGTCATTTAAAGTCAATACCATATTATAGATATAAAACCTCATCATCAAGATTACATAATTAGTGGTCACAGATGTCATAGATGGAATGAAAAACTTTCCAAAATGTCAAGTTTGAGTGTCAAAATGTACATAACAGAGTTCAATTACATCCAAAGCCACGATCTACTAAAATGGAGGAAGGCCAGTAAAGAATGAATGAGTAGTGTAATTGACTAGAAAAAGTACATAGTAATGAGTATGCTCACCACAAATTGAGTTCCTGTGTGCTAATGTGAGCAGGTGGGCCACTTTGCTTAGGCGGTGGAAATTTCGAATCAATAGTTGATTCTGAAAAGAATAGGAACAGAATCTAGAGTGAGCCGCAGAACCCGAAGGAAAAGCTACCAAAGTAAATCGTCTAAATGATTAGCACTCACCACCCTTCAAGTGGGTATCCTGAAACTGATAGTAGAGATTAGGTCCAGAAGGAGCCACTGGCGGTATACAGCCGTGAGGCGGAGATTCATGGAGAGCAGGCGTCTGGATCTAAAAATAATCCAAGCGCGCGTAGTGTCAGCTACAGAAGATGCGGCTCAAACGGAGCACAGATAAGAGGTGATAGAGTACAGGAATGGCAAAATTAAAGCGATCTGACTTACAGTCAAGTGGCAGCACAGTCCAGCCACTGGACCACGAGCTGGAGGGATGAGTAGAATGTAGGTCGCGTCGCTCCGCTGTCGGAGCACGTGTGGTCCTGCGTGGAGACAGTTACTAGGCGATGGACGCTTCTCGTCAAGGGAGAGACCCTCAAGCGAATCGTCAGCAGTGTATCAAGTCCGTCGTGTGTAGACAGCGACGACGGACTAATGGAAGATCAGGAAGTGGGGAGATGGTTGAAAGAAATATGTGTAAGGTGACAGCCATCTTAGAATAGGTATTGTACGGATGTACAATGAGTCACGAACGATGCAATAACTAGAGAGATGCACGGTTCGAATCAAATAAGCAAAACGAAAGGTGAAACTTGGCCATCAGGAAACTCTACTGGTGACCATAAGAATACATATTGTCAATGACAAAAATAAACATCAAGTTTGGAAATGAGGAAATGCTGATATCCACAGAAAATTGTAATTCAACATCGGCCTTCTGGATTCTAGTATGGTGGCTTTGAATTTACATGAAGTAAAAAACAGAGGTGTGTACCAGATATATAAATGCGGATATGTTAATTTCCATAGGATATGGTGATTCATAGACAATTGACATGTAATCAAGTAGTGGCATAGTAAGCTCGGACCAGTGGAGAAAGAAGGATTGGAGGGCCGTGTCGCAGGAAAAGAACAGCTGAAGATCAAGGAAAGGCCTGAAATAGCTGTCTGGCCTGGTGCAAAGGATGGAGTAGCCAAGAACCGGTTATCTATCCTTGAAGAACAGTGAACGTGAGAAGCTAAATCAGCCCTTGTTATGGTGTGAAGAAAAGAACCATGAGTGCCAAGTTTATTAATTCAAGACAATTACATGCTGCAAAACAGGCTGAAATACGGTCTCCTGTCACGTGAGTCAAGGATGGAAATAGGAGTTGGATGTGCAGACCTGCACTACGATAAGAATGTGCCTATACACCCGCCTACACTCCCTTTTATTCTGAGGAGCAATCATACTTTGCAAGGCCAAGTTCAAAGACAATCTGAATGGCAGAAGGCATGAGTGATGAGAGATGTTGGGCTAATTGGGTGGGGAGACATGGTCAAGTTCACCCAAGGACACCTGGGGTTACCAGCTTACGTGCTGATAGTGAGCTGAATCTTCCAGACATGGCACAAGCATGCCAGCCACCTGTAGAAGGCCATATAATAAAGGGCCTTATAGTTGAGAGTCAATGACATACTGTGTACTTAATAACTGATGAAGATGACTTGCACTAGGGGTGGGCATAAATTGTCCTCCTGACTGTAGAGACCCAATCACAAACCCAACCCCTTATAGAAAGTATACTTAGATGTTCCCCTCAAGCCAACCACAATCTCCCGTAGGTTTTCTTAATTTTTCACATAGTATGACGTCACGGATGACGAGTTTTTACTATGTAAATGTAATATTTATGAAATGCTTCGAGAGAAATGCTCTGCAATGTTCGTTGATGTCCGTTGTAACTCCTTGTTTTAGACAATTGAAAATAAAACAGTTAGATGAGATATTTGCCAGCTTCCTGAGTTAGTCTTATTATTTGGTGCAAGAATTATTCTGCATCACCATCCTTGTATGACGTGTTACTGATTTAAAGGCCCCCCGTGGGTTCACATGGTAGCAATGTTGGATGGTTTCATAGAAGACCCATCTAGCCAGAAGATTGTGGGTTTCCTGTGGAGACCGGTGGAATAGAAAACTTGCAAGAAAATCGAGACGGTTGTCAGGGACCCTCCCTGAGGAAATCCCTACCTGGTTTCCAGATGCACTTCCGGACGGAAGGCGAAAGTGGTCAATTGGAGGAGGATACGATAACGAAGGCTTTGAGCTAAATGAGCGAATGGTGAGTAGACTAAGGGGAATGGCAAACTAAGGGTATGGGGTTGTGGTAATTTAAAAAGTAACAAAATTAATGGGAAGTAACAAAAGTAACAAAAAGTAACAGGAGTAATGAGTGATTATTTCTGTGTGAAGAGGGAGATAAGAGGCCCAAGAGTCCTAACCCAAGGGGTTTTAGAAGAGATTGCCTCACACTCCAATTGGAGTAATTTAAGTTATGTTCAGGACAGGTCCACATAAAGTGGCAATCTAAACTCTGTAAATCAGAGTATTGATAGGGGCAGAGAGTAAGGGTGATCACCAAGGTTTTTATGTAAAGAGTAGACTTGTTTGTCTGTTTATGTATTTATGTTGAATTAAGTTGTCAAGGATCAACATGAATAGTTGTATAAAAATAGAAACAAAGTTAAGAAGTTATACTATCTATCTAGAAAGTCCAGAGGTAGACAGAGAAAATTGGAGAAATAGAGGTTCCATCGGTGATTGTTGGAGCACGCTCATATTTGTTGTTTTTATAAAGGTATTTTGTAAACACTGATAACTATTGACAGTCAACTGAGACTCGTCACAATGGGAGATATCACTCCTCTGATGCATTTATCTAAGGCATTGCCAAAGCACATGTGCAAGCTCAAACAATATAGTGTGGAATGGGTGAAAGGAACGTCAGATAAGATGTTCATGCAATGGCCACAAGGGAGATCACTGTCAAAGCGGTATTGCAACACATGACCACATACTTGCATGCTGCGTACATGGGAAAGAAATTGGAGAAAAGGTTAGCTATTTTAGAGCTTTGGAAGATGTACCAGGAAGAGAGGGAAGATCCGCCACCTGAAGAGTTGATGCTTAACCAGTGTAGGGAGGAAGGTGTCAAGGCTTCTGCTCCCCTTACCTCATCTGAAGAAAAAGGTGATAGTACGGAAGACACATGATTGTATCAGCTAACGGAATTGAAAGCAGTGACGGGGTATAGTAATCCGATATATGAACTGCCTGCTTATAGCAGTGACGATAGTCCAGAGCAGACTAAGAGAAAAGAGGAGATCTTTTAGATCTTGCAAAACAAGGAAGAGAAAAGCGAGCGATTGAATGTATCGACAGAATTAGAATGAGAGATTAAGAGATGGAAAGGAGAGAAGGAGAAAGCTCACGAGGTGACGCTCGTACAGAATGAATGGATGGGAGGACAGATCTTGCTTACGCTAGATGGGAAAACCATTGAGGAAGTAAGGCAAAGAGAAGATCAGGACGAACAAGATAGAAAAGACAAGGAACGAGAAAAGAGATTGAAGAAAGATGAACATAAAAGAAGGAGCAGACAGAGACGAGAACAGATGTATCAGGAGGAGCAATAAAAGAAAGAAGAAAAGGCAGAGGAGTAAAGGAAGCATGACAACAGGCAGAAAGCAATAGAAGAACGGGATAGGCAAGAAAGGAAAAGAGAAGAGGAGGAAGCACAGAAATTAACTGACAAAAGAATACAGAAACGAAAAGAAGAAGAAGAAAGGAGAGCAGGGGCAAGGACAGAGGAGATAAGACAGGAAGAGGAAAGAGTTTGATGGGAACCGAGAAAGTGAAGAGAATTGGATAAAGAATTAGAATGAAAGAGGAGACGCCGGCAGCGCAATATTGACCACATTCAAAAGGAGCTAATGGAGCCACATCCAGCAATACAATGGGGCAGTATAGAGGAGTTCCTCCCATTACAGGGAGCAATATCAGGGCCATCTAGAGTAGCCCTAGAATAGAACCTCAATATAGGAAGCATCAGAGACAGGATTGATAAAGCCTATCAAGAATTAAAGAAATGTAGTAAATCGGGAAGCTGAGGCAAGGGATACCAAAACCCTAGTCTTCCAATCATGAAGCGAAGAGAGTAATCCATTCAGCCTCAAGCATAGAGCCTTATTCTTAAGCAGACTGACCTTAGATAAGGGTGAAGCGGATGAAAGTCACACTTGTTGGGGACTAGATATGTCAGACGAAGAAAGGGAATCCTTCCGTTGGGAAGAGGGAGGTGGTGCATATGCCCCCGAGGGAGGCCTGCAGGCAGACAAGGAAGTAAGATGGTCTGATCGTGAGCAACCTAAGGATAGGATGCCAGATCCTATAGCATATCCAGAGCATCCCAGAGGATGATCGTATAGTGAAAAGGGAGAATCACTGCCCTATGTGAGCAGGTTGATATCGTTACCAGAGAGGAGGGGGTCAGGAACCATTGTCCCCACCATGGATAGGCAGATGATGGGAACCGATTGTGGGTTAGGGTTTACAGAGTTTACCTTATTGGAAAAAGGGGAAGCAAGACCACAGTCTATTCCATGGCCACCGATGGATAAGGATAATTTAAGATGGAAACTTCAGAGTTTAACAGTGTGTGCAGGAAAATCGATTTATGAATTGGAAAAAATGACAGGAGGAAATATCTCCGCAATAGGAGACATAAGGGTCTCCTAGCAGGCATTCTTGAGGAAAGAGCTGATGACATATGAAGGAGATCAGGCTATTCAAGTGTGACAGCACAGAATACAGCGCATGATGGAGTGCCGTTTAATAATTGCATAGCAGATGTCTGGAGGGCTCTCAGGGAACAGTATCCTGACACGTCAAACATGTGTGCAATCATGACACATAAGATGAAAGAAGATGAAACTCCTCTTGCTTACATTCAGGACATTCAAGAGCGTTAGACCCTTGAAATGTGGGAACCGTGGGAAAAAATGGTGGCATTATTTTACCACATTCTATGTCAAGGGTTGGCAAGGATGTACTTATTACTGGCCCTGGAGGGCTCTACGTATCTACGGGTCCAACAATGTCCATACCAATTCAGAAGAATGGTATTTGAATAATGTGCAATGGCTGTAGAGGTTCTGGTGGTACATTATCAGATGATGTTGTTTGACAAATGGGACATACAGTGCAAAACTGCTTAAAATATGCATACACGCCAGGCCAATAAAATTGGCTTAGTGTTACGCTCACCTGATATCCCCGGGGGCATCTAGAAGGCTCTGAGATCTGGAAACCTGTTAATTGTAAGGCTTGGGTTATGCTTGTGTGTAGAGTCTTTACCGCTGGCATTTCCAAGGTCGTGGGGGTGTCTAGTTCAGAGGTACATGGATGTATTCCGTAGAATGGGCTTTGTCCCGTGCTGGTGTGTATGGAGTTATTGTATGCCTATTCTGCTATCCATAGCAAGTCTTTCCAAATATCTTCCACTTGATGTAGCATGCAACGTAGATACTGTTCTAATGTCTGGTTTGTTCTTTCTGTTTGTCCATCCGTTTGGAGGTGATGGCTAGTGGATAATCGAACATCGATTTGTGCTATGGTACAACATTTCTTCCAGAACTTGGATACAAATTGGCTTGCACAATCTGAGATTAGGACTGAGGGGAAACCATGCAGTTTTATAATCTGTTCAAGAAATGCTTTTGCCAGACCGGTAGCATTAGGAAGTCCTTTGAATTGAATGAAATGTGCCATTTTAGAGAACAGGTCTACAACCACCAGAATGGTATTAAAAACTTGGCAGGGAGGTAGGTCCATAATAAAATCAAGAGAAAGAGTATGCCACGGTGCCGGTGGAATATCCAGTGGTTGTAGGAGGCCAGCTGGTTTCTGTTGTTGTGATTTATTCTGTGCACATATCCCACAGGATAGAACGAATCGAGCAATGTCCTTACGCCAGGTTGTCCACCAATAATTCCATTTAACCTTGGCTAGAATCTTAGCAATTCCGGGATGGCCTTCGATCAGGGAATCGTAATAACCAGACATGACTAATTCTTGCAGATCTTTACTTGGTAGATATAATCGTTCCCTGAAGTAGGGTAATCCATCCAGAACCGTGTGATGTTCATTTTGGTAATTCCATTTCTGCAAGATCTCGGGGTTCATTAAGGTTCAAATCTTATCTTGAAGTTCACTCAGAGTCAATGTGGTGGTGAGTCCCAGTGGTTTATCACTTGGGATGAAGGCAAAGGGTCCAGGGTACTGTTAGTTTTCTCTTTAACAACCATACGAGACAAGGCATCGGCCTTCCCGTTCCAACTCCCGGTCGGTATGTTATTACGTAATCGTGTTCTACGAAGAATAGAGCCCACCGGAACTGTCGTGACGATTGGGCTTTTGCTGACTTTAGGTATTGAAGGTTTCGGTGATTTCTGATTACTCTGATGGTATGTCTGGCACCTAATAGATACTGCCGCCAGGCTTTGAAGGCTGATTTTATTGCCAACAATTCTTTGTCTGTAATTGCATAGTTAAGTTCTGGTGGTGAGAATTTACGTGACCAAAAGGCCACGAAGTGTAATTGGCATGTCTCTGGATCTCTTTGAGAGAGAACTGCTCCCATAGCTACGCTGGAAGCATCAGTTTTCACTACACAGGGGAGATCAAGGCAAGGATGTCGTAAAATTTGCGCAGAGGTGAATCTTTTCTTGAGTTCTTGAAAGGCCTGTTCCGCCTCTTCATTCCATTGGAATTTTTTGTTGTTTTTTCTCAGTAACGATGTGATTGGGTGAACTATCCTTGAGAAATCTGGAATAAATCGGCAATACAAATTTGCAAAGCCGAACATGCTTTGGGTTTCTTTTAAGTGAAGAAGGTGACGGCCAATTAAGGATGGCATCTACTTTGTGTAAATCCCTCTTGGCTCCCTTTGGCGAGAGAACAAAACCGAGGAACTCAACTTCGGTGACATGGAAGGAGTATTTCTCAAGTTTAGCGTACAGTTTGTGCTGGCGAAGTTTTGCAAGGACTGAGCGAATGTTCCACATGATCTCTTTCAGAGGAGGAATACACCATGATGTCGTCAATATAGACCAGGGCACAGACATCGATGAATTCCCGTAATACATCATTCATGAAGTATTGGAATGCTGCGGAAGTGTTGCACAGCCCAAAAGGAATTACCTGATATTCGTACAGGCCATACTTGGTGCGAAACGCGGTTTTTCCATTCATCCCCTTTCTTAACACGTACAAGGTGGTCTGCTCCTCTGAGGTCTAGTTTGGTGTAGATTCGGGCATCCTTGACTTGGTCCAACAGTTCCGGGATAAGGGGAAAAGGTTAGCGTTTTTTTTACTGTGATTTGATTAAGTGCGTGGTAATCGATGCAAGTCCTCAAATCTCCTTCCTTCTTTGGTACGAAGAATAAGGGAGAGGCTGCCGGTGACTTTGACGGGTGGATAAACCCATTAGCCAGGTATTGATCCAGATAGGACTTCAAGTGGAGATTTTCGGTTTCCGTAAGTGCATAGATTCGACCACAAGGAACCTGTGCGCTAGGTATCAGGTCGATCTGACAGTGATAGAGCCTATGTGGCGGTAATGTGTTAGTCTGTTTCTTCTGAAAAACATCTTGATAATCCTGATATTCTTTTGGTAAGGTGTCCATTGGTTCCGAGATATCCGATGCTATTCCTTGAACAGATTTCAGGTTTGGCTGTGGTATAGATTTCGGGTAGCAAGCATGGGCGCATTCGTCGGAAATGGTCAGTCTCTTTGCACGCCAGTCTATGTGGGGATTGTGAGTTACTAACCATGGCATCCCTAAGATAAACCGGAACTGAGGAGCTTTGATGAGGTCAAACGTGATTGCTTCTTGATGTCCATCCTGACACAGAAGGGTTAATTCTGTTGTGCATTGGGGTACTAGTCCCGAAGCAATTTCTGTACGGTCAACAGTAGTTACCTTTTCAGTTGTTGGTTTTGTGCATAAGGGAAGTCCCATTTCTGTTGCCAGATCTCTATCTATGTAATTACCAACTGCTCCGCTGTCTATATATGCCTCTATGGCATGCATCCGTGATGGTCGTTGGTGATTGATCAAGGTTACTGGTAGGGCGAAATTTGAGGTGTGTGACTCATCCTTCTCACTCGACAAGCGGACCTCTACGCTTGCCGGCCGTGGTAGTTTTCCGATTCCTTGCCATCATCTTCTTTCTCTGTAGCACCTACCACCTTTCTCAGAGGTTTCACTGGGCATTTTTTGAGGTAGTGACCCGATTTACCGCAGTATAGGCACAACTGTAGCTGTCTCCTCTTGTCTCTTTCAACCTTGGTTAAAGGGGGTCGTACTTCTCCAATCTGCATGGGTTCTGTGGTAGTTTCTGATGGACGTTGAACATTATGTTTTGAACGTACGTACATGGCATGATTTTCAAGTCTACTTCGGTCTGTTCTTCGATCCTGTAATCTGTGGTCCAACTGAACTACCAGGTTGATAAACTCTGCACAGTCTTTAGGTGGGTCTACCACTTGAGCAAGGACATCCTTCAGGTCTCCTCGTAGGCCCCCGATGAAAAAACGTGGTTCTTTTATCTTCTGGCCACCCCGCTTCTACAACCAGTCTATTAAAGGTGGCAATATAAGTCAGCAAATCTTGATTCCCTTGGCGGAGAGACAGGAGTTCGTTATCAAGAGCTTGTCCATGCAAGTGTCGAGCAAATAACTTTTCCATCTCCTGTTCAAAACCCCTGAAGTTCTGCCGTACTGGGTCATCCCGGCTCACTAAAGGTACCGACCAGTCTGCAGCATTTCCACTTAAATATGATACTACGAAGGTCACCCTCGCCTGGTCGTTCAGGCCTACAAAGAAAATGGAGGTGGCACTGGTTCATGAATGTTGCGTATCTTCTGGGGTCTCTATTAAACTGTTCTGTTGGTGCCAGGGGTACTGCACCCGGCAACGTTATCTGTACTGGCTTGACTGATGATGGTGTAGCGACGGATGTGGTGAATCCGGCCAATGGAGCCTGCCCCGCCTGGGTTTGTAGTAGCTGTTTGCTTAGTTCAGCAGTATGGTCTTTTGTGACTATTAACTCTCATCTTAAGGAATTGGTTTCCTGCCGGGCTGCGTATACCTCGGCGCGTAATTGTCCCAAAGGCTGGGCTAACTGATCAGTTTCAGATGTCTCCATGACGCCCAGGTGGATACGGTTTAAAGGCTTTGCGTTCTGTTACGCTCACCTGATATCCCCGGGGGCGTCTGGAAAGCTCTGAGATCTGGAACCCTGGATGCGTAGTTGCCCAGTGCTGAATAATGAATCTGCAATTACAGAAGAGAGGATTTGTGATAACTGTCTCTAATGGGTGAATCTCCCACCTCCCTCTGATGATTCCCTTCCCACTGGGTTCTTGTCTCACCTTAGTTATTTGTAGGGTGAGCTATTTGTCCTGCGATTCTTGTGCAGGGGTGCTTGACGCTTGTTGGCGAGCTGCCCGAGTTGCTTCACTGGTGCAGTACGCCTTCCTTGGGCCCAGGCCTGCTGTGACCCCGAATCTGCTGGTAGACAGGTAGGTTTGTTAATTTTAAGTCTTTGTTCTGTTTATGGTGGGAATTCGTTAATGTCTTTATCTCCTTCTTTTCAGGTGTGAAGGTCTTGATGATGGCGTTCCGGATGGAGAGGCACGTTTCTAGGTAAGAGAAAGCGCGAAGCGGAGCGTCTTTATTGTCTTTTAAAGCTAACCTGTGTTTTCTTCTTCTCCTCACAGGCCGCTGTGGTGCTGCGAGTGGATGAGAGCGCGATGAAAAACAGGCCCCCGGAATCCGTTAAGGTAAGTACAAGGATGTGTGGTTGTTTAATATTGAAAGTGAACCTGAATATGTCTCTTTTCCTTTGCAGATGTTGCTGTGATGCTCCGGATGGAAGCGTGGAGTAGCGCAATGGAATTCAGGTAAGACTGATGGAATTCGATGTTTTGGAAGCGCGTGTTCTAATATTGTTTTTCCCTTTCTCGTTATTGCAGGTCACAATGTTCGAACAGCAGCTGTGGTAGCGGTTCGCCGGAAGTCCTTAAGCTAGTACTCACAGGTGAATTATGTTTCTTCTTCTCCCGGTTTCCACAGATTGCAGCCCAGTTGAGATGCTGAGTGCTGGATAGTGTTTTCTCAGGTAAAACAGAATAATCTTGTTCTTGTTCTTGCAGGATTACAGGAAGATGCTGAAGACCAGGAGCTGGACACGGTGAGCGTCACGCTGCTGGTTGCAGAATAACACAAAGCATGTTCTGCAGTCAGGGTGTGGTTTATATAGCCCAGGTAAAGTAGTACCAGGGAAAGTAGTTCCAGGCCTGCCACACTCAAAACACTAGACCACATGGCTTGGTTCTTAGAATTAGACTGTGTGGGTGCTTCCATGTTTGAGTTAAAGGCTCATGTACATAAGTGGGACCTAGTTTGAACAGCCCTTCCTGCCTACATATGGGCCTGGTGCCAAAGGCGCCAGGACTGGCTCCAGGAGCCCTTTTGCAGTGGTTTTAAGGCCCTCGGGGTTCTGGTGGGAGCCTGCTTGTGGCACAAGTTGTGCCCCCTCACAGTGGTCATGACACTTAGCAAATTTTTTTGCATCATCTCTAGACCCAAAGGTCTGGCAATCAAAATGGAATGGAGTAACTTCACCACTGCCCTCTGGAAGGGCATAGGGACAAAGAGTTGGTAGTACTTGGTCCCTTCTCCCCTTCAGTTTACTTCCACTAGGTATAGGGATCAGCGTCTGTCGATGAAATGGGGGTCTTCCGGGTACAACTATATTCTTCAGATATCAAATTTCTCCGGGATTATTCTAGTAATAGGTATGTTTGCTGGGCTTCTGCAAATTCCACAAATGTTAGCCCTTGAGCCTCTCACAATTAGGTAACTTCTTTCTGGGCTTCTGGCATTTCCCCAAACTCCACTTCAGCCCCCTCACTGTCTTCTGGATCTTCCACTTCCTCAAAATCTGAGTCCAGTATTCTCTTACATACCAGTTGTGCTATAGGCTGGCCAGGTAATATGACATAAAAGAAATTTCCCAGATTGAAGAGGACCACCTTCACCTCTCCTCTGTAGTCCACTTCAATTACTCCAGCCCCCATATCCAGGAAGTGTTTATGCTCTAGTCCAGACTTGGGAGGGGTCTGACCATACAAGCCCCCTGGTACCTACACTCTTAGACAGGTTTTAACTAGGGCCTTCTTTCTGGACAAACACACATCCTAGCCATCTCTCTTTTAAATGGTTCCTTCCATGCTTTATTTTACCTCCCATCCAATTAGTTGGAGCGTTCACCTGCTCCCATGGGCCATTCTCTGCCTGGCTTCTCCCTAGAGGTCGGGTCACACAGTTGCAAGGTTAGAAAATTCTCATTATGTCCCTCTCCTTTCCCCAAAGCAGAGCCGCGGTTGTTCCGTGATGGCAGCTTGATGTAGGAATTGCTCATTTCAGAGTCATTAGTATGACAAAGTGAAGCATCTGTAATGCAAGTGCGCAGAAAGCTGTTGCTTGCATATTCTGGTTTCCTCGCCCCATCTCTTTCCCTTGGGTCGTGTGACTCATCGCTGGCCACAGGAGTTCCTGGTGATTTGCTTTCTGAAAAGAAAAGAGAGATCAACTGCCATCATGTTGTAAGGCAGTAATTGGGTGATTGGCAGTTGTACTTCCCACTTGTAATCAGGCACTTGAATGGGGGGGTAGAGACTGATGCCCACTCAATTCCTCATCCTGCGTCTGTGGTGGGAACCAGATCTGGTAGGGCTCCTGCCTCAGGTTCAACTCCCTGACCTTATCACAATAGTTAAGGTTACATGAGACTTCACATGAAACCATTTTTTAGTTCTACCTTTTGATCTCGTCTGTGAAAGTTCATCAAACCAGGCAAGCAACTTATCCAGAAAGATTAACTCATGGTAGTGGTGGTCGCAGGGAGCTAAACTCTGAAGCTGTAAGAAGTGTAGTGGCAGGTTTGTGTGGTCTTAAGATGGCTGCAGTATATTGTTGTTTGTTTAGAGACTTTACAGAAGGCTAGCCTATGTTAATGCAGACTGCATAGGGATTTTGACTCAAAGTATGCTCTGATAGCGAAATCTGATCGTGGGGAAACTACTTTCTAGTTTTCATCCTCTATCAAGGCAAGGCTTGTGTATAATTCCCACACATTACAATGTTGTGTTAACTGAAGAGCTGTGCCCTTCCTCCCCGGTGTTAGGGGGCCAGGGTCTCCCACCCCCATGCGGTGAGGATGCACCGTCGAGCGAGGCGGCCTCGTAGGCCCATTGTCTTCATGCCCTTGGCGCAGCAATGACCACGCAGACACGGGTTCTCACTGCAACTGCCGAGAGAAAGCCCGCTCAGCACCTTTATTGGTGTGGGTCACATGTGACGTGGCACAAGCCCTGTGGCTTGTTGCCCATTTTACAACATCCCATGCCAAAGGTAAAAGCAAATAATTCACAGCATGCATTACAGTGACTCTTAAAACACACACTGCACTCGTGGGTCATTTTAAGACACTACTATACACACTCTTTACAGGGGGTACACTACCAATGCTTTGGACGGCTGAGTATTATCTCGTGAGTG
The DNA here is from genome assembly GCF_040938575.1 of Ambystoma mexicanum. Classification (NCBI taxonomy): domain Eukaryota; kingdom Metazoa; phylum Chordata; class Amphibia; order Caudata; family Ambystomatidae; genus Ambystoma; species Ambystoma mexicanum. The sequence continues at coordinate 885,736,087 of NC_090934.1, read as the reverse complement.
ATGGTGATAATTACTTGATCCCCGCGTTGAGTCTCCCAGCAGCAGGAGCTGTCATGGGCAGCGGTCATGGCTGATCTCATCTTCTCTCCTTGGCAGCCATGACTTATGTTGATACAGCAGTGGCAACAGCCGCGCCATGGCTAGGCTCCCCAGGCAGGAGTTGACAGCCGCACCCTTGGGCTGCATCTTCTTTCCTGGCTCATTTCCTGCCTGACCTAGGGGACTCTGTGAAAGCCACTGCAGCGTCGTTTCTTGCTGAGTCGTTCCTCTCCCCAGGCATGAGTGTTCATTGCTGTAGTGGCATGGTGCGCTCCTCTTATCCTAGGTCTCTCCACGAGGCAGGAGCCGTACATTAGGCAGTGCAGCTCTCCCCCCCCCCCACGGGAGTACCTTTACTAAGTGTCCGGAGGGGCAAGCTTCTCCTCTGTTCATGACCCTGGCAGGGGTCTTTCCTTCAATGACAGCGGCGGCAGTCCTTGCTGTACTGCTTCTGTTGACTTGAGTGGCAGCGTGCCACTTCTCTCCTCCCCCAGTCGGTAGTTTCACCTTTTACAACCTGCTGCGGTGGCAGGGGCCGCTCACTCTCCCCTGGACAGGAGCTCTCAAACTCACTGGCCCTCATTACGACCCTTGCGGAAAGCGACTGACCGGAGCGCCACAGCGTAAATAGCGTTTCCGCCATTGTACGAAGGAGCAAAGTGCGGCCCATTCCGACCCATCGGGCACGAGCACCACGCCACGGCGGAAGTGCAAAGTCCGCGATGGCGGAAATGACCCCAAAACGGCCCACACCGCCGCCGTACGGCGCCCTAGGTGCAATACCGCCACCCCTCTTAGCGGTCACCGCAGTGTGCGCCTACCGGAAAGTACGGTGCCCGGAAATATACGGAAACGGAAGTTAAAACATGGGCCCGGAACGGGAAACATCCCGGCGTACACCTATAAAAACACCAAAACCACACAACCACTAAAATCACTACCCTGAAACACACCCCAACCCGTCAACCACCCTAGCGAAACCAAGAAAAATGGGAAAAGTAGCGAAGAAAGCGTGCGACCGCAAGCGGCAGGTCCACTTCTCCCGTGAGGAACTCACCGTGCTAACAGAGACCCTCCAGGAGAATGCTGCCGTCGTCTTCTCCACGCAAATGACCAGGACGGCACTTGCAAACAAGAAGGCCATATGGGCTCTGGTGGCACAGCGGGTAAGTGCGGTGGGGACCGCACCCCGCACCCCACAGCAATGCCGCAAGCGATGGGACGACCTGCGGATACGCGTCCGCAGCATACTCTCTGCCAACCGCAACATTGCCACAGCCACCGGGGGAGGTCCTGAATCACCCATCAAGTTGACCCCCTGGGAAGAAATCTGTGCCTCCACCATCGGAATGGAGAGCATAGAGGGAGTCGGAGGGATGGAGAAAGGAGTGCAGACATCCGAAGATTCAGGTAGGTGGGCCAGATAAAACAATGCCAAATCCACACAGTCCATCCATGTGAAGTACCATGCGTCCACATAGTGCAACAGAAACACATGTCCAGGAGAACGTCCACACACATCGGCCTGAAAGCGCACGTCAAAACCCACAATAAATACATAAATAATTAAAAACCCCTAATACACGCACTACACGTGCAGCAGGCACACCCTAACTGCAGGCTGCCAAACAACTGCACCCTCACTCCACACACAAATCAAAGCACCTCCAAGACCCCGACCCAAATCACCCTCAGGTACCACCCCAATGCATGTGATACAATGCCATTCCAATTCCCACTGACCCATCAATAACCCTCGCCCTCCTTTACTCCACCACAGGGTCCGATCCAAACAACGAGCTACAGGACACCCCTACCAGCACACCTGCAAAGAGGGCCAAGACCAACGGCCAGAGACCCTCCACCTCAGCTGCACGCATCAAGACACGGCAGCAGCACAAATCAGGTGGCAGCACAGAGGAGGGAACATCAACAGGCACCCCAGCAGCCAGCATGGCCACAACACCACCACCACAGGTCCCCCCAATGGATGCCACAGAAGGCACTGCCTCTGGTGGCAGCAGCACCATAGGTGACACCCCATTGATGGCAGCATGCTCGGACACAGAAGACGGGGATGTCGAGGTCAGATCCATCCATGACCTGTCCCAATCCCCCTGTCTGTCCCCTCCCGTACAACATGAGGATACCACGCAGGTGCAGCCACAAGACGACGACTGGCCATCCCCCACAAGCCCTGTGGCAAGGCAACATGAGGACAACAGCCCCTCTGTGACACCACCGCAAATGGCCATGGCCCAGCAGAGGCAACAGTCCCTCGACAAGTTAATCGTCCAACAGCAGCAAATGGCCACACTCCTCAAGGGCCATGCCGATGAATGTGGGGGCACCAAGGCAGACATAGAAACATCAACAGAGACACTTAGGGCAGAAATGGAGAGAGGTACAGAGACGCTAAGGGCACAAATTGAGAGTAGCACCGAGAGCCTGAGAGTCCAAATGGAGAGTAGCACCGAGAGCCTGAGGGGGGAACTGCATGCGACGTCCAAAGACGTATGTGCCGAACTTGCCGCAGTGCGCCGTGTGCTCACTGAGCTCTCGCAAACCCTTAGGGACATGCATGGACGTGAGCAGGCAGACACATCATCCGTTGCAAGTTCCGTCCAGGGCAGCCCCCAACGTAGATCTGGAAGGAACCTGCGCTCCACAGGCAGGGGTGCCCCTGATACCCGCAGAGGGGGCATGCAATAGCGACAGCCCACTGACAATGAGCATCTTTGGACACTGGTGTTCGGGGGGGAGGTAGGAGGGTGGAGGGGGTGTGTTGGGCTCACTTGGGTGGCGGGTCGATAGGGTGTTCAACATGATATCACATATGCCATAAAAAGTGCACGATCAACCAATGAGAAGTGTGGACATTGATCTTTGTGTACTAGGCCATCATAGGCGTACAGTCCATATTGTGCATGTCCCAGACACACGCAGTGCCACGAGTCCCGTGTCCATGTATCAGCCACCAGGCGTGAGTGCTAGAAGCATACATCAATGAGATGCTGACGAATGTCACGGGCCTCCGGTGCCTCGCAGACTCCATGAGGTGCTGCCACATCCCCACCCTCATCATGACCATCATCAGGTGCTTGCAGTTCTGCGTCAGGGGGCATTGGCACATTTCTACGTACGCACATGTTGTGGAGCATGACACATGCCATCACCATCTTTGCAACCTTCTCATGGCGGTACAGGAGTGCCCCGCCAGACCTGCTGAGGCAGCGGAAACGGGTCTTCAGTAGGCCGAATGCCTGTTCAATGACTACACGGGTACGTGAGTGGGCATGGTTGTAGTCCTCCTCATGCTGGTCCCGTGGGTTCCGGACTGGTGTGAGGAGCCATCTCTTCAGTGGATATCCAGCATCACCTGTATGTGGACGAGAAACGTATGATGTGGAATGCCATTGATACGTACGCACACCCCCCCCCCCTTCCTGGCAGGTCATTGACAATTCACATACCCCACATCATCATGCATGTAATGAGACTCACCGAGTAGCCAGGATCTGTTCCCTGCGTGTCGCTCCATGTAGCGTGGTATTGTAGAGTTCCTCAAGACCATAGAATCATGGGTTGATCCAGGGAATCGGGCACAACAATGTGTAATGATCCTGTTGGAGTCACACACCATCTGTACATTCAGGGAATGAAATTGTTTTCGGTTGCGGTACTGGGCCTCCATGGCATGTGGGACGACCAATTCAACATGGGTGCAGTCGATGGCACCAATGCAACCCGGTATGCCGGCAAGTGCATGGAATCCCACTTTTGTGTTGGTTATTTCCTGCTCCGAGCGTGGTAGAGAGATGTAGTCGTCTGCGTGCTTCAGGAGGGCATCGAGCACTTGCAATAGTGTCCGTGAGAACAGTGGCTGAGAAATGCCATGCAACTGTCCGACTGTGTGCTGGTAGGTGCCTGTGGCCAGGAAGTGGAGTACAGACACCACCTTCAGTAGGGGTGGGATGGCGGTTGGGCTATCTATCATGCTGACAAGGTCAGCCTGTGTCATGTCCACAATGGCGGCTATGGTGTCCCGGTCCAGACGGTAGAGGGTGTGGATCTGCTCATCAGTGAGGTTGAACGGATGTGCTCGGAGGCGTTGAATTGCGGGCTGCCTGCGTGGTGGTAGTGGCTGTGCTGGTGGGCCTTGCTGGCCCTGCCTTGGCCTCCTCCTCCTCCTGCGTCTCCTCCGTGCGGCTGGTTGTAGTTGGTGTTCGTCTTCTTCTTGGAGTCGGAGCACTTGCAGTGCTATCAGGTCCCCCAGGGCCAACATCGCGAGTCCTGCCGGTAGCATTTCGGTGTGGTTGTGGGAGGAGACTGGCTGTGCAATTTATGTGTTTTCAGGCTGTATGGCCTCCACCTGTGGTGATTGATTCCACCTGTGCAAACTGCTCTCCCCTTTGGCCGAGCACGTCCCGCGCACAACGCTGCAATTCGGGGAATTGTATCTTGCTATTGCAATCATGTATTTGTACCCGATGGCCGTGTAAGATTGGTTGATATGTTCATTCTGCTGTGGTCCCATTGTTTCACATACTATCTGTGCAGTCGCGAACAGACTTGTGAGGGGTCAGTGGGACGTAGTACTCGAGTAACGGTGGGCCCTCATGCATCACTGTACCGAGTTGCAAGGACGGGCGGGGCGTCCCATTCGTGGGTGAAGGCAGTTGCCATTTTCACACACAGCCGCACTCGATGGAATAATTAGTGATTTCAAACGGCCACAGATGCCTTTTCGACGTGATGTTGCAAATGAGGAATTCGAAGGGCGGCGCTTTCGGTTTCCAGCTAGCGGCGAGGAGATGCCCACAGGTCTGACTGCAAATGTAACGTTCTATTGTTCTATGTCCTTGAGACAGGGCCCATGGCGAGGGAGCAATGATTGATATGAATAGTTTGGGATGCGCAATAGCTACGTGGGCGATGAGGCCGTCCGTTCCCAAATACATGTTACTTCACAACACTGGAATTACGGGCTGGGGCACTGTGGATTTAGCAGGCTGCATAACGCACAGACTCAATGGATGTTTCTAATGTTATGTGAGTAATTATTCAGGCATTTTGATCCCGGGATGAGGGAATGATGGATGGATGCATGGGCAGGTGATTTGATACAGAGTTTGCCATGTACAGGGCTTCTTGGGATCTATCCGCCTCCCCTACGCTATGTGATGCAGGGCTGCCATAGTGGGACCATCGTCCATCTGGCCTTGTTGAGCCCTCCCTGTCTCGAGGCGCCCTCAGACACTCGTTTGTGATGGTGTTTGCACCTCGATATAGATGGTTATGAGTCGCAAGTGGTTTTGGGGTGGTGATGTTCCTTTGGAGTGGGCTAGCATGCATATGGCTGTGGATTTCGTGTGATCATTGAAGTGAGTTGTTGGTATGTAGTTCTGATGGCCATTCTGTTCTTTTTCTTTTCTTTTGGTTGACAGGTATCTCCTCCCCTTTTGCCACTGCCATCTGTATGCCACTCCTGCAGATGGATTTTACTCCCGACACCTGCTGCTTCGTGTTAATCAGTGGAGCAGCATTACGATCTTATGGGACGATCGCCAATGGGCCACATGCCCTTACGCAGTACTGGTGGCTCGGAGCAACATTTCGGCCTTTCAGCTGGACTAGTGCCTCCCCATTGGGACGGCCCTGCGGTTCTGTGCGCTTCCATGTTGCCTTTTCGTACGTGAATGTGGCTCTGTGTACCATGGGGGAACAGGGCGACACACAGGTAGTGGCTGGTCATTTCTTGCGGAAGCAGCCCACAATGGTGATTAGTGTTTTGGAGTTCATGGCCTGATGGCTGTATGTGCTTTGTGATTTTGATGTGCATAAAATTTCTATTCTGATTTGGCCCGTGTAGCGTTTTTCTTTGCAAGTGATGTGGCATATGCCTATTTGGGGGGCGATGTATTGTGAGGAGATCTGCATTGGGTTCCAGCTTCGGGGTTTAGTTGCGTGGTACTGTGCTGTGCGCGTTTGCCTACGAAGCCCAGTGAGGTCAGGGATGGGGGCTGCCAATATGCCAGTTTGAATGTTGTCATGCTCAGGGGCGGGGGATTGGGTTTTGTGTAACAGATGCCGGTCAGCCAGGTGGACTGGTTGAATGATGTGGTTTTCGGAATATTGCTGGTCACAGGTGCCTGTGTTTGCGTGCGTTTCTTGGTGGGGGACTGTGGTCATGTCCATTGGGATGGGTTCTGTATTCGTGCCATCTGTGCCCTGCAGCTCCCATTGGCCCCTCTTGTGTTTCTTTTGTTCGTTGGCATGCATGGGTGACTTGTACATTTCAATGGTTGCATTGTGGCTTCATTGCACCTACGGGGAGTTGTACTTTGTGGGCAGGGAGCGGTGTACAGGCACTCAGTGGGGCCGTTTACGGTTGATTCGCGATGCCATACTTCTCGCCATGGCGGAATGGTACATTCCGCCATGCCTGATGGCGTTAGGTACATGTCCGCTAGGGTCGGAATTGGCGTACCGTTGCACCATGGTGGTGTTTGCGGTTTGGCATGGCGCGCGCGCGCGTGCTTGGTGCAGTTAGCGTTGGCGTTCACTACGGTGTCGCTAATGGCTTCGTACTTTGCGGTGACGGGTCATAGTCGCACCGAGCGCTATTCGATGGCGGTATTGCATTTCCGCCATCGTTTTTCGATTTCCGCCAGGGTCGTAATGAGGGCCACTGTAGCGGCATGAGCCACTTCTCTCCCCCAGTCAGGAGTGCTCTTATCTGCACGCAAAGGGACAGGCCCATCCTGTCTTATCCCCCAGCCAGGAGCTGATACAGACACTGCACTGGTCACCTGGCAGGAGCTTCATACTACTGATGTAGCCACATGAGCCACACTTCACTCTGGCAAGATTGTCATCATCAGTTGTCTAGTTTCATTCTTTGTGCACTTACCCACATGTATGTCTTTTTCACTCTCTCGCTCTCCCCCAGGCGGGAGACTTTCGTTCTTGCAACAATGCACTGCCAACATACGTCTTCGCTCCCCTTGCGGGAGCTATAAATGTTTCCTGTCCTGTGGATGTAGATGCCGAACGCATCTTATTCGCCTCTCATTGCAGGGCAGACCACGGTGGACTGCATGGCCGGCGCTGAGGTGTTCCCCACAGGGGGTGAGCACCAGCCCCAGCAGAGGCTCACAGGCCTTGTCGCTGTCGTTTTGGAGGCCGGGGTCTCTGCCCCATATGGTGAGGATGCCCCATCGTGCGGGACGGCCTGGTAGGCCCATTGTCCTCATGCTGCTTGACGCGGAAATTGTGGAGCTGCCCCTTTAAGGGTACCAGCAAGTGGCAGAGTGACGTTGCACTCTGCTGCGTGCCCTATGAATAAAAGGGGCATTCCCAGCCGCCACACAGCGACCTGAGAGCCTGAACTGAACACACCAGCATCTGCTTGAGTCTGTGGGCAGGAGGGGGCTCACAGGGATTCCGGAGGTCCGATTGAACACCCGGGCATGGCGGTGAAAGGCAGTGAATCTCTTTTTCTGTTTTGGCCTGATTTTCACTGTCCTGAATGCTTTGGAGAGGGGACAGACCATGCGCTTTGGCAGCCATTTTGCATGACAGGCCTGGGATGTTCACGGCTCTACTTGAGAGTGTCTGTGCGCCATCCGGCCTCAATTTTTGGAAATACCTGCAGCGGGCAGCTGATATTGCACGCGCTGCACCTTGGAAGTCATTTTGATGCTTTTGAACTCTTTTTTCCTCAGTATCCATTGACAGCATAGAGAAAATATCAAAGTAATCCCTTGCCCAAATGCAGTCTTTCACTTGCTTATGAATGTACCAAGATATCGTACATTTTCAGGTTAACATTTGGTCTATTGTCACTAATGGAGCCTCCCTGCTTACTGCAGAGGGAATGGACCCTAAAGATCCCACCGGCATACTTTCCGGAGGTATCACCAGATTGGACCCTAAAGAACCAACCGGTATCCCTTCAGACGGTATTACTCCAGCTGTTTGGGCCACCCCATTGGCTAAACCCGGTACCCCAATGCCTAACCCTGGAGGTCCCACCTGTGCCCCTGTGACTGTAGCCGGCCCTGTTGGTTGCCCCCAAATCCTGAGTGACCCGCCCATATGTGCCTCGAGCGGTTCCTCGGGTGCTTGGCCTAACCTCAGCATCATCCGATCCATAAATCTCGTCATTTCCAATTTTGCCCACTTTATGCTCTGCCTGTTTACCCCGAGTACTTGTGGTGCTATTGTGGTGGTTGGCCCGTTGGGTACCTGTTGACTCCATGTTCCTGTATTGTCCGGCATTACTGGTGGTACCACCAGACCTGTGTTGCCTGGCTGTCCGCCCCCCCGTAACAGGATGTGTTCCTTTTGGTGACAAAGGCAAAGAGGCATCTGGCAACATATTAGTTTCCACTGTGATCGCCTTACCCTTATTTTGTCTGGGCAATCTCTTTCTTTTTGCTGGAGTGGGCACATCCTCCTGAACTGTTGGGGGAACCCCTGTGTCTGGTAGCAGGTGCACTGCTGGTTCCCCCAGAGACTGCTGCACCATCTTTTTCACCCATCCTGTGTCCATAATCGGAACCTTCTCCTGAAACCATGCCACCAGCTGGGCCGCCTCTGTGCTGTCCTGGGAACTTCCGCTGTTGGAGGTGCACTCCCCACTGTCAAGCAGGCTTGGTGATCCTTGGCTGGACATTATACTCCTCATGCACAGAAAAATGATCCAACACAATTGGAGTTTAGTACCATGTATCCTTCATGTCTCGTCTCCCTCAGCCCCTCTGAGGTATTTTCCAAGTCCAAAGGTTTATTCCTAACCTCACCCCTTGCTCAGACAATATTACTTTGCTTGTGGAGCCAACCTGCTACTCTCTCAACCTGTGGCATCCTGCTGCCCGACCCCATCCGCCTCTGCCTTCCAGAAGCCCCAAACTGGCCCCTTCTCTTACCACAATTCCTTTGGCCGATGTACTTTGTCACAAACCCCCTCTGTTCGGCGGTAGTCACTGAGTAGTTGGTGTAACCTGCAATCATACATGTATAAATGTGTAATTATCATATGCGGTTCCAACCCCAACATTCTCATCATGCACAGCTGCCTGTGTGGGGGTGCTGCTCCCTGTGTTCCAGCACCATTGGCTAAAGTAGCCTCCCCCAGGAAGCAGACATTCCCCAGGCTTGATCCTCTTTTGTCCGTTGTCGGAGCTGCCCCTGACATGAATGGCTTAGTGTTCCGTATTATATCCTTCACACTCCTCTGAACTCATGCTTGCTGACCTTAACCCGATCAGAATGTGCCCTCTGGTTCAGATTGGGCTTCACGCACATTTGTGTTGCGGAGCGTCCCAAATGCCTTAACCCCATCGTATTTCCGCAATGCTTTTGCTTAACAGTGACCCACCTGTGGCACTGGCCCTTTAAGGGCATACACGCGACAGGGTGACGTTCACTCCATCGCGTGTGCTGTATAAATAAACGGGGTGTTCCCGCCGCCCGCAGAGCCACCGGGGAGCCCACACGAGCAACATTACGTCTCCGTGTCAGTGTGTGTATGCGACTGGGGGGCTCACGGAAATGCAGTCCGAGTAACTGCTAACAGTGGCGACGAACGATCGGCCCCATCCCCGGGACAGGCGGTGATATTTGCATGATGCGCGGATGATCCGAAGTGAGTGCATTTTGCAAAATCATGCCGCGGAGAGGGGTATGAGACACGTGTCGGCGGCCATCTTGTTGAATAGGCCCTGGGAGGTCACGGCTTCGAAATGAAGCACCAGTGAGCCATCCAAGCCTAATTTTTGGACGATCCAGTGGCGGATAGCCACTAGAAGCAGCACATGTCATTTTCATAGTGAGTTATTGACATTTTCACTGTTTTTTCACCGAGTACTTGGGTGAAGCGCCAAGGAAGGCCTGCTGTTTGCACACCTTGGGGCCCACCCTGCTCAATTTTTGGATCCTCCACATCTGCTTGGTCACCTGATCTACCCATCGTGGAACTGCCGTTGCCTGGCTGCATCTGAGGAACATTGGTATCTGTGGGTTGTTTGTGGCTGCATTTCAGGACCATTCTCTGCAGAAGAACACTGGGGTGTGTGGTGGTGAGTTGCGGCCCCATTCTTTGGACATCCCTGGGGTGCCTGTGCGCTTACCACCATGAGCCAAGCTGCGGCGGCTGTGGCTGCCCCTCAACAACCGGCTGCTCCTGCACCACACCCACCACCCATCCTGCCGCCAAGACCTTTGTTGAAGCCACCTGGGGCCCTACAACCAATGCCTGAGTTTGATGTCTCAGGCACGCCATCAAGTCTGGGACCGAGGTGGAAGATGTGGATGGACAGACTCGAGATGTACTTTAGGGCCACTATGGAGACTAGTGATGACAGTAAGTTGGCCACCCTCCTGTACTCTGCAGACCCTGCGGTACATGAGATATTCTTGTCCCTGCAACTTGCGGATGGGTCATTTGCGGTGGCGAAAGATGCACTCTACAACCATTTTCTGCCCATGGCAAATGCAGATTATGAACGTTTCCTCATGGGGGTGGCGCGTCAAAAGGATGATGAGACCCTTGATGTCTTCTATGGGAGGTTGCGCAGACTGGTGGTGCCGTGTGCGTGGAATGACCCAGACACCATAATGCGCAACCAACTCATACAAGGGTGTGTGTCTGGTAAACTGCGGCGCCAAATCCTGCGAGAGCCTGGCATCAACCTTCCCCGCATCCTGGAACTTTGGCAGATGCCATGAGGTGTCCAAACTACGAGCAACCAGAATGGAGGCCGGAGTACGCCCCAGCAAGCCGGATGACATCTGCGCGGTCGGCAGGGGCCGTGGGCTTAGATGCCCCGCAAGTGGCCAAGGACCTAGAGTGCCAGCAGGGAATACCTCCTGTATGAAATGCGGATACGATCTTACGCACCCAGCAGAGTGCCCGGCCGTGGGTGTGAAGTGTGCCCGGTGTTGGGGTGCGGACCATTATGCCAGGATGTGTAGGACTACAGCTCCGAAGGTGGTTCCCAGAGGGCCTGTCCGGGCTGGTTTCTTCCGCCCCCAGAGGTTGTCGAATGTCGCCCAGGTGGACCAGGGCGAGGACGGTGCCCCTCAGGAGGGTGAGGAGGAGGAGGAGGATGAAGAAAATGTGTTTTTTGTGTCCAGCATTGGCGTCTTGAGAAACCACTCCAAGAGACAGCCCAGGTGCAACGTGCTGGTCAACGGGGACTCAATACCAATGTTAGTAGACACTGGGGCTTCCGTGAATGTGATGACCAGACAACACTATGACTCGATGCAGACCCCTCTGGCTCTGGCGACGCCAAAGGCACGTATCTTCACTTTTGGGGGCGATCAGCCAATCCCCCTGGACGGCGTGTTTGTGGCAGGAGTCCAGTACGGCAACACATCACTCCGAGCCAGGTTCTATGTCACACCGGTAAGCAACAACACATTGCTGTGCTGTGCGGCGGCCGAGGCCCTTGGAATTGTGACATTTGCATACTCGGTATACCTGGACGACATACAGGTATTGCTGGGCTAGCAAGCTTCCCTGTTTGAAGGAATTGGACAGATGGTAGGTGAACCTGTAAGGCTACACATAGATGAGTCGATCCAGCCAGTGGCGCTCAAGCATCAGCGGGTGCCATTCCACCTTAGAGAGCTGGTGGACCAGGAGTTGGACAACCTTGTCGGTTTGGGCATCATTGAAAAGTTGGAGGGCCCCACCCCGTGGGTGTCCCCCATTGTGATCGCCCGCAAGCCCAAACAACCAGATGCGGTGAGAATATGCGTGGACATGCGCCTCCCCATCAAGGCCATAAAGAGGGAGCGACATCTGACCCCCACCATTGATGACATAACAGAACTGCAAGGGGCGAGGTTTTTCTCTAAGCTGGATCTAAGAGCAGGGTATCATCAGGTGGTCCTGCACCCCGAGTCTCGCTATATAACGACATTCACCACTCATCGGGGGTTGTACAGATATAAAAGGCTGAGCTTTGGGGTCTCATCAGCTGCGGAGGTGTTCCAGAACATCATCTGAGGGGCGTTGGCAGACCTGGATGGAGTCCTTAACATCAGCGACGACATCCTGGTGTACGCCAAGTCTGAGGCGGAACATCTGGCGTGCCTCGCCAAGACATTTGGACGCCTTTGCTCACTGGGACTCACGCTGCATAGAGACAAGTGTGAGTTTCTCAAAACGACCATTGAGTTTTTTGGATTTGTTTTCAAGGCGGACGGGGTGTCCCGTGACCCCCGCAAGGTGAGGGACATAAAGGAGGCCAGACCACCGGAGAATGAAGCTGATGTGAGGAGTTTTCTGGGCATGGTCAAGTATTGTGGCCGTTTCATCCGGAACTTGGCATCCCGCTCGGAGCCATTGAGGGCACTAACGAAGAAGGACACCGTCTGGCAGTGGGGGCCGCTTGAGCAGGTGGGCCTTCGATGACATCAAAAGCGCTCTGGCTGCCGAGGACACCATGGCGTTTTTTGATCCAAGCCTACAGACTAAGATCGTCGTGGATGCCAGCCCATATGGGCTGGGGGCGGTCCTCACCCAAGTCGGGAGTGATCAGGAAATCCGCCCTATAGCATACGCCAGTAAGGCGCTCTCCGATACCGAGCAACGGTATTCACAAATCGAGAGAGAGGCACTGGCGGTGCTGTGGGGCTGCAGACATTTTCGCCTGTACATCTTGGGGCGACCAGTGACTGTGGTTACAGACCACAAGCCTTTGCTGCCCATCATGGCTGGGTCCTCATCAAAGCCACCAGTGAGGATAGAGTGCTGGATGCTCGCGCTACTCGAGTATGGAGTTTCGCTGATCTATCATCCGGGAAGTAACAACGCTGCTGACTACCTCTCCAGGCATCCGAGAGGGGGCTCCCAGGTGTCCACGTCGGCAGAGGAAGCAGATGAACATGTTCGGCTTGTCATTGAAACGGCAACGCCGAACTCGATGCAGGTGGAGGAGTTGGAGCAGGCATCTAAAAATGATGAGTGTTTTGAAATACTGAAGACGGCCATGGGGCAAGGTGCCTGGAAGACTGTGTTGGAAGCCTTGGCCCGAAGAACAAATGAGGCCAAAACAGCGCTGGAGCAACTCTGGGGGGTGCGCGAAGAATTGACATTCTCGGAGTCTGGGATCCTGCTGAGAGGAGACAGGATTGTGGTCCCCCAGGCCAAGGTTCAGCAAATCATCACCCTGGCGCACCAGGGTCATCAAGGCGCCCCAAAACAAAGGCTTGTCTCTGCCAAAATATGTGGTTCCCGGAGCTGGAAAGGAGGGTGGAGGAGTTTGTGTCGTCTTGTGTGTGGTGCCAGGCTGCTTCACCAGCCCAGCGCGAACCATCCATCGAAACGATTCCCCGAGGGACCAGGCCATGGGAAGTCGTTCATGCTGACTGTGGGTCCACAACCAGGGGCACTCACTTCTTCGTAGTGGTGGACGAGTGGTCTCGGTACCCTGAGGTCGAGTTTGTGGAGTCGGTGGCATTCGACAAGGTGGTGATAGCACTGGAGAAGATCTTTGTCACCCACGGTCTACCCACTGTCCTGTGCTCCGACAATGGGGCGCCCTTCCAAGGATAGAGCTTTGCAGACCTCATGAAGGACTACGGCATCCATCATAGAAAGGTCACTCCACTCTGGCCTCGGGCCAAAGGGGAGGCAGAGCGCATGATGCGCACACTAAACAAAGTGTTTAGGATCGCTCAAGGGAAGGGCGAGTGCCTACAAAGGGCGCTGTATGTGTTCCTGCGAGGATACCGGACGACACCCCACTCCTCTACGGGTGTGGCACCAGCAGAGGCACTGTTCCAGCGTTGCCCGAGAGACATTATACCTGAAGTGGGGGAGCGAGAGCCGGCTGTCATTGACAATGATCAGGTGGAAGAGGAGAGAAGGGCAAGGACTGAAATGGAAAACAACAGAAGAGGTCTGAGACTCCCAAGGATTGCCCATGGAGACGAAGTGCTGGTGCGGAATCGTCACCCACAGGGCAAATTGTCTCTCACGTATGAACCGGCCCCTTTGGACGTGGTGGTGGTCAAGGGGTCCATGGTGACCGCATCCGATGGAATAACATCAGTGACTAGGAATGCCAGCTTCTTTAAGAGACTGGGTGAGCCAAGGGCAGAGGCCATGGAGGACATTGACCTCGAAGAAGCACCGGACGAATGAGGGGGTCAAACCCCCACAGTGGACTCTCCGGCCTGTGGGGGGCCAAGCGAAGAGACACCGACCAGTGAGGCTGGCAGGAGGTACCCCCTGAGAACAGGGCGTGGGAAACCTGCCCGCCTTACAAACTATGTGACAGACTGAGATGGGAAGGCTGGCCGGTAGTTCCGTCCAGGCCATTGGGCAAAGTGCAATCGGGGGATCCAGGGTGGCTGCCAATAAACGGGGAACGTGTGGGTGCTCTAATGTGTGCTGTTTAATGTGTGGTAGTTTAGACCATCCTTTTTCAAGTTTTGTTGTTATGGAAAAGGAGGAGTGTGGTGCTGGCCCTTTAAGGGCATGCACGCGACGGGGTGACGTTCACTCCGTCGCGTGCACTGTATAAATAAACAGTGCGTTCCTGGCGGCCGCAGAGCCTCCGGGGAGCCCACACGAGCAACATCACATCTCCATGTCAGTGTGTTTATGCGACTGGGGGCTCACGGCAATGCAGCTCGAGTAACCGCTAACACCACCTGCGGTATGGAGACCGCCCCTTTATTACAGCCCATCAAGCAGCCAAAGTTGTCTAGCTTGTACCCGACAAAGCTGTTGGGCAAAGAAAAAAATGCGGTGCGGAGGGCTCCTCGTGTTTTGTTTACACATAGCAACGCCGGACAGGCAATATGAGGCAACCGCCACGATTCACCTGACCGTGTAACATACTCAAAACCTCATTTTCTACACATGTACAACTACCTTATCTCGCCCATACTGCTCAGCAACTGCCCCTGCGCTCCCTTGTTGATTCAAATAAACGCTGTCTGGTTCTGGCGCCAGCCATCCCTAAACAGCACTGTGTTGACTTTCTCACCAGCAGCATCCCGTGTAGGTTTTTACACATTCTTACACCTTGCGTTCCAAACCGTTGTTTCTGAACCCGCTGGACAGATGCCTGCAACATCCCGATCCCATGAGTCCAACATCCCATTAGTCAATACAACACAACACACGGTACAAGGCAAGGTTTGTAAAGCAAAGAGTGTTACGGTAGGCTGGCCCTTTAAGGCAGCCTTTAGAAAGCGAAACGTCATTGAGGGAAGTGACGTTGTGGGACGGGATGTGCCCGGGGTTAGGCAGTTACTACGTTGTGCCTCAATAAAGAAGGTTGACAACATTCCACGCGTATTTATTCATAGCAGCTTTACACGCTAACAAAGAGCCACGTGTTACAGCGGGCTATGCATAAATCAACCACATGTAGCTCCCATCGTACCACCATGGCGCCGGGAGTGTGTAAAACCCGGAACGCGCCGGAACGGGCCGGAACTGTACTCTAACCTATAAAATGGCAGCAAAAATCACCTGAAAATGATGCAAACACACATGAAGAACATTTTGAAATGAGAAAGGTGCACCAATATGCTGTCATGAACCCATTACTGCCCAAAATCTACATTTTATCACGAAAAAGTACCCGCAACGGGCCGGAACGCTACCCTAATATATAAAACGGCAGCGAAACCCACCTGAAAATGATGCAAGCACACATGAAGAACATTTTGAAATGAGAAAGGTGCACCAATATGCTGACATTAACCCATTACTGCCCAAAATCTACATTTTATCACGAAAAAGTACACGGAACGGGCCGGAACGCTACCCTAATATATAAAACGGCAGCGAAACTCACCTGAAAATGATGCAAGCACACATGAAGAACATTTGGAAATGAGAAAGGTGCACCAATATGCTGTCATTAACCCATTACTGCCCAAAATCTACATTTTTATCACGAAAAAAAGTACCCGGAACGGGCCGGAACGCTGCCCTAAAATATAAAATGGCAGCAAAACTCACCTGAAAATGATGCAAACACACATGAAGAACATTTTGAAATGAGAAAGGTGCACCAATATGCTGTCATTAACCCATTACTGCCCAAAATCTACATTTTATCACGAAAAAGTGCCCGGAACGGACCGGAACGCTACCCTAAAATATAAAATGGCAGCAAAACTCACCTGAAAATGATGCAAACACACATGGAGAACATTTTGAAATGAGAAAGGTGCACCAATATGCTGTCATTAACCCATTACTGCCCAAAACCTACATTTTATCACGAAAAAGTACCCGGAACGAGTCGGAACGCTACCCTAATATATAAAACGGCAGCGAAACTCACCTGAAAATGATGCAAGCACACATGAAGAACATTTAGAAATGAGAAATGTGGACGAATATGCTGCCATTAACCCAATACTGCCCAAAATCTACATTTTATCACGAAAAAGTACCCGGAACGGGCCGGAACGCTGCCCTAAAATATAAAATGGCAGCGAAACTCACCTGAAAATGATGCAAACACACATGAAGAACATTTTGAAATGAGAAAGGTGGACGAATATGCTGTCATTAACCCATTACTGCCCAAAATCTACATTTTATCACGAAAAAGTACGTGGAACGGGCCGGAACGCTACCCTAAAATATAAAATGGCAGCGAAACTCACCTGAAAATGATGCAAACACACATGGAGAACATTTTTAAATGAGAAAGGTGCACCAATATGCTGTCATTAACCCATTACTGCCCAAAACCTACATTTTATCACGAAAAAGTACCCGGAACGGGTCGGAACGCTACCCTAATATATAAAACGGCAGCGAAACTCACCTGAAAAGGATGCAAGCACACATGAAGAACATTTTGAAATGAGAAAGGTGGACGAATATGCTGTCTTTAACCCATTATTGCCCAAAATCTACATTTTATCACGAAAAACTACCCGGAACGGGCCGGAACGCTAACCTAAAATATAAAGTGGCAGCGAAACTCACCTGAAAATGATGCAAACACACATGAAGAACATTTTGAAAGGAGAAAGGTGCACCAATATGCTGTCATTAACCCATTACTGCCCAAAATCTACATTTTATCACGAAAACGTACCCGCAACGGGCCGGAACGCTACCCTAAAATATAAAATGGCAGCGAAACTCACCTGAAAATGATGCAAACACACATGGAGAACATTTTGAAATGAGAAAGGTGCACCAATATGCTGTAATTAACCCATTACTGCCCAAAATCTACATTTTATCACGAAAACGTACCCGCAACGGGCCGGAACGCTACCCTAAAATATAAAATGGCAGCGAAACTCACCTGAAAATGATGCAAACACACATGGAGAACATTTTGAAATGAGAAAGGTGCACCAATATGCTGTAATTAACCCATTACTGCCCAAAACCTACATTTTATCACGAAAAAGTACCCAGAACGGGTCGGAACGCTACCCTAATATATAAAACGGCAGCGAAACTCACCTGAAAAGGATGCAAGCACACATGAAGAACATTTTGAAATGAGAAAGGTGGACGAATATGCTGTCATTAACCCATTACTGCCCAAAATCTACATTTTATCACGAAAAAGTACCCGGAACGGGCCGGAACGCTACCCTAAAATATAAAACGGCAGCAAAACTCACCTGAAAATGATGCAAGCACACATGAAGAACATTTTGAAATGAGAAAGGTGCACCAATATGCTGTCATTAACCCAATACTGCCCAAAATCTACATTTTATCACGAAAAAGTACCATGAGAAAGGTGGACGAATATGCTGTCATTAACCCATTACTGCCCAAAATCTACATTTTATCACGAAAAAGTACCCGGAACGGGCCGGAACGCTACCCTAAAATATAAAATGGCAGCGAAACTCACCTCAAAATGATGCAAACACACATGGAGAACATTTTGAAATGAGAAAGGTGCACCAATATGCTGTCATTAACCCATTACTGCCCAAAACCTACATTTTATCACGAAAAAGTACCCAGAACGGGTCGGAACGCTACCCTAATATATAAAACGGCAGCGAAACTCACCTGAAAAGGATGCAAGCACACATGAAGAACATTTTGAAATGAGAAAGGTCGACGAATATGCTGTCATTAACCCATTACTGCCCAAAATCTACATTTTATCACGAAAAAGTACCCGGAACGGGCCGGAACGCTACCCTAAAATATAAAACGGCAGCGAAACTCACCTGAAAAGGATGCAAGCACACATGAAGAACATTTTGAAATGAGAAAGGTGCACCAATATGCTGTCATTAACCCAATACTGCCCAAAATCTACATTTTATCACGAAAAAGTACCCGGAACGGGCCGGAACGCTGCCCTAAAATATAAAATGGCAGCGAAACTCACCTGAAAATGATGCAAGCACACATGAAGAACATTTTGAAATGAGAAAGGTGCACCAATATGCTGACATTAACCCATTACTGCCTAAAATCTACATTTTATCACGAAAAAGTACACGGAACGGGCAGGAACGCTACCCTAATATATAAAACGGCAGCGAAACTCACCTGAAAATGATGCAAGCACACATGAAGAACATTTGGAAATGAGAAAGATGCACCAATATGCTGTCATTAACCCATTACTGCCCAAAATCTACATTTTATCACGAAAAAGTACACGGAACGGGCCGGAACGCTACCCTAATATATAAAACGGCAGCGAAACTCACCTGAAAATGATGCAAACACACATGAAGAACATTTGGAAATGAGAAAGGTGCACCATTATGCTGTCATTAACCCATTACTGCCCAAAATCTACATTTTATCACAAAAAAAAGTACCCGGAACGGGCCGGAACGCTACCCTAAAATATAAAATGGCAGCAAAACTCACCTGAAAATGATGCAAGCACACATGAAGAACATTTTGAAATGGGAAAGGTGCACCAATATGCTGTCATTAACCCATTACTGCCCAAAATCTACATTTTATCACGAAAAAGTACCCGGAACGGGCCGGAACGCTACCCTAATATATAAAACGGCAGCGAAACTCACCTGAAAATGATGCAAGCACACATGAAGAACATTTGGAAATGGGAAAGGTGCACCAATATGCTGACATTAACCCATTACTGCCCAAAATCTACATTTTATCACGAAAAAGTGCACGGAACGGGCCGGAACGCTACCCTAATATATAAAACGGCAGCGAAACTCACCTGAAAATGATGCAAGCACACATGAAGAACATTTGGAAATGAGAAAGGTGCACCAATATGCTGTCATTAACCCATTACTGCCCAAAATCTACATTTTATCACGAAAAAAAGTACCCGGAACGGGCCGGAACGCTACCCTAAAATATAAAATGGCAGCGAAACTCACCTGAAAATGATGCAAACACACATGAAGAACATTTTGAAATGAGAAAGGTGCCCCAATATGCTGTCATTAACCCATTACTGCCCAAAATCTACATTTTATCACGAAAAAGTACCCGGAACGGGCCGGAACGCTACCCTAAAATATAAAATGGCAGCGAAACTCACCTGAAAATGATGCAAACACACATGGAGAACATTCTGAAATGAGAAAGGTGCACCAATATGCTGTCATTAACCCATTACTGCCCAAAACCTACATTTTACCACGAAAAAGTACCCGGAACGGGTCGGAACGCTACCCTAATATATAAAACGGCAGCGAAACTCACCTGAAAAGGATGCAAGCACACATGAAGAACATTTTGAAATGAGAAATGTGGACGAATATGCTGTTATTAACCCAATACTGCCCAAAATCTACATTTTATCACGAAAAAGTACCCGGAACGCTACCGTAATATATAAAACGGCAGCGAAACTCACCTGAAAAGGATGCAAGCACACATGAAGAACATTTTGAAATGAGAAAGGTGCACCAATACGCTGTCATTAACCCAATACTGCCCAAAATCTACATTTTATCACGAAAAAGTACCCGGAACGGGCCGGAACGCTACCCTAAAATATAAAATGGCAGCGAAACTCACCTGAAAATGATGCAAACACAGATGAAGAACATTTTGAAATGAGAAAGGTGCACCAATATGCTGTCATTAACCCATTACTGCCCAAAATCTACATTTTATCACAAAAAAGTACCCGGAACGCTACCCTAAAATATAAAATGGCAGCGAAACTCACCTGAAAATGATGCAAACACACATGGAGAACATTTTGAAATGAGAAAGGTGCACCAATATGCTGTCATTAACCCATTACTGCCCAAAACCTACATTTTACCACGAAAAAGTACCCGGAACGGGTCGGAACGCTACCCTAATATATAAAACGGCAGCGAAACGCACCTGAAAAGGATGCAAGTACACATGAAGAACATTTTGAAATGAGAAATGTGGACGAATATGCTGTCATTAACCCATTACTGCCCAAAATCTACATTTTATCACGAAAAAGTACGCGGAACGGGCCGGAACTCTACCCTAATATATAAAACGGCAGCGAAACTCACCTGAAAAGGATGCAAGCACACATGAAGAACATTTTGAAATGAGAAAGGTGCACCAATATGCTGTCATTAACCCAATACTGCCCAAAATCTACATTTTATCACGAAAAAGTACCCGGAACGGGCCGGAACGCTACCCTAAAATATAATATGGCAGCGAAACTCACCTGAAAATGATGCAAACACACATGAAGAACATTTTGAAATGAGAAAGGTGCACCAATATGCTGTCATTAACCCATTACTGCCCAAAATCTACATTTTATCACGAAAAAGTACCCGCAACGGGCCGGAACGCTACCCTAATATATAAAATGACAGCGAAACTCACCTGAAAATGATGCAAACACACATGGAGAACATTTTGAAATGAGAAAGGTGCACCAATATGCTGTCACAAACATGGTCTATAGTGATTTGTCTGCCAGTACCTGGATATATGGAGTAGAACTTGTCAGTTAAAGGTATGAGGGTATGCTGTATGGTAGAAGAGCACAGTCTTATCACAGAAGCATTAGCCGATGGCTGTTCAGGCAAGGCTGCCCTGGAGTTCTTCAGGATGAGGGACACGTGATTCGCTCATGGCCCAATCCAGGAGTTGCAGGCGGACCAGGGTGTGCAGGGGTGAAGGTCAGGGAGGGACTGGGAAAGGACCAAACAAGCAAAAAAACACTAAGACGAAATGAAAGTGGAGGGATGGGGGACAGTAAGAGGAAACACAAGAGCAGGGGCACTCACCAGCAGTGTCTGGTAGGGCTGCGCAAGTGGAATCAAGTGGGTGAGGGGAGCACATGCAAAGGAGAAGACTCTCCGCTCTTTGCTACCTGTTGGGACAAGTGACTCACTCAGTATAACTTGGCTAGTGCTGTGGATATGGTTATGTTTATATACATTCCACTGCACAAGTGGAAGGCACAGGCAGAGGAGTGCAACTTTGTGTGACAAGTTTGTAAGATGGGGCATTGGGTATGACTGCAATGAATACCCAAATTCAGCAATGGCACTAAGTACAATTCACCAGTGTCACTTACCACCCTCAGTCTAATAAATCAGCAAAGGCGAGAGACATTAGTACTTGTATGTTAGCATAGATTTTATAACATTTAACCAAATGTAAATACATGAAATAACATTGTAAATGAGATACTATAACATGGTTTCAAGCTTCCAATAAGACATGTATGGATGAGCTCTCTTTCACAATATATGCCATCCCTTTCTTCAAACTCTTGACCAAGCCACCTGAGAGCCTTGGGAGATCATCTCACTTGTAGGATGTCAGTAAAACCTGCCTTCTATTCCTGTTAATCTAGCACACGAGACAAGCAGACTGTGTTGCCTGAACCAGCTGCATCTGGCAAATGTTGTGCTAACAAGTCACATAAAACTTAACATAAAATGTCTTTCAAAGGTTGTCCATAAACTTTGATGCAGTGTGAGTGTCATATTTTATTGGTCTTTTGGTAGACATCTGTGTGTATTTGAAGAGATTTATTCTGTTTTTTCAAATACATAGTGCTTCCCTAAATGCACTTCTGACATTTGTACAGACCACTAGGGAAATGAGCTAGGTCAAGGCAAGACAAATGATACCAGTCCTGGCATAGTCCCTGGCAGAGTATCATTTTTGATTTTGTTGGTTTTTTACAGAGTTTACCCATGAAACAGAGGAACCAAGTTGCTGTGTAATAGTCATCTAATGCTGTAGATAAGAATTCAACAGTGGATGTTGCCTCTTTTGGAGGATTCCTTGAAAAAGGTGTATTAAAATCTTTCTTAATATTCTGCTTAATCTCTTTTTTTGCTCTGCAATATTTTTGTTTCTTCAACTGTGATTTTGGGAGAAAGGATTTTCCACTAATTAATTCCATAGCTATCCACTGCCGCACAGCAGTCATGTCTGCAGGGAATGGTACAAGTGACCCACTACACAATGTATGTGCAAATAAGCAGAGAAATAGTCCACAACTGGATGAATCATGCTGAGCTGGTACATCATGAGGAGCATGGATTGTCCACTTAGACCAGTCAATTGTGGATGCCACCTGCATGTCCATGAATGTTTGTAGTATGTTTATGTACTTTGTGTAGAGGGTTTTATTGGAGTCTAAATATAGAATAATCTTCCACTTCATGAACACCAGCATAAGTACCCAGTGAGTATTTTGCACATTTGTGGGGATGATCCAGATGTCCTTTGCCATAATATCTGATTTGATGCCAAACTCGTGAACACTTGAAGAGTATCCACGTAAGTCAATGGAATGAATTATGAATGGACTGAAAACACTCACACGTACATCACATTCAGTGACATGTTTTAGAGAAGCTCTAGTAAGCAAGAAGCCTTCAATGACTGTGTCAACCAGCCAGTTATCACCTGAGAGAGATTTCATGTCTTCAACATTGATGTAAATATTTTGAACTAGGACACTCTGCATGCGTGGATAATCTGGTATTAAGTCCCATGGAAGGGGCACCGTTTTATTTGTTTGTTTAGGTGAGCTTGACCGCTGCGGTACACCCAGATCATACTCGTCTACCAGAAAAGAGGTAAAATGTTCTTTCTTGGGAACATTCTCATATGGGTTCAATTGTTTAGTATGTTTATTTTTTGCTTTAATGTCTTCCTGAGTGTCATCAAATTTAGTTTCACTCATCAGAATAGAATCCATTGCGGCTACAGTCTGCAGCTCATCTTTTTGTCTAATTCTTTTCCTTCCAGATTTGCCTTTTCTGACATTCATCCTGAGCTTTTTCAGAGAATACACTATTCTTTTCTTACTTGAACTCTTACCAATTGACTTCTGTGCAGCCAGAATGTGGTAGCATGTTCGTGAACTGTTGCAAGAGCATGTTTCAACTGGGAATAACTTTACCACATACTTTTTGTCTCTTAATCCGGTAACTATGAAACATCCAGACTGTGCCTGAAGAAATACTCGGTTTTGCTTAACTATCAAGTCTGCTAGGCCTTCCATTGCATTTGATTTGCGCTCATCACCTTTTGATATTGTTACAGGTTCTTCATCATAGTGACCCTTCTTTATAAAGTCCACTATCTTTTCCACAGGTATGTAATCAAATGGGAATTCAATATCACCAGAATTAAGTTTTTTGCCAGCATGCCTGTTTGACAGGTGATAACACTTCCTTTAGATAAAATGTTTGCAAAAAGTAGATTGCCAATACCATTTCATCCATGTGAACCTCTTTGTGCTTAGTCAGTCTTTTCATCACTGCATTCATGCTTTCTGACACATTAGTCGTAACTCCACTGGTTTTCCTATAAATGCCAACTGTTTCCAAGACCCATCTGCCTGCCTTTGTCAAGATGTCTTTGCTCAGTTTTTCCTCAAAATATTTCACAAAAGAAGAACTCCTTGTGGCCCTTAGTTTTTCCAACAATGTTAGAAAGTCTTCTTCAGTTTTGCAGTCTAAGAGCTGTAGAATATTATTGGTGTACACTTTTCTGTCTGCTTTTCCTCCTTCATGACCTGAAACCCAGAATTCCACGTCTTTCAGTATGTGGTTCCAACAAACCACATGCTTGCATCTTGGAATAATATTCTCTACAGATTTCACAATAGCAGCTTCTCTGTCTGTTACTATAGTAATGGAACTCTGGTTAATTTGAGGCATACGCTTTGCTACAAAAGAAAAAAATGTTTCATGGACAATCGTTGTGCGTTTATCATGAATCAGTACAAAGGCAGGGATTGCAGGATTTTCCTCAAACAATGAACATTGAAATATTAGTGGAGAGAGGTAAAAATCACCTAATTGAAATGTTGTGTCATATGAAATTAGGGTTCTTGAATTCAACTTCATCACTTCCTCAAAAATATTGATAATGTCTGGAAGAGCCAAAGTTACAATAAGTTCGGGAACCAGAGAGTAATGGCATACAAACCCTTCCAGTGCATAGTGAAGCTCGAAGATGTTATATAAATCATCATGACTGATACTACATTTCTGTTTCCCATACTTAAGTTTATTTTTTATTTGCTCTGTATTTTTCGGCACTGTAACTCTCATGTGGGTAGGGGAAGCATCGCATTCTGCAATTATTTTCTGGTAAATTGAAGTTGGACCTAAATCTTTATTTTCAGCAATTTCTATCAGCATAGATGGCATTGTGCGAACATGAGCTCTTAAGGGGTATTTTCTCATATTTCCATGAGGCATGCATGGCTCAGGTGTTTTGTCTTCACCTAGATAATGGACAATCACTTTTTCAACACTTCCATCAAGAACTTCATAGCCATATCTGTAAAATGTAACTTCCTCTCTACCAATTAATCTTTGGAAGTAGGTCTTCCACACCAGAGGACTGGCCCTCGGCAGAGCATGCCTTCCTTTCTGAATCCATTTATACTGATCACATCTCCAATCATCTTTTCTATGCTTTTGTCCTTCATAACTGTATAGGAACACCTGACCATTTTCTGGATTAGTTGCCGGAAGTGTGGAAATATTGCCTTTTAGGTGATGCCTTAAAATGTTGAATACTTCTTGTGGTGAAAGCGGCGTTTGTTTGTTCATATAAACTATGCTGCACATTCTGGAGGATAAAGTAAAAATATGAATTAAATTAAAAATGAACACTGTTTCCCTCACACCCTAAGATCATTACAAATACGCAGGCAGTGGGTTTGTTACTCAAGAAGGGACACAGTGATAAGGGATGATGTCGGAACATAGTGATAAAGGAAGCATGTCTGGACTTAGTGGCCTATTCTGATGGAGGTGTAATTATGCTAGAGGTGTAATTCATGGGTGAATTCCCCATTCGGAATGTACACCTGTTTTTTACACCTGTTTCCTATCTTTATAATGGGCCGATTCTGCTAGAGGTGTAATATCCCCATGGGGTTGTTCCACCTCTAGCAGAATAGGTCCCATTATAAAGATAGAAAACTGGTGTAAAAAGCAAATGTACATTCCGAATCAGGAATTCACTCATGAATTACAACCCAGGCAGAATATGGCCCTAAGGGCCATGGATGTGTTACACCTCTAGCAGAATTGGGCCCTTAATTCCACACTATATCATAAAATGGGTCTCTATGTGCTGATAACCAGTAACCTGTGTGTATCAATGGGGTAAACACCACGGGCCTCATTACGACCTAGGCAGAGGACCATGGTGCTATTAGCACCATGGTCCATGCCGGTGTCCGCCATGGCGGAATGGGGAATTACCACCCCATTCCGAGGTTGGTGGGGCGGTAATTCCCCATGCTGCCATGGCCCTTCCCCATTCCCATTTTTGACCCATAGGGCTCAATGGGAATGGGGAAGGCGCTAATTACAGTACCGCAAATTGCGGTACCGTAATTAGCACCAAGGTCCCTTTGCGGGTGCCTACTTTAACGGCTGGAAAAACCAGCCGTTAAGGTCGGGTCCCGCAAAGGGACCTCGTAATTAGGCGCTAAGTGTTTAACGGCGCCGCAGCCTTTTTACGGCACCGTTAAACACTTAGCGCCAGGGTCGTAATGAGGCCCCATATCTTCATCAGCCTCACTAGAAGCCCTTCACACTGATTCCTCTAACTTTCCCTACTCTTACTGATTATCCTAAAAGGATGACAGAATGGGTAGCAGGATGGCAGGATGGGAGGTCTTATGATCAGTAAAGACATGCCATCCACCTCTCTCCCCAATTACTTAATCTCATTTTCTTTTGAGTATGTTTGTATTCAGCTCCTTGCTCCACCTCCTCTTGCATAATTCTCATCTATTGACCTCTTTGAGTCTTCAATCTCTCTTTTCCAATGACTTAGACCTCTTAATCAAATCTCTGACACTGAACACCTGTCAATTCAACCTGCCGTAAACATGACTACAGCCACTGTCTTCACCTTGACTCCTCATACTCTGACCATTTTCTGGTCACCCTCCACAATCAGTCGGCCCAATTTTTCTGAAACTCACTGGACTAAATAACTCCTCATCTGAATAAAGTCAGGCCCTTCCTTTAGGTGCTCTTTCCATCTGTTACCAACTCCAGTGAGAAGGCCTTCCCAGATTTTAACCTAGCACTAGTGCTCTCGTTGAGTACCATTATCCCTCTTGCCTGTGCATTGAACCTTGGATTTCCCCAACCATCCAGCATCTCAGAACCTATTGTGAGGGGTAAGAAATGTGAGGCCGACAACTTTGTAAAGAGTTTTCAACTTTAGCATTTTATTAAATAAAAAGGTAGGATAAACGCCACTCTATCCCTACCCTGACAAGGATTTTCCTGCCTAGAATAAACTAAAGAAAATACTCTTACAAAAGGATATCTGTCCCTCACACTTGTATACTCAATAAATCAATAAGGAAATGTATGGCAGTTTAATCCAACAATTATATATAACATAAAACCACATCACAATGTGGCCACTGCCTCTTCTCATAACCTGGGTTAATTCCCCTTCCCCAGGTTTGAGCAAGGATTTGCTCCACAGTTCAAAAGAAATCAGGAAATTCTATTTTGCCACAAAGTTCCAACACAGTTCTTTCGGATTCAAAACTTGATAATAAAAAGTTCAGTTGTATCAACAATGTACGAAAAGAAGTGATAGGTTCCAACTTCTCCTGGAGTAAGAACAGGATTTAAATTCATCTCCTTCAAGTAAACAAACACTGTCTTTGTCAGGATGATATGCCATTGTGTCGGGAGGATAGCTCTGGGGCAACGTGCTCGCCTTGGTAGCAAGACGACGCGGAGCAACACAGGTTCGATGCCCGGGTCCGCGCTTAGAAATCTCTGGGTATTAAGCATGTTATAAATAAACAATTACAATTGTGGGTGACTTTAATCTTAAGGTCAATGAGGTGGAGAACTTTAAGATTCAAAGCTTTCTGTCCTCTATGAAAGAACTCTCCCTCCCCCAGCAGGTTCATGAACAGACCCATTCCTTAGGTAACACCTTGGACCTGATTTTCTCAGCAGATGCTGAGATCACTCTTTTTGTGGCCTTTCAAATCCTGTGGTCTGATCATTTCTTTGTTCCCTTCCCCTGGGGCATTAAGGGCCCGCCATCTGCTCCACCAGCCAAATTAGTCCAGCGGCGTGGATGGCGCTCAGTATCTAAATCTGATATGACCTCTTTGATACTTGCCCGACTTTCAGGGCTGTCCCCTGTGGACATGAATTCTTTAACTAGTACTCTGACCGCAGTTTCAGGCAGCCTTGCTCAGCTCAAGACATCTAGGCTATCTTCACGCCCCTCTCAGCAGTGGTTCATGGACAAGCTGCGTGCCCTTCGCCTACAATGCAGGCAGATGGAGCAAAAGTGGAGGCACTCTTATACCCCCAGGAAAAAGTTTGCCTTGTCTCTGGTCACCTCCCAGTATCACCTAGCCATTTCATGTGCCAAACGTGTCTACGTTGCATCTATTATTGAAACTTCTGTGAATCACCCTAGGGAGTTGTTCAAAGTGGTTCGTAATCTCTCTACTAGCTTACCGGTTCCTCTTCCCTCCTCTCAGGCCCTCTGTAATTCCTTGTCCACATGTTTTATGGATGAAATCATTTCTATTCAATCGAATATTGCTGTTACTCACCTTCCTTCTGAGGCTGATATTTACATGATATGATATTTTATTTGTATTGCGCCAATACACAAGTGTTTCAGAGCGCAACGAGGCAAGGGAGGGGAACAAGGGAGGATAGAACAACGATCTTACTAGGCCCAGTGACATTAAGAACGTGCGAGTGCAGGGGAGAGGGAAGGGGGAAGTGCGAGGGGCAGGGGAAGAGTGGAAAGTGCTGAACACGTGATAGAACAACAGGTAGTGTGCCCAGTAGGTGGTAAGTGCGAAAATAAGGTGTAAACAACGGGTGTATTATAAGTGCTCGAAGGGGACTGTAGGGTAGCAGATACAGACCCAAGTGCAAGGGTTGTCAGGAGGCAGTGCGGGTGTGTGGCTGGGAGGGCAGGGATCTGGGCCCGATATCAGAGGGTAACCAGGTGCCCGGTGCCAAAGCAGACAGTTTAGCAGGGGAGAGGAAGAGCGAAGGCAGAAGCAAAGAGGAAGGTCTTGAGGTGCTTCCGGAACCGGAGATGGTTCTCCTCAAGTTTCAGAGAGGCAGGGAGGCTGTTCCAGATGTATGCCCCAGCAGAGGAAAGGGATCTACCCCCAACTTGTTGCTTGGAGAAGCGACTGATCCTGAGGGAGTTGGAGGTGAAGGAGCGAAGAGCTCAAGTAGGAAGGTATTTACAGAGGGAGAGTTCAAGGTATTGCGGAACCAGGCACCAGAAAGCCTTGTGGACAATGCAAAGGGTCTTGAATTTAATCCTTGCAGACGCTGGGAGCCAATGAAGGGATTTCAGGGCTGGAGAGATACGATCGCAGGGCTTGAGGCCAAGGACAAGTCTCACAGTCCTGTTCTGGATGAGCTGCAGAGGGCGGAGAGTGGTTGCAGGCAGATTGACAAAGAGGCTGTTGCAATAGTCCAGCCTAGAGAGAACCAGAGCTCTGGAAACAGTGAGCTAATGGGGGAAGGAGAGGCAAAGAAGAATACCTCTGAGGAGGTGCAGTTGGTAGTTAGACTTTTTTGGAGACGTCAGAGATGTGTGGAGAAAAGGAAAGCGTGGAGTCGAAGATGACCCAGAGGTTCTTAGCCTCGCAAGTGGGAGCAGGGAGAGGGCCAAGGGAGGCCGGCCAGAGAGTGACAGGAAAGGAAGGTGCAGGTGTGCCGATGAGGAGGATCTCTGTCTTACTGGCATTAAGGAAGAGGTTGTTGGCGGCGCACCACACCTGGATTGCAGACACACAGTCAGAGATGAGAGAGGGAGAAGAGGTGGCAGAGGGGAGCCTGAAAACAAGTTGGTTGTCATCACATAGCACTGAAAGTTTCAGCAGAGAGCAGAAATGCAGTGGGCTAGCGGTGCCAGGTATTGGTTGAAAAGCCAAGGAGAGGTTAGACCCCTGGGGAACGCCACAGGTAGAAAGTGAGATAGAGGAAAGGAAGGACCCAAGTTGGACCTAGGAGGGTCGGTTGGAGAGAAAGGGTGTCAGCCAGGCCAGGGCCTGATCAGTGATACCAAGTTTATCACGGAGGCGATTGAGCAGGATGACATGGTTGACCATGTGAAAGGCAGAAGAAAGATCGAGTAGGATGAGGACAGATGGGATATTAGAATGAAGGGTGGAGAGCAGGTCTTCACGGATGTTCAGGAGAGCACTTTCCATGCTTCTGGCAGCTCTGAAGCCAGACTGATGGTCATGGAGACAACCAACAGAATCGGAGTGAAGATTAAGCTGGGAGATGGCCAGCTTTTCCAGGAGTTTGCCCAGGAAAGGAGTGATAGAGATCGGGTGATAGTTAGCCAGGTAATAGGGGTCGGCTATGGGTTTCTTGAGAAGAGGGTGCACAAGAGAGTGCTTCAGAGGGGAGGGGAAGGCTACAGAGGCGAAGGAGTGGTTGCAGAAGTCGGCCAGAGCAAGAGCAAGGGTGTCGATGTGGTCCTTGATGGTTTTGGATGAACAGGAAATAACCTGTTTTGACGATACTTTCATAGATTGGACTTTCTGGAAATCTCTTCAAGGGAGAACAGAGGAAAAAATGAGAAAGAAGGAGGAGAGGCGGCTGCAGGGGGGCCAAAGGTAGCAGAGAGAGAAGCGGGAGGAGGAGGAGAGGACGAGAGGGTGGACAGGATGTCCTGGGTTTTGAGATGAAATGAAAGGCAAAGGCCATGCAGATGGCCTCGGAGGCGACAGGAGAGGTAAAGACTGCAGCAGGGTTGGCCAGCTCCTTGCAGATTTTAAAGAGTACGGCCAAGTTGTTAGATGCCACAAAGATGCAGGCTTGGATGTGGGCTCCCTTCTTAGTGCGGACAAGGAGCTGGTATTGCCTTTGTAGCAGGCGCAGGCCAGTTTGTCAGAGGATGCACAAGAAGCCCGCCATTTCCTCTCAGCCACCCTACACTTGCGTTTAAGGGTAACTAGGTCAGAGTCATACCAAGAGTTGCACTTGGTTTTGGGCTTCAAGCGGATGTTCATGACAGGGGCAAGAACATCAAGAGTATCAGAGATAGAAGAGTAGAGCATGGAAAGGGCTGTGTCAGGATGTGAGTCAGCCAGAGGAGGAGGAGGGGGAGAGAAAGTGGAAGTGGAAGCCTCAACTGACACGCTTCATGGGTCGGATGACCGAGAAGGTACATGGCAGTGTTGGAGTTGGCTTGGCCTGATGGGTAGAGAGGGAGAGATGGGAGGAAATGAGAGAGTGATCACTCCAGGAGAGAGGAGTGGTCAGAGGGATAGAGAGGGGGGGTCTGAAGAGATCAGAGCATCCAGAGTGGGGCCAGCAGAGTGAGTTGGGCCAGAGGGGAGAATAGAAAGAGAGAGAGAGTCACAGAGGTCGCAAAAGCATCCAGATGGATGTTGAAGTCTCCAAGAACGAGGAGTTGAGTAGTTGAGGCCAGGAGGGAGGAAGTGAGTTCCGCCCACTCAGAGAGGAAGGAGGTCATTTGACCAGGTGGCTGATAGATAGTAGCCATGGTAAGTGAGTGGCAAGGAGAGAGAGAAAGCCTCAGACAAGGCATTTGAAAGAGGAGTAGGCCTGCATAGGAATGACAGAGGCAGGAATCCACTCTGGGAAGATCAAGGCTACACCCCCTCCAGAACGGTTGGATCTGGGCACGGAGAGGATCTTACAGTCATCGGGAGGAGAGTGTCAAAGCTTGTGACAATTGACAATGTGACAATTGTGACAAACCTGTGGTGCTCCATGTCGTCTTGCTTGTATGGCGAGTATGTTGCCCCTGAGCTATCCTCCCGAAATCTTGAGCAATGGTTGTTATATTGGTATTGTCGGGTTTTTAAATACTCTTTTGCTTGGTATTGTTTGTATGCTTTTGTTTGGACTAAAGCTTCACCACAGGGATTTTGGCCCTTCCACCAACTCACATGCTTGCTTGCACAGTCACTTTGGTTTAATAAGTAAAACATTTGTTGGTTTTGTACGGTTCAGTATTCAGAATTGTAATCACTGCTTCTCTCACTCACACGCGAGTGAAACTGCCTGCCGTGGATAGTGTCAGAGCGATCCGGAGTCACTTGCAAGCTGTGAACTCACAAGGTAAGTCGCTCAATCTAGCTCCGCTTGGTGTTCGCAGGTCTTCTGTCATTGTGGCTCCTCGCGGTCAGGCAAACAGCCTCGTCTGGTCCACCTCCCCTCACGCCACTCGAAATTGGAGCTTCCTCCACTCGGCAGAGGCTCAGGTGCAACCCAGCCACCTAAAGCCTTTAACGAGGGTACACTTCCCTTGCTACTTCCTCTTCCTGCTGCGCAACCTCTGCACAACAAGCCTTCAATGGGCAAGCGTCCCGTTCTTACGCTTCCCACTGCGCAACCTCTGCAACAGGAATAGCTTGAAGCAAAGACCCTCACAGGACTTGACACCGCTCTTGGCTGCACAATGGTCCGGCGTCTTCTCTCGTGCCAGCTTCACTTTCCTCTGCAGCCTGCACTGCTTTCTCCTCTCCTGCTGCTCCTGCTGTTCATGTTCTCCCTCTTCCTGCACCTGAGGGGGCTTTTTATGCCTCTCAGTCTCCCTCAGGTGTAGGCCGTTTACACTAATTAGCTGATTGCTCCCACAGCAATATTCCTCTGCATCCCTTTTCCTCGTCCCAGTACTGAAGAATTATGGGACTTGAAGTCCCTGCCAACCAAGTTAGTTTTCCTAACTTCTTCTACCTTACAATAAGCCATTCCAAGATTGGGGGTTCAGAGAAAATTAAACAAGGGAGTTTCTCCTTCCTCCTGGCCTGTTCCCACCCCATGTGATCCTCCCGCAGAACACCACCCCCAGGGTTGGGATCAGGAAGCATCTGCCTTCCCCTGGCCACACGAGAAGGGTCCCAGGTCAAGATTCTGGGGGGAATCACTACTGATTCATCATACTATATGGACATCCATCACTGCTGTAAAATCCTTTCCCAGGTTCTTTTTGTCGCCTACAAGGAATCACTCCCCACACTCTGTTACATCCTGCACTCTGTCACATCACACTGCTACACCAACCTCATCTCTTCTCTCCATTTTTACCGTCACAAACTATCCAGGACCATCAGTTTTTACCCTTCTTCCCCCAACCTCTCTTCATTCTTTCGTCTCTCACTGCAAAAGGCTTAAAAATCTGTGATCTCACTAGCCTCCTTTCCCTCCCACCCCTCAGTACCTTCTCTCCACTATCCCCCATTCACTCAGATTTTTTCTACACTTCCCATCCTCTGCTCTGCCAACCCTTCCTGTGCGCCCACAGACCCCTTCATACCCCAGACCTGGAGCCCCAATCAATGCCTGCGGGCCTTCGCCACCATATTTAAATAAATAAATAAACTTTAAATACATAAAATCCCCTCAACCGTCCTACCAATGAAATGCTAGAAAAACATCACAACTGAAAACACGTCACCATCCACACCGTTGAACAAACAGCAGGAATTCACACAAGGGACCGGCCTCAAACCCCACGGAACGACTGCTGACTACCCATCTCAACCAAACAAAACCACTTTATCACCTAACCAAACCAACACTGAGGCTGCTCGACAGACAATCAACACTACACCACCGCAAATAGATGGCGCATGAAAATGCACCACCAGTGCCCCAACAAGGAGCACCCCAACCACAAGAACAACACATAGGTTGAGACCACCACATTCAAGGTGTGGGAGTGACACCCCCACAAAGGGTACTGGGGTCCCCCCAACACACAATGGCAAAGCACACTTGACCAAATGGCAAAAAAACATGTGAGTGCGGGGTCCACCTCCACAGAAACAAACTAACGAGGTAAACTACACTCAACAACATTTCTCCAGCCACAACCATGAACGCAAATGGCACGGGCACATAATACCTCCCCAAAGTACTGTGGTGTGCCATGTGCTGGCAGCTAGCAGCCCAGGTGGCTGGCACTACCCTGCCACACAAAACACAAACAAAACTGTCCAACCCCACAAGGTGGTTTGCCAGGCCACCCAGTGAGCACAACACACACCACATACACAAGTAACCCCCAGTAAGTCCATGCCCTATTCTCACGTCCATATTCTGACAGACCTGTGCAGGCAAAAGTTAAATCAAGATGCAAGAACAAACCAAATTTCAACTTCCTTCAACTAACAGAGGACATGTCTTTACCAAAATACACCAGACACGTCCCAGATCCACCACAATCCACAACGTACCAATGGACAACTTACACCCAAACAGGCTTCACTTCATATAACACTGTTGATCAATATTCACGGTTCAGCATGGACAGCTCCCTGAAAAAGGACAAAGCCCTGATCTAGCTTGTGGAAAACTGCCATATATTGACTTCTTGAATCACCCAGGTCAGCCCCACAACCAAGGCAAAAACCCCAGAGCTCTTCCCAGCGAACAGTCAATTCCTGCTTCCCAGAGACGCAGTCAGGATACAGCATAGTTCCATCCACACCATACCCGGAGCAGCTGTCAAGCTGGTACCTGTGACCCCGACCCCAACACACGTTGGGCCCAACCTCCATCACTGCCAACTTGATTGTTTCAGGTACCAGCTGTTCACTGAGCTGACTGTGCCCACATGGGTCTCCAAACACAGCACCCAGCTGTTCACTATGCTGACAGCACACACACGGCTCTCCTGAAACAACTCCCAGCTCCGGCTCGGATAGCATTCCATGTTGGGCGCCGCACTAGATGTTACCTGCCGCTTTTTCTTTTCAGCAGCATTACCATCAGGACACATCTCCTCCTCTGAGACTCAGTTCAAACCCTTAGAGGCGTGCAGCGGCAAACCGTTGTACAGTGTGTGATGCTGTCCATCCCCTTCAATGGCACATCATTCGACATCCTCAGCCATTAGCCACGTCACAACATCCTCTCTGATTGGCCGCTGAAGCCTCAATGCCATTATTCAAGCCCCAGCCTCCAAACTGCAAGGAGCTCTCAAACACTCTCTCAACATTCCAGAGGCAGGCATTCTACAAGCATTCCACAGCACCCAGGCTCACAACACAGGAACAGGGGAGAAAGCAAGACATAAAACATTACACAGAGAAAACAATGAAACAGCTTTCTTCATGATGCACATCTAGGTTTCTCCTAGGAAGAGATGATGTGTCTGATTTTTAAGGGCCCCTTCTTAGGGATTCAAGCTTCCTTGTTTGCATGAAATGTGTTTATAAGCTGATGAGCCACCTTGAAGACCTTTTATGATCCTTGCTGTGTCACATACGAGGCTGGGCCCTGTCCACTTGAAGACCTCTTTCCAACCAAGTAGTGAAAAGGCAGGGTGGTCCTACATTTGTCAAGGTTGCTGCAGCAGAGCTTTTCTATAAGAAATGATCTGGTCAGCATGAAGCAATCCATTGTTGCACTCTTATGCTCAAGGCTTGCAGAGAGAAAAAAAACATAAATCTGACCTGTTCTAAACTCAAGGTGATCAGCACAGACAAGATGAAGCTGCAACATTTAAGTGAAGAAACATGTGAAATGTTACCACTTCCTGAAACAAGGATATGGAAGTGATAAAGGAAAACCTGACTATGAACACAACTAAACAGTTACTGCTCCCTCTAGTGTTCAGTAAGGTGTAGTCACCCTCCAGTAATATTTTGAAATATATAATTTCCCTTCATGTCAATCAAATCAAAAGTGTTACAATTCTACCTTTATGTGACTAGAGTATATTTAGGTAGATGAGGATTTTCTAGTACAATATAGATGTCATCACAAAGTCCCTCTTTGAGTTTACTTATTAGCTGCCTTTTTACTGAATTTTGGGCAGTAATGGGTTAATGAAAGCACATTGTTCAACCTTTCTCATTTCAAAATGTACTTCATGTGTGTTTGGATAATTTTCAGGTGATTTTTGCTGCCATTTTATATTTTAGGGTACCGTTCCGGCCCGTTCCGGTACTTTTTCGTGATAAAATGTAAATTTTGGGCAATAATGGGTTAATGACAGCACATTGTTCATCCTTTGCCATTTCAAAATGTTCTTCATGTGTGTTTGCATCATTTTCATGTGAGTTTTGCTGCCGTTTTATATATTAGGGTACTGTTCCGGGCTGTTCCGGGTACTTTTTCGTCTGAAAATTTAGATTTTGGGCAGTAATGGGTTAATGACAGCACATTGTTCAACCTATCCCATTTCCAAAATGTTCTTCATGTGTGTTTGCATCATTTTCAGGTGAGTTTTGCTGCCATTTTATATATTAGGGTACCGTTCCGGCCCGTTCCGGGTACTTTTTCATGTGAAAATGTAGATTTTAGGCAGTAACGGGTTAATATTGGTGCACCTTTCTCATTTCAAAATGTTCTTCATGTGTGTTTGCATTATTTTCAGG
The DNA here is from genome assembly GCF_040938575.1 of Ambystoma mexicanum. Classification (NCBI taxonomy): domain Eukaryota; kingdom Metazoa; phylum Chordata; class Amphibia; order Caudata; family Ambystomatidae; genus Ambystoma; species Ambystoma mexicanum. The sequence continues at coordinate 885,700,220 of NC_090934.1, read as the reverse complement.
TGATTTTTGCTGCCTTTTTATATGTTTGGGTACCGTTCCGGCCTGTTCCGGGTACTTTTTCGTGTGAAAATGTAGATTTTGGGCAGTAATGGGTTAATGACAGCATATTGGTGCACCTTTCTCATTTCAAAATGTTCTTCATGTGTGTTTGCATCATTTTCAGGTGATTTTGGCTGCCTTTTTCTATGTTAGGGTACCGTTCTGGCCCGTTCCGGGTACTTTTTCGTGATAAAATGTAGATTTTGGGCAGTAATGGGTTAATAACAACATATTGGTGCACCTTTGTCATTTCAAAATGTTCTTCATGTGTGTTTGCATCATTTTCAGGTGAGTTTTGCTGCCGTTTTATATATTAGGGTACCG